>NC_134403.1:150418691-150731191 GCF_038048845.1 Mixophyes fleayi | reverse complement strand
TGCAGGTTTTGAACTGGTTAAAACCATGTGTTTGAAAATGGCCGCTGGACTTTGAGTGAGGTATGCATGCTGGTCTATATGGATTCTCCCCTCCCCCTTCACTACACAATGCGCACACACTACACCTTTTGGACAATAGTTAGTCAAAACACACACAATTACATATATATCTATATTACAGGCAATAAGTGTTTTATATATGGCACAAAATCTATATTTTGTGTACAATATTGTTACGCTGTTTATTGTTCTATAATATAATACAACACACTTTAAATGAATCTATATCTTGTCGTGATTATTCTTGAAACTTGTCGATATAAAGAAATATAAAAATGATATTCGTTGGGTTAATTCAGAAATACCTTTTGCGAGGAGTTGGTTGACGGTAATAGTCATATATATAACGGTATTAAATGGTCATACATACATTTGCCAGTATATTAAGGAGATTGTAACCCAAAAGGGGGGGAAAAACCCTTTTACAGTGTTCCTAATGTTATCTCCTTGGTGAACATATAATGGAAATTTAAGGGAACCTCAATATTCTAGAATTACCTAATTATATTTAATCTGTGATTCAAGTGTTTATATTTTCAAAATATCAATTGTTTGATACCATAGGGGCTCATTTTTAAAATTAGAGATGCTCACTGACCCCTGTGAACTGGTTTTGGTTTTGGATCTGGATTAGCTTCGTGTTTTGGTTTTGGCAAAACCACCCTCATGTGTTTTTGGTTTAAGATTTCTTTCTAAAAAAAAAAAATACAAAAATATGCTATCACATAATTTTGCGCTTTTTTTGTTCCTACATTATTATTAACCTCAATAACACTAATTTCAAGTCATTTGCAGTCAATTTAGACCACCTCACAGGTCACAATATTATTTTCAAACACTTTCGAACAAATACTGCAGCGACCTGGCTGGATGCTTAGTGACAGAGCAATGACACAAACACATGGCAGTTCCTAGCACATCTAGGGCACATTGGCGCGTGTAAAAAAAAGAAAAATGGGGGGAAACCCCTCGCTATGTTGGATCTTAAAAAGGAATGCAAAACTCGCGAGATCCGACGATGTCACAAATGCATTTTGCCTCATTTTCGATTCCGAGGGCGCGCAACAGTACAGAGCCGACTCTGCTCGATACTTCGATCCCCTAAGTTCGGGTGTGTTCGGTTTCTGAGGAACCGAGCCTGAGCATCTCCAGTTAAAATATTTTTATAATCTGTAGTTGGTGGGAGGGGAGCAAGTTATTAGCGTAATAAATCAAACTGTGTTTATTATCCAATATGTCATACTTTCATGGTGCTTTATATAATGACCTGTATTATAAACAAAACCTTTTATAGAAATTTTATTTTATGATCTTCCTATATTAACATACAAAAATAATTATCAAGCATGTAGTAAAATTAGTGTGTTTGGGGTTTTCTTTTCTTTAACTTTAGATCCTGAAGTTCATCCTCAAAATGAAGACTACTGGGGACATGTGAATCCAATTGGTCCCCGAGCATGCTACGATGAGGGGAAGCGAGTGGCTGAAACAATGTGCTACGCTTATATGAAACAGGTTAGTTTGCAAGAAGATGGATGTAATGCAACATGCTGTACATCTGTAGTCATTCTGCAGCACTAATCTGTTTTCTGTGTATGTTTAAATATCTATTCTCGCGTTGGTATTGAATTTCTGCTGCCTGGTGATGATGTCACTCAGATATGATCACATATGATCAGCTGCCTGATTAGATGGAGTTAAAATACTATAAATACAAAATGCTCAAATTGTTGCCCCTTCTAAATACTATATAGTACCTCACTTCTACCTGAAGAGCAGAAGACTTTTTCTTCTCTTTATAGGTTTCAAAGTGTCACTGTAATATGTAAGACCCCCAAAGGTAACAACTAATTGCCAATACTAGAATCCTTGTGTTTTGGACAGTATTTCTAGACATTTTTATACACATTGAAGTGTATTTATTAGGATTCCTGTGAACTTAAACCCTATGGAACATCCACTTACAATGATTCCTGGGGATTGATTTTTACTTTATTGAAATCCTTGTTAACTTGCTACTGATCGCCCACAGTACCTTTATATCAGGCTGGAGGCTCTGTGGGCCTCATTAGAGTTAAGAACAAATCCAACTACATCTTTGTATTTTTCCAAGCTAAAATTACCAGAGCATCTAGTTACATGCAATAACATGCGTTTAGATGTTAGTGGTGTCTTAGGTCATGATAAATTATGCTTAACAGAAGCTCAATGCAAATTTGCACCTGGACAAACCAGGTTACGATGCAAATGCAGTTTATTTGCATACAGTGAGAATACTGGACAGCTTTAATTGTATACTGCTATTTAAAGTTAAACTAAGACTTGTCCCCCTCCCCACTCTAGATCTGTTTGCATATTTTAAATGTGCCCCACCCTACAGCACAACATGTGTTTTGTTAAGGGGGCAAAATAGCATCTTCTAGCTGGATGTACTCCTAACTCTAAATGAGACAATAGGTCTCTCACCCGTTTTTCTGTGGTCCGTATTAGCCCCAGTATGCACCCCCATAATTTAATGGTCTGTCAGTGAACAGTGAAAGGTTTCTGCCCCTGTGATCCGCAGCATGCTGTGCTCAAAGTGAATACAAAGTACTTACACATTCAGCAGCAAGGGTTCTATTTCCAGGGATTCCTTCTGTGGTGGAGACCTATAGCAATGATGGGCAGTTCTGATTAGATTACCATTGCTATCAAAACTATTAGACCCAATGTTAAATGTATGTAATGACAGCTTGCATATAAGCTGCTATTGGATCAAATGAAATTGAATCTAATAGTGTTTTTGTGCAGGAGAGAGCTAACTTCTTCTTTTTTTTTTTTTTTTTTTTTATTATTTACAAAAACCTTGTAAACATAGATAGCATGTTGTACTTGTTATATGCATTGGGGTGGAGGGGCCTGGTATAGAGCATACTTACCTACTTTCTTCAGCTCTCTTCCGGGAGCCAGCCAGTGGAGGGGGGCGTGAGGGGGCGGGGCGGCCAAAATCGCGTCATTTCGGCCCCGCCCCCTGTGACGTCATGACGCAAATTGCGTCATTTGACAGCGGGGGGCGGGGCTAAACGCCGCGATTCATCGGGAATCGCGGCGTTTGGGATCTAATTCTGCCCACTTCACTAGGAAGTGGGCACTTCCTAGTGAAGTGGGCAGAATTCGGGAGATTGCCACACTCGCCCGGGAGTCCGGGAGACTCTCGCAAAATGCGGGAGTCTCCCGGACATTCCGGGAGAGTTGGCAAGTATGGTATAGAGTACACATAATTGGTATCTCTGAGAATTAGTCTATTTAAATTTAGGGTTTTTGTACTTGCCCAGAGCAGTAACCAATCAGGAATTGGCTTTTATATTTCTAATGCAACTAGACAAATGTGAACCGCACTGGATGAGTCCTCCCCAGTATATTAATAACACAAAAATTTATATTTGTTGTATTTTGGCATAAAATTTCTCTTAATAGTTGTTAACCAGGGACGGTGCACTCACACAGTGTTATTAATTGCAAGCACAAAAGTAGGGAAGGAAACTGTGCATCTGAAGCACTCATAAGACTCCCACAAAATT
This sequence comes from Mixophyes fleayi, assembly GCF_038048845.1. Classification (NCBI taxonomy): domain Eukaryota; kingdom Metazoa; phylum Chordata; class Amphibia; order Anura; family Limnodynastidae; genus Mixophyes; species Mixophyes fleayi. The sequence continues at coordinate 150,727,571 of NC_134403.1, read as the reverse complement.
ATAATAAAATATAACTTTTATTGTTTTTGTTAAAAAAGAGGTAGAAAAATCCCCTTACTCATATAGATAGTATAATTCTTAATAGAATAATGACTTGGCAGCAAAATATTAAAAACTAAATAAAGTGAATGCTGTGCAAACAAATAAAAATGTGATGTAAAATAGCAGAATAACTGCTAATCTGTGTTGCTGCTTAATGTCCCCTTATCATATATAATGTATCAATGTTCATATAGGGGAATAAATATTAATAAACAATATGACTGGAGCTTATTGTGGAGTCCAATGAGAGAATATGTGTAAAGTGGTCCCTGATATAGGAGCAATCAGCAACACAGATTAGCAGTTATTCTGCTATTTTACATCACATTTTTATTTGCACAGCATTCACTTTATTTAGCTTTTAATATTTCGCTGCCAAGTCTTTATTCTATTAAGGATTATACTATCTATATGAGTAAGGGGATTTTTCTACCTCTTTTTAAAGAAAACAATAAAAGTTATATTTTATTATAATTTTGTGAGTCTTAAGAGTGCTTCAGATACAGTTTCCTTCCCTACTTTTGTGCTTGCATATTTCTAATGCAAGCTAGACACTGAAATCAATTTATATGGTTTATTGGAAATGTTACACTAAATTTAATGTTACTAAATTAACATTTCAGGTTCTACAATAAGCACTCAGAAATATAACTATTTTGTGATATTTTCTCATAGCCAAACAGATTTGCCTAAAATTGGGGTTAAAAAGTGTGTACAAACAGTACTGTGCAAAAGTTTTAGTTTTGAGCATTGTTTCCACGCTTCCCTAAAACTTGTGCACAGTATTGTATATACACATGTAATATGTTTTGCCCCAGTAATTACATGGTGTTCCAACCAAATGAGTGATTTAAAAATTGTATGAACATAAAGTTTTACTACTGATCCAAGTCTATACGGTAATATTTCAACTAATATTAGATCTATCAAACTATCCCCCATAACAAAATGTAGTCTAGGTGACTTTCAGTTTCAAAATATTTTCTGAACAATATTAATCTCAGTCACAGAATATGATATCGGTCAAAATTGAGCAGATTCAATATTCTTGCATAAATGTTCTAACGTGAATATGAATATAGCTTTTTTATCTATAGTCTGGTAAATTTTTAAGAAGCCTTAAAATGACATTTCGATAGAGACTTGGGACATAAATCTCCATCATGCTAATTTTTTGTGGACACTGAAATCCAAGAGCCTTCACTTTAAAAATCAAAAATCAAAATTATTATTTTTTTTTTTTAAATTCATGAAAGTGCTTATTCTTTCAAATATGAGGTAATTTTATCTTAAATGTGACCTGCGTAACAATGATGCAGTTTTTGAAATGCAGCCAAACAGCGGCCTATGATCCTGCATTGTGAGCAAGTGCTTGTGCAACCTCTGTTCCTCAGAATACCCCCTTATTGGTTGGCTAGCATTGTTCTCCCAAGAGAGTAAAAGCTTGTCACTGAAATGTTCATCTATTGGTCAGAAAAGTCTTCAAAAATTATGGTCTAGTTCTGCGGTTCCCAAACTGTGCGCCGCGGCTCCCAGGGGTGCCGCGGCGCTGTCTCAGGAGTGCCGCGCGCCAGCCATAAAAAAACCCAAACTGAAACACTTACCAATCCGCGCGGCGCCGAGACCCATCATCCTCCTCTCTCACGCAGCTGTCATATCAGTGACAGCTGCTGCATGAGAGAGGAGGATGCTGGGTCCCAGCGCCGCGCGGATTGGTAAGTGTTTCTGTTTGGTTTTTTTATGGCTGGCGCGCGGCAGAGGGGTAAAGTGAGAGAGGACAGAGGAGAGTGACAGCATGACAGGAGGGGGACAGAGGAGAGTGACAGCATGACAGGAGGGGGACAGAGGAGAGCTACAGGAGAGGGACAGAGGAGAAGGACAGCGTGAGAGGAGAGGGACAGAGGAGAGTGACAGGAGGAGGACAGAGGAGAGTGACAGCGTGACAGGAGAGGGACAGAGGAGAGTGGCAGGAGGGGGACAGAGGAGAGTGACAGCGTGGCAGGAGGGGGACAGAGGAGAGTGACAGCGTGACAGGAGAGGGACAGAGGAGAGTGACAGCGTGGCAGGAGGGGGACAGAGGAGAGTGACAGCGTGGCAGGAGGGGGACAGAGGAGAGTGACAGCGTGGCAGGAGGGGGACAGAGGAGAGTGACAGCGTGACAGGAGGGAGACAGAGGAGAGGGACAGCGTGACAGGAGGGGGACACAGGAGAGTGACAGCATGACAGGAGGGGGACAGAGGAGAGCTACAGGAGAGGGACAGAGGAGAAGGACAGCGTGACAGGAGAGGGACAGAGGAGAGTGACAGGAGGGGGACAGAGGAGGGGGACAGAGGAGAGTGACAGCGTGGCAGGAGGGGGGCAGAGGAGAGTGACAGCGTGGCAGGAGGGGGACAGAGGAGAGTGGCAGGAGGGGGACAGAGGAGAGTGGCAGGAGGGGGACAGAGGAGAGTGGCAGGAGGGGGACAGAGGAGAGTGACAGCGTGGCAGGAGGGGGACAGAGGAGAGTGACAGCGTGGCAGGAGGGGGACAGAGGAGAGTGACAGCGTGGCAGGAGGGGGACAGAGGAGAGTGACAGCGTGGCAGGAGGGGGACAGAGGAGAGGGACAGCGTGGCAGGAGAGGGACAGCGTGGCAGGAGGGGGACAGAGGAGAGGGACAGCGTGACAGGAGGGGGACAGAGGAGAGGGACAGCGTGACAGGAGGGGTACAGAGGAGAGGGACAGCGTGACAGGAGGGGGACAGAGGAGAGGGACAGCGTGACAGGAGGGGGACAGAGGAGAGGGACAGCGTGACAGGAGGGGGACAGAGGAGAGGGACAGCGTGACAGGAGGGGCACAGAGGAGCTGGGACAGCGTGACAGAGGGCAGAGGAGCTGGGACAGCTTGGCAAAGGAGGGGGACAGCGTGAGAGGGCAGAGGAGGGGGACAGCGTGAGAGGGCAGAGGAGGGGGACAGAGGGCAGAGGAGCTGGGACAGCGTGACAGAGGGCAGAGGAGCTGGGACAGCGTGGCAGAGGAGGAGGACAGCGTGAGAGGGCCAGTGGAGGGGGACAGCGTGAGAGAGGGCAGAGTGTCTGGATGCAGAGGGGGAATTTTTGCATACAACTAAATAAGCATTTCTGTCCTGACCTAAATACTTGCATACAATTTTTTGACCCAACTACTTCTAAAACAGGACTGCTTGGTAATTATTTTGGAGGGGTGCCTTAAAAAAATTATGCAGACTCTAAGGGTGCCGCGAACTGCAAAAGTTTGGGAACCACTGGTCTAGTTATTTATGCATGTGTCAAAACTGGAAGCACATTCTGCAAACCTTTCTGGGTTTTATTAGGCTTAGGGAATCCCCATTGTGTCCAGGTACCCTGGTAATGACATAAACACCTTCTAATTTCGATGCAGAAGGGACCACGGTTGGGAATAGATTTGAACCATTTTCTGTGGCACTGGAACTTGAAGCTGTCATGGACTACTGGTTATTCCAATAGACCATGAAATTGTACATTGTTTTTCCCTGTGAAAATAGATTTGACTATTTAGATATTGGATGTCTTCGAAAATGCTGAGATTTGATTTAGAAAAAAAAAAACTTCTGGCAGCCAACCTAGAATATTTCAGATGTGCATTGGAGCCATTCTCTGTTTTGGCTGTTGATGGAGAACAGGTGGCTTCTGTAACAAATGTTTGTCAAATATTTTATTACACTTGAAGTTTCTGGCTCAAGTAGGCGAGTTTCTAATTACATAATAAAATTGTAAAACTTTGTTTCAATTAAAAAAAAAATAAAAAAAAAATGCCTGAGCTTATACAGTATTTAAGTTACTAACAGAAGAACAGAAATGTACAAAAAATATATTATTACATGGTGTAGATAAATGAGATTTATTGTTCAAATGCTATAGTGTAATGTATGCACCCCAGTTGTCAAAATAGTGTATGTTGGGTATGCAATAGGCAGAGTTAAAATCATTCATGTGGTCAGTCTAGCTGCAAGACAGTGGCTTACAGAGGCCTTATAAAGTACAGGAAATATTTGAATATATTTGTGTGTTTGGAAAAAAATAGGTATTGTTCACGGTTATCTTGCCATGTTCCTCTTTTTATCTGAACTGATGTCCTTGTTGTTGACAGGAAGGTGTGGAGGTCAGAGTGGCTCGGATATTTAATACGTTTGGCCCACGTATGCACATGAATGATGGAAGGGTTGTCAGTAACTTTGTTTTGCAGGCACTACAAGGAGAACCTTTAACTGTAAGTACTTACTAATGTCATACTGTGGTGTGCACAATCAAGCTCAATGAATATTCTGCATGTAATATAAAGTTGCACCTGGGATTCTGTTTGTTTCCCATTTTGCATAGAGACACTCAACTTGAACCATTGTGATCGTACAGCACTGCTGTATATGTTGGCACCCACATTGGCCCCTAGGGCTATCATTTATTAAAGGGAGCAAGGCAGAAACCCTATTTAGAAAGTAATCATGGTGTGGCTAATTTTTATATCCAGTAGAACACCACTTCCTAGCATATTGTGCCTGATCTCTCGTGGTAGTGAGCACCAGTGCTGTGGTGGCATCATTGTGGTAGTACTGACACCCACAAGGCAAAACAGCTGTCCAGCTATATTGTGACTTGGGTGGATGTCACTTTAAACTAAAAGCGCACACCATAAACATAAAATAACCACTAACAGAAATGCTCTCTTTCATTTAGTGTCCCTGTGGTAAAATACATCACATATTCCTGTTTTCTAAGGTGTTCTTCCTGTCAGCAGAGTGAATGCTCGGACAACATATAGTATGGAAACCTGTCCCCTTTCCAGCTTATTTTGACAGTGCTGTTGGAAGCAGGAATGCTATGAGTCCTGCCATATAGCGGTCTATTTCTTCTAGAACCAGAAATGGGAGTGTCCATACTTCTAAACATGGAATCTAACTAATTGGAAATAGTGTTTCCCTAGCAGGGCTTGTTTGTGAATAATTTGATTTGTTGTTCCATTACCAGTAAGTAAAACGCCAACGATACATGTATCAATATACACCCTTCTGTTCCACATGTCCGGCTGATCTTTGGCACAGCTTTTTCTCTACCCACTTCAGACCGCTAAGAAGTGATAAAAACGCACAGCGACATCAAAGAGACTAACTACGTAACTCCAAGTCATTAGTGACGTAACTCCTGCACCACCCATTGCTGACTGGCACACAGAATTAGTCAACCACATCAATATCTAATACTGTAACCGCTAATCATGTGACAATTAGACACATCCTTGAAGTACAGTGGGTAGCTGAAACTATCCTATACTCGCACAAAATGATCACTTACATGATTACAGATTAGTGTGTGTGTGTATGTATGTATGTGTATATGTGTGTATATATATATGTATGTGTATATATATATATATATATATATATATATATATATATATATATATATATATATATATATATATATATATACACTAAAAAAAAGCACGTCCATGTTAACATGTCCCCCACACGGTCTGCCTGCTCTGCTGCATATGGTTTTTCCATCCCAAAAGCTTGTGCCTAATATTCCCCCTTTTTATTTATTTTTTTTGTTGTGAATATTCATGACCTTTTTCCTTTTTTTTGTTCTATTCTGTACCCTTGTTTAATTGTAGCTTTATGTCTAATAGTTTGTATTGAAGGTTATGATCTTGCTTCTGTCTTTGTAGAATGCATCCCTCTTGTGGTTCTATAAGCTCAGTCCCTTCTCATATTCTCTAACTTGTTATGGTCATATATTGCACCAGTCCTGTAAGATCTTCTGCAAATATGACTATTGAATGATCAATGAATATAGTCACTAATAATTGTCTTCTGTAGGTTTATGGATCAGGATCTCAAACCAGAGCATTTCAATATGTCAGGTAAGTTGTTTTTACATGTTATCTGTTTTCTCGGGATACTTCTTTTTTTTCAGAATTTTTAAGTCTGTGTTTATTCTGTGATGATTCAGAATGCCGAAGCACCTAATGTAACAGCATAAGTGGAAATTACATTATTAGAGCACTCTTCCTACCACACTGACACTTTCTGTTGCAGTATGTTTTGTTTATTTCTATACTGGCACTAACATACTCCGCTCCTTACAAAAAGACAAAAGTGACAAGATACGGAAAAACTACAGTTTACAGTATAAATTATATATTGGTAAAACATACAGACACTATGTAGAATTAAAAGTGATGTTTTAAAGGCAAGTGCACATACGTACACATCAGGACCTGGGGCTAAACAATAGTGTCAGAAGTTACTTTGTTTTATGTCTGATTAGGGTTTGCTTGATCAGTGAATTTATCAGTAAGATTAGTTCAAAATTGAGGTAATTATGGACTTTATCATACATTTTTCTGTGATGAAGACACTAAATCTACTTGACTTTTGTTGCCCTCTAGTGACCGATCTGTATACATTCCTTTTAACATTTCCACAAACAAAATTATGAATGAATTTTATAGCTATCCCCCTTTTTAAAGGAATTCTACACATTTCACAACCCCTGCTGCTAAAGCATATCTCAATGTACTCCTTTGGTGGGGTCCTCACCTCAGGAATTCCATCCATTACCAGATTACAGTTGCACACTGAAAGCCATGAGAGAAGAGGGCTGACAGCACTGGCTGTGACAGCTAGAGGGAGACTCAAACTCCCACTCAGTATGTAAATTGTGAATGTGACTCCTCAGTGGAGCTGATGTGGATCCATTCAGGAGCTATGTTCACAACACACCCCAGCCTTTTCTGCTGGAAAACCTATGATGGGTTGGGTTCTTTCCTCCTCTGGTGTCAGCATTGCAAGACCTGCGGCTGTATTCTAGTATTGGCAGGGAAAATCCCCATTGGAAAAGTACATGAGGGTGGATATGTATACATAGTTTTACCCCCTTTAAAAGGGTCTTACACTTCAATCATGTCATCAAATCCCTTCTCTTGTCAGTATTAGTCCTATAGTGGAGTTCCCTTCCCTGGAACACTTAGGGGCATATTGAATTGTTGGCGTTATAGCCAAAAATCTCGCGGCGCGTGCACTGTTACCGTCATTACGATAATAGTGCGCGTAAATACCGGTATTACGGTACTTTTCTCGCTGGATTTCTGCTCGCGGCTCAGGGAGCTGCGAGCTGAAATCCAGCTTACTATTATCGTAATACCGGTAATCGTTTCAACGCCGTGGGGAAACTAAAGAATTGAATATGCCCCTTAGGGGCAGATTCAGTCTAAAAAGTATGAGCGAGGTGCCTCGAACGGGCGCAAGACATCTCGCGCTGGTTTTTTTTTGCCCGTTTGTTTTTTTTTTTTTAAGAAGTAACGCTGTATTTTGCTTGCTCCCCTTAGAGGTGTGAGCAAAAATCTACGTTACTTGCTAGGAACCTCGCGGACAATTGAATCTGCCCCTTACTGTTTACTGTGTCCCAACAATTACATATTGCTGGAGTCTTTTCCATTCCCCTTCAGCAATGTTTTGGTTCTAACAGGGGACAAAGCAAATTTAAGACTTTCCGTTAAAGCAGCTGTGTCGGATTGCTTTTGCTACAGAGAGACCTGAGCAGCACTATTAAGTGATTGTTGGCGGTCCCAGCTATATTAAAGTGCCTGGACCCTGCACTATACAGCAAATACTGGGGGGTCCCAGGGAGGGACCTCCACCAAAGTACTATTGTTAGGAATGGTGGTTGTAAACACCATTTAAGGTTATAAATGGTTTCTCAGTATAGTTGTGAATCCTTGAGACTTGGGAAATAAATGACAGCAGAATTTCCAAGTTTTAGGCAATTTGTCTACTTGACTCCTGAGGTTTATCCATATCTGAATTAAAGTCTGTGTATTTGATGGTTAAAAACATGTGCCTTTAACATATACACTATGTAACTAAACGTGTCCCGTATGGTTTAGCGAAAGCTTAGCTTTGATCTGCTTTGCTAGGTTGTGCTTATCGGTCTTGCCACACTCTGGGCTGTACAAAGTTGGAGCTCATGTGGTTGGCTTGCTAGTAACATAGGTAACAGAAATGCCAGGCACAGACTGTAGAGTAATGAATTCGTACAAAAGGACAGTGCGGTCACAACCAGCATAGCAGGTATTCCATGCTATATCAAACCCCAAGACTTGTTGGGAAGATTATAGCAGTTTCTGAAGGAGGAGGGAGTAGCTAAGTAATTCAACTTTTTAAAAGAGCTGCAATGGAGAGTCAAGAGTAAGACAAACAATGTATTTTTTTAATTTCCCTTATGAACATTTAAATGTTTGCATGTAGTTGCCTTATACTGGGATCAAATGGGTCCTCTGCTCAGATTGGTTTTATTGGATTAATATTTGAAAACAAGGCATAAAGGGTAACACCTATTACACCATAATAAATAATTAAGTATATTAATACAGGTCAAACCTAAACTACGCTGTTTAAAATGCAAGTTAAATGGCTTCAAGATGGCAGAAGATTATGTGAATGAATTAACATTCTTTTAGCAGTGCTGCATAGTATGTTGGCACTACATAAATAAATAATAATAAAATCTCTCCTGTGATTAGCATAATTAAATGAAGGAGTCTGATAGAGTGGTAATAAACTGGAGTATTCCCCTATCACAGGGATATTACTGGCAATCATCATTACTGGCAATCACAATTCATTTTCAATCTTTGAATTCTTGTCCTGAAAACAGTAAATTATGGTATTTTTTTTTCTGTGGGTATGAACTACATATCTTGAGCAGAGACGCTGGACTAACAGTTGTATTGAATTTAGTATTGTGTACTATATGTACTCCAATTTGTATCTGCATATTGTTGGTATTGCTTGCTTTTGTACACTTATGCTAATGTAATAAATCTATTTTAACTTTTTATCCTCGGTTTTATGTGGAGTTCCACAGATTTAATGAACAACATATTCTAGGTCTTCATTATTTAGACACTAGTTCTAATCTCCTACTTTACCTAGAATATTAAGGGGTTAATCTGCATTATTATAATCCATAGCTTCATGACTTTTCACTCCTTTTAGTTTACCCACTAGCGCTGGATCAACTCCCTTTGTTAATGTGTATTGACAGATTAGGATCACCTGTAGATCCTTAGCTGCTGTTTTATGATTCATTTGTGTACCTGTGCGCACATATATCTATTGTTGTTATTACTGACAGTCACTCTAAAGTGTGGTAGAAAGTACTATAGGTTAAGCTAACTCTATTGCAGTGTACTCATGCTACCAGTATATATCTTGCCATGTAAAGACCCTAGTAATATTTATATAGGAAAATTACTCCTTATTTGGGAAAATGTTCAGATGATTCATAAAGGATTATTATAAATACATGTGTATTTGTATAATGCCAATATAGCTGCAGAACTGTACAAAAGTATCCCATTTGAAAGGCAGATGTTTAGGACCCAAGAACTTTCTTGAAAGCTAAAACAATATGTAGAACATGTTTGGAGGCTGGTGCGAAGAACTTCTTCTAAATCCCTTATCAAATAAATATAACATAGGTTAGCAGTTCTATCAGCATTGTCCATGTTCTGGAGTCTTGGACAACATAAATACTGCTGTCTTTTCTTTTCCAGTGACTTGGTTAATGGACTTGTAGGTTTAATGAACAGCAATGTCAGCAGCCCTGTGAATCTGGTAAGTCCTTGTTTTGTTGATTTATTTTCCACCTGATCTCTTTCCTACTGTTAAGTTACAGTACATTAGTATGAAATGTTACCAATGCATTTACCAGGCAGGACTTTACAAAGCAAATAAAGAGAGTGGAAACTTTTGGAAGTAATGTTTTGTTGGTGCCCCCTGCTAAACCCTTTACCATCCTGAGCCATTCGGATTAATAGATGGTGACTTGTTGACCTCCAGCTGTTCATATGAAACTGAAGGCTGACGGATTTTATGAACTGTATAGTGAAAGTTGTTGGGAGAGTTACAAGTAGATTGGCGCAGAGGGAAAATAAAGGCAGCTATAACATGTAATGAAATGGTATAGAAGTCTTTGAAATAATTACATTCTATTTGAAATCCTTCAATGTGTATTTTTGTACCAATTGTATTTTTTTTCCAAAATAAAGCACAAATTAAATGCCAAATATTTGCAGAAAAGTTTCACAACATGAAACTTAATTATGTATTGAATTTAGCAGCTGAGAATTTAATAATTGCAACTTGCAATTAAATTTGTAATGTACTTTCATTTTTTCCCACAGGGGAATCCAGAGGAGCACACGATCCTGGAATTTGCCAGATTAATTAAACACCTTGTTGGTGAGTTCTTTCTGCCCTTGAGATATCCTGACAATTGTTGATTTAGATGTGTAATCATGAGGTGGATAATTACATGGATGCCTCGGGGACTGTAATTAGAGCTCTGCTCATAGTGACAAAAGTTTTGAATGCATGTGAAAGGGAAGAGTATATATACTAAAACTTTAATTCACCAATATCTACATAAATTCCCAAGAGGGTAATCAAATTAAATCTGCTGTTACACTTGGCTTGAGATGAAGCACACAAGATAAAATAATTAGAAGAATGTGTTCTTGTATTAATACATAAATTCTACAATTTTATGTATAAATTGTTCCCCACACCTCTTAAGCTGGGTACACCCTGGTGCTATCATCCTGCAGATCACAGGATAAACTACCGTTTGGTCAGATGTAGCACGAGTGTGTAGGCTCCCACGGTCATGCTTTATCGCAATAAAACACATTGTATCGTTTGATTTGGTTTTGGAACCATGTCTGGACATATACACTCAGGACCAGCAGTGTAGTCAAATATCTGTAGAGTGTGTATGGTCGCGATCTTTTCAGCAGATAGTTATAAGAGATGATCACAGGTAAATTGTGTAAGTATGTAGGCATGAATCGGTATGATCATCGGGACTTTCAGTCATCGGTGAAATCATTACAGAAATTGCATCTGGTGATTTCCAATAGTGTGCACCCAGCTTTAGATTGTAAGCTCATCGATACCTTTTGTTTCATGTCATTATATGTAATTTATTTGTATTATGATCCATTCCATTTACAGCACAGCTTAATATGTTGGCACTTTTAAATAAAGAATAATACATATTATGTAGTTACTTCCTTTCCGTATTCTAAATTGAAAAGATAGTGTCAGTTCTAGCATATTTGTCCTTGGACAACTGCACAGTACCACTTCTCTTGTCCTGTGTGCTTGGAGTATGAACAATGCCATTTCTCTGGAAGTAATTATCTCCTGTAACTCCAGTATTTTGTGTGTATTAAATGGACCTCCCAACTCTCACTAGTTTAGCTCCTCTTTGCCATATATTTAATTAAACCTTTCGTCTAACACTGCATTTACATGACTGACAGAATTCAAGAAATCCACACCCTTTTAAGAGGCTCACATATACATGTAAAGTTGAAATTGAATTAATGCAGAAATACATGGATTTGCTAATGTATTTGTCCACAAGTGCTGGATCTGGTCCATTCAGTTCAATATGTTGGTAATGGGGATACATCAGGGGACAAGAGGAAAGTTTAGCAAGTACTGCTTTGATTGTTTGTAGGAAATGTCCCATTGGATCAGGTTGCGTTTTTTTTGTTTTTTTGTTTGTTTTTTTTTAGTGCTATGAGCTTTACAATCTTGCACTTAAAACCAAAAATCACTTTATTTGAACAAAGTTTTCTTTCTATTTATTTAAGCTGCATAAAAAGTTACTAGCCAAGTTTAATATTGTATTTAGTCAGTGGTCTGCTTTCTTTGTAGGGAGTGGTGGGGAAATCCACTTTCTTTCAGAAGCTCAGGATGATCCACAAAGACGAAAACCAGATATCAGGAAAGCCAAGCTTTTGCTTGGTTGGGAGCCTGTGGTATGTAAATTTGAAGACACACTTGCATTTACTTTTTGTTTGTTAAATATGTATAACTGAGTTTAAGTTCTTGAGCACAGTTTTGTGTGTTTTTGTTTTTTTCTGTGTTATGTATTGCATTGTGGAAGATATAAACATAGTTATTTAGTATGGAAAAGTCACCTATTAGACCACATAGTGACAAATACTGAAAACATAATTTTTGGGTTGTAAACAATTGTTTGACTGCTGGAAGGAAACCTCGCCACAACACGACAAAGCGACAAATCTTATTTTCTAAATAGCATTTTTGGCCTATTTACCAAATAGTTTGCCAATATATAAACACTGCTACAAATTACAAATTGGACCCACGCAACGCCGAGTGACCCGGTTAGTATGTTATAAACGCAATATAAGCCCACCATAAACACACTGCTGTGAATAGGGCTTAATGCACTCTGTTTATGCGCACATTGTATATATCCAAAGATATCCTGTGATAGACAACAGCCATTCCTTGTTGTCCTTATCTTTGTATATGTTTATTTTACACTGCAGCAAGAGCTACATTATTTAGAGACATTTGTTTTCACTTTGCTATGCTGTTTGTAGCCTCTCTGGAATTGCTGTAATGACTTCAGTTTCTCTGGTTTCTTTAATTATTATCATTTGTTTGCTTATTAAGTGCGATGCTGACTTTGTTTGCTCTGTTAATTTTGTAGAACCGATCTCTTAAATTTATATTTTGCTGCTGGATACAAAAACATGATATGTAGTGTAGCTGTGGTCCCATAAGAATTGAAGCACAGCACTGTTATTGTAAAATATATTTGTTTCTGGTATTTCATTCCTAACCACTTTAGTACATTAAGCTTTGAGACGGAACCCTTCGTTGTGCATATTTGCTACGCTCCTTATAAAATATCAGTCTCTGTTGCTCTCCTCTGTTCTCTTCTCAGGTTCCGCTAGAGGAAGGCTTGAACAAAACCATCCACTACTTCAGCAAAGAACTTGAATACCAAGCAAACAACCAGTATATCCCCAAGCCTAAGCCGGCAAGAATAAAAAAAGGTAGAATGCGACAGAACTGAACACTCCATAAAGAAGGAAGGCTATCTTGACGGTTTACAGGATGTAATTTTTGTTCTCCCTTTCCCCTTTGTTTCTTTTACAAGAAAAGACTTCTGAGGGGCATCATGAAGAATAAAACTGGAATTTCCCTATGAAGCTTGCTTTAAAGGAATGGATGTGCCTAAAAACATTGAACTGCAATCATTGCCTTGCACTTTCTAAATTTGTCTTTCTATGTACAGTAGTGTAGGAAATACATGGAAATCTCCACATTTTATATATCTTGCTGTGACTGTTTTTGACTACTGTCTCGGGACAGGTCAGCCCTGTTGCTGGTGGTGGGGCCAGCTAAGTATTGCCGTTCAGTCCTTTTTCAGACCCTGCCGAGAACAACGGGTTTAAAAACTGGTTTCTTTTTGAAGCTGACGCTACAAACGTAAACAGAAAATGCCAATTTTATTTATATATGTTCAAAGATTTGGTGGGTACTTTTAAATATTAGATGTATTCTATGCATAAAATGGTGGCAGTGTTGCCATTGGATCAGCTTTGACATCCTGCCGATTTTGATAAACTCATTTACAGGTAATGAGGTTGGAGAGTGTACAAATTATGTGAGAAAGCTTTGTGGGTTTTTGTTTGTTTGTTGTTTTTTATGGTTTGTTTTTACTTAAATATTATTTTTTGGTTTTCCTCAAGATTCACCAAGCTGTATATTTGAATTTAAAAGCAGCTATTATAAATAAGAATATTTTGAATCATTATTGTGTTGTCAAGTGTAATCTTGGATAAAAATAAAGTATTATCAGTTTATGGTGGTTGAATATGCTATTTTAATAAAATAAGAAAAGTAAGATATCTACTGCATCTTTTCTGTCCATATAAACTATCTTTGTCATTTGTATTTTATTAGAAAGGCGCTTTTGTCTCAAGTGAAACTAGCATCTTCCCTTGGGATGATAGGGGGAAGGAAAAAATAGGATTGCGCATTGTGACACCACAGGTGCCATGTTTCCTGAGCTTTGCTCCATCTGTAATCACATGGGTTGTTTTTTTTTCCAAACTGGGAATGGGAAAACATTAATTGCTAGTCTCTCGCAGTTGGCCTGCTATATATATATATATTTAGTTCCACACATTATATTTCACTGCTTAATATAAGGATTGTGGCTAAGAAAGCTCTTTTAACGTCTATTTCTTTAATGTTGCTTACAACGTGTGTGTATGTGTATATATATGTGTGTGTGTGTGTATATATATATATATGTGTGTGTGTGTGTATATATATATATATATATATATATATATATATATATATATATATATATATATATATATATATATATATATATATATATATATATATATATATATTCTATAATATAAATGCTTAGTGGTGTGTGTTAGTCTGTCTGTGTGTGTGGAAAAAATAAAACCAAGCTGCAGCGCCACCTGCTGGGCGGAGTTATACACTGACCTACTAAATTCTTATTGTGTGTGGGGAAAAAAATTCAGAAAGGGCTGAAATTTGGTATACTAAGATGTTTTTAATTTGTTAATTTAATTTGTTAATTGTTAAGTGTTTATAAAGATTTAAAAAAAAAATATATATATATTTCTTGAAGGAGAAGTGACAGTTGGGAGTGGTTGGTGGTTGCCGGGGGTGACAGTGGGGAGTGGTTGGTGGTTGAGGCCTGGGCTATGGCCCAAATGCATGACAAGAACCTTTTTAACACCTTAAGCAGCTTGATTTGACTAGAATGCATGAGTATCATACACGGGTTAACTTGTATGTATGTGTGTGTGTGTGTGTGTGTGTGTATGTGTGTATATATATATATATATATATATATATATATATATATATATATAATTAGTGTTCAATCATGTCAGATGGAGAGGTATTTACACACACAGTCCTTTTTGCAGTTTATGCATTTTACTTCATGTAATTACCACAGTAATATCTGACCCCCTATGCAACAAGTGATCATGTGGAAGCATCTGCATAGTGCTTGTGTTACCAGCCTTTTGTCAGTGCTGTCAGAATTTCACAAATTGTGTAGTTACTGCTTTATACTCTAATATTTGGATAGTTGTTTGTCTTGCGCTCTGTAATTATTTTCATTTATTTTAATTCCATATGTGGAGTCAAATTATAGGGAGACTTTTTGAATAGTTGCTTTCAGGTAGAAGCTTAATATCTCAGTTGACAGAATTTTATCAAAATTTGACTGGAAGTGCTATATATTATATGACTGACTTTGACAGGGTTTTCAAACAATAGTGTTTACAGCTATTTGTGATCTGTCTCTCTTATTGTCTATGTAGAGCTGTAAAAAAGATCATGTGAGAAGAAGCCAGAATCTACTCTGATTATAATAGGGTAATGCACTGATATACATCTGTTTCCTCATCCATTTTCAACTCTGCAGTCTGTCTGTCTGGACAGTCTCATTGACCCTACTTATATTACAATTTCCCTATCACTGTATTGCAGAACTTCACACAAAGCTTGAATCGGACATTGCTGGTTGCCCACATGCTTGGCACACCCTTACTGTACATTGACTGTGCATATGATCCTTCCCCTTCCCACCCCTGAATTCGTAGGCTGACATAAGGGTCCTTTGCACTTGAAGGGGAATCGGCTGTTGCTGGGTTCACTGGTGTATAGTCTGGTTCTAAGCAGGCGCAGAGCGATTTTACGCAAAGTACGGCACGTATCGGCATTTAAGTTCCCTGATGAATAAGACCCATATTGCACTGGATAAATAGGAGCAAATTTTGTAAAAGAACTTTCATCAATATTAATAATAATAATAATAACTTTATATAAACTTTTCCCCCCTTTATTATTATCCACTATGAAATGACAACAATTGGTAGATTAGGAGAGTGTGGCTTTTTTGTGTGTGTTTTGGTTTTTGGGAGTTTATCTGGTCAGGAAGAACAGTAACTTGGGATCCATTCGAGGCCACCAGAACATATCCCAAATCAACTTTTGACAGGCTTCTTAAGATCGATCTCAAATGATCTGCATAGATTTTCAAGATAAGGGGAGAAGTAGAATAGAAAGGCGAAAATGAGCCAGAGAAAGAGAATAGAAAGGGAGAAGAGAGGGGGAAAGAGAGAAGTAAAGGAAAAGAAGGGTCCAAATGGGGACATGCCAGACCACGTGGGCTTATTTCGTACGTGAGGTGGTTCATCAGATTTGAAGAAACTGGTAAAGTATCCAAGGAACAGGAGAGTTGTTAAGGATGGCTGTGAGCTTTGTCATTAGGTTTGCAATGTCCACAAAATGTATGGGCCGATTCGGTTACTAGTGACGCGCCGCTGGACATCACTACGATGTCCCGCTACACACATTTCCGGGTACTACAGTATCATGCATACTATAGTACAGTATGTAGGATAACACCGCACCTCTATGAGCTGTGAGGAATAATCTGTGCTGTTTAGCCACAGAATTTACGCAGCACATCACTAGTAATTGAATTGGCCCCTTTGAGTGGAATTTTTATATGCTTTATCTATAGTCTGCCTGCTGGCTAAAAATATAAATGCTTAAGAATTAATTCTTTTTGTCTTTTCAATTTTACTATTTAGTATAGCTTTACGGAGAACAAAATTGAGGACTCTGTAGATGAACTCATTGGGGCATATTCAATTAGCTTTTGGATTTGCGGTAACGCGCGTTACCGCGAAAAGTGCGCGTTCTTGCGGGTATTACGGTACCGCATTAACGCGGATTTTCGTTCACAGCCCATAGGGTTGCGAACGAAAATCCACGTTATTGCGGTACCGTGTATTACGTTTCGCGGCTGTTCCGGCGCGTTACCGCAAATCCAAAAGCTAATTGAATATGCCCCATAGACTCTAGTCTAGGATCTGTCTTAGGTGAATAGCCCACAGCAGAGCAATCTGGAAAACAAGTTTGGATAACCCAAAAGTAAGTGTGGGAGGTGGAGATGTCTGCACTGCCGTTCTCTGAACTCATTTTCTACATACACTGAGAAAAAGAAACCAATTAATGGTGGTGATACTCGCACACCTGTGGATTAAGGAGGTGGAGTTTAACACACGTTAAGAACACTAATTTGCAGCTGCACTGAACCATTCCATAAGGACCACAGATCTGTGGATCAAGGAGGTGGAAAAACACTACAATTTGGTCAGTAGACAATCTGCTCATTCACTACCAAGTACCATTTGACAGTGACTTAATGTGCCATTCTGAAGTCTTGTTAGAAATATGCTAGTTTTGACATTGCAGTTTTGCTGAATTTTGTACAGTTGCTGAGATACGTGATTATCACCTGGAACCTAGATCACCAATAGGATATAGACTGTTTATCCTGTCTGCAACCTAAAGTTTAACATATTTTTATTGTTCTTATTTTTAGGACTTGGGTTAGGGATATGACTGACACGACCTTCAAACAATAGTGTTTACAGCTATTTGTAATCTGTCTTTCTCTTATTGTCTATGTAGAGTTGTAAAAAAGATCATGTGAGAATAAACCAACATCAACCCTGATTATAATAGGGAAATGTATTGATTAAAAACTTTTGTTTAGGTAAATACAGGCATTTTGCAGTCTTTTGACATTGCACTAATGGTTATGGATTGCAATAACTTGATAACATAACAATAAATTTCACCCCACAAGCTCACTGCCTAGGTGTTATCCTTAACTCAGAAATATCCTTTGTTCCCCACATAGACTCCTATATCTAAGTGCTGTTATATACATCTAAAAAACAATTCCATAATGCACACATATCTTGTACAAGACACTTCAAAAATTAATTTAAATTGTGCACTTCCCATCTCCCACATTGACTGTTACAATTCTTTCTTTACTGGTCTTTGCCAATTTAGACACTCACCCCTACAATCTATTCTGCACGCTTCGGCTAGATTGATGTTCCTTGCAAATTCTTCTACTGCTGATCCACTCTGTCAGTCTCTACATTGGTTGTCTGTTTTTCACCAAATCCAATCTAAAATACTACTACTAACATAGACAAGCATTAAAACTGCACCAACATACATCTCCTCACTTATCTCAAAATATCTCCCAAGTCAACACCTCCATTCTGCACAAGATTTGGGTCTCTCATCCACACTCATTACCTGCTTCCATTCACAGTTACAGGAACTTTTTCAGGCTGCACCGCACAATAAGGCTGGTACACACTACAGAATTTTCCAACCAATGTGTTATCTATAACAATTGTACCAACGACTAGCAAAAAAAAAAATAAACCAGCATGACAATTCTTGCGTACGCACTATACATGTTTTTTAAAAGATTTACCCTCAGATCTGTGCCCTTCAACTATCATAACCATGGGCTAAAAAGAACGTGACTCTCTAGCCTCTCTGGCGATCTTGATCATGAGTGCATACACACTGCAGGATTGTAAAGATGTCGTTCCATAACTGAACGGGATTTGTAGTTCTGCTGAACAATCAAATCAAATGATGATCGGTGCTTTAGAACGATCCTTGTTCATCGGGCCAAACAGTCGTTTATCGTTTGATTGAACCAATACTCTGCTGAAACACTGTAGTGTGTACCCAGCCCAAGACTTTCCTCTAGTCTTCAAAACTTAATGCATTCTCTGAAAACCCACCTCTTCAGGCAAGCTTATAAAATTCCTCAACCACCCTCTAAACCTCATTAGGTTACCCTATTACCACCCTTTACACAGTTCACTCAAGACATCAACCCTTTGACCAACATTTCTGTGTGACTGGATAGTATAGCCCACAAAACTCCTCTGTAATCTGGCTGGGCCAATATACATTATATAGCACTTAACCTCATGTATCAAACTCCCATTGTCCCATAGATTGTAAATTTGCAAGCAGGGCCCTCTTGCTTGTCTTACCCAGTATTGTTTTATAGTAAAGCACTATGAAGTTTGCTGATGCTTTTATAAATGATGATCAGAGAATTAGGATAATGTTGGCATTTTACGTTTGACCTAGGATGTCTATCAATTGCTTCAACCATATGATGTTCCTGAGGACTGAGAAACTCTTATAAGAATTTAAATTAATTTCCTGTCATGATGCTTTTTAGGTAAGTGCTCCTTTTTTTTTTTTTGCAAATTTAATTGCCTTACATATAGTTCACAACTAAGCTTCTGCAAGTATGTGATATCTGTATATAATGCTCTAAAGATAGCCAGCTCTCTTCACTTGCACAGGATTGTTGTCAGGAAATACAGTAACGGCTCTGCTGAGCGAGATATGAGAGCCAGATGTGGCCACTCACTGACAGAGAGAAGAGGATTCTGCATATCCAATAGTTCCAGCTGCAACCTACCATACATCACAGTGGATAGCTGCACCTTTTGGTGTTGGATACACTGGCACAGACATTCTAGGAGCCAAACCACCTTTTGTCACTTGTATGGTTCTACGAGGGTTGTGCCTGTAGTGCTTGTGAGGAAGAGGCACCAAATTCAGTTGTAACATACTATAATATATTTATTCTGTGTTAATCCATCAAGGTTAAACATATATATATATATATATATATATATATATATATATATAGAAAAAAAATATCCATAGCAAAAAAATTATTGGTAATATGCATCAGCCTTCGGTCCCAATAGTCGGTCAGCTGTTTTAATCGTTCATCACAGACACAAAATACATAGCATGTCCCATGATGGGTGTGGGTGTGGGTATCATAGTTTTTCAATGGAAAAAGTAGTCTAATCTTTCCCCGAGGAACAATATGAGCCAATGTTGCAGTAAAGATTGTGCCACGTTTGTGCAGCTCTGTAAATTTATTGACAGCTGTTATGTATCATCTTAGATATGTTGTCAGTTATTGTGCTCTCTTTACAGTATCATATAATAGTATATCTGTTACACTTTTTGACTTGGCAACAATAAGC
Source organism: Mixophyes fleayi (assembly GCF_038048845.1). Classification (NCBI taxonomy): domain Eukaryota; kingdom Metazoa; phylum Chordata; class Amphibia; order Anura; family Limnodynastidae; genus Mixophyes; species Mixophyes fleayi. The sequence goes on along the minus strand of NC_134403.1, from coordinate 150,707,687 downwards.
TCATTACATGTAACAGTCCACTGCAATTTAAGCCACAAACACTGTTTGCTGCGGGTTTTGTATGCTGATTTCAAGTTTTTTAAATTTAACAAAGGAATATCTTTTGACATTTTTAAAAGCTGGGTTCCTGCCAGAATAATCTTGCTGAATAAATGAATTATTAATGTCCGCTTTAGTTATCCTCAAATGGAAGCTTGTGGTACTGTGAATAACTCGGAGGTAAGCAGAAAGAAATTGTTGTTTTCAATACTGTCATCAAATCAAGTGCGATTGTGGGACTGTATTCTTTCTTTTGCAATTAGAGAACCACATTCAGTTCAGAGGATTCACACTGACTTATGGTACATAATCATACAAGTTAAGGAGGGTAGATTTCTGCTTCAGTACATTTCTGTATACAAACTTGAATGCATTTTATCATTTAAAACAAAAATAAACCTTTAGTTAATTACAAGTGACACTGTATCAAGACAAGCAGCAACTACTAGAGAAAAGAGATATTATACATAGCAGAACTTAGACTTATTGAGTAGGGTTGTAAGGCATGGATAGGTGTTTGTTTTTTCTCAAGTGGATCTAAACTGCCCAAAAATGAAAACCCTCCTTTTAAAACAGTTGTTAGAAGCATATATGTATACTGAAGGTAATAAATAGATAATACATAACAACTTTCATCAGTTCTGCCATTGCAGTTTTTTGTTTCCACGATGATCCCTTACAATGTATGGCACTGTGCTGTATATATTAGAACTAAGAAAATGTTATGGTAACAGAACTATATGGATTACTATAGATTCTCTACTTTTATAAGCTTTTATGTAAATTGGTAGCTACATCTGTTTAGTAATTGAGTATATGGGATAAACCTTTATATACACAAATATGGCTGCATACAGATTTTCTGAATAAACATATTTCTGACATTTCAGGAAGGGCAAGACATTATAGTTAGTTCTCCTCTACATCCTATTATCTTATACTATTTTAGTACAGTTCAAATTTAAACTCCCATCTGCTTTTGCCTTTTTTGTGCTTTCATTTAAGAGCTGTTTGTTGCAGATAACCAATAAGACATTTGCAACTGCCTATCTTTTACAGGAGGGCTCACTTTATGCCTTCAAAAGATTTTACGTGGACTTCATCAGTTAGCAAATTGGTGCACAGCCCTGCTTCGTTCCTTATGTGCCTGAAGAATTGAAGATGAGCAGGGTTACGTGATTTTGTTGAGACAACTGATTGCACTAGCTACAGAATTCCAGGGATGGTCCAGTCGGTTTCATTGATGAGATAACTTGGGAAGCCAAATAATAAAAGGGGGAAAAAAAATGCTGCTGCAACATGTCTTGGGTGTGTTACAACAAACTTTGCTCACTTGTTAATTTACTAGAAAATAAATAAAGGAGCTCACATCTAACAAGGGCTGGCTTGTAAACCACATCGGACAAGGCCTTAAAGAGGCCAAATAGCTGGCAAGACAACACAAGGCAATATTTTGTAACAAAACCAGAGAAAAAAATATGATGATGTCTGTGGACCTGGAAGCTGAGGGCCTTTTAACTCCACTTTACTGGTGTTTGAGGCAGATAGGTTAGGGTAGGACCTGTATACAATGAGGTACCCTTCACAGGATGGAGGCTCAAATGTTTTTATCATTATATGAACAAATACCTCATGTTTTTCATTTTGCTAGATACACACAAGATACAGATAGGGCATTTATATATTGCTATGCAACAGGTTCCATGTATAATATCGGATTAACTGAGTGCTAACTTTTTTATCCTCTGTTAACTTACTAGTAGTTAAAAGCGTGAAATTGGGTTGCATTTTGGGGAAAAATAAAGAGATTGGAGTTCTCCTTCAATGTGTTTTATAGAAAACCATGTATACATTTTGGGGCATATTCAATTAGCGGCGATGGTGCCTCCGGAATAGCCTTGATGGCACTCCGGAGATGTAACATCACTTTTCACCCACAGCACCCCCCTCCAGAATTAAGGTGTGAGGAAAAATCCATGATGTTGAGGTACCTTAGCACCTACAATGGTGTGCAGCAGTGTTCGGAGGAACATCGCGTGTAATTGATTATGCCCCTTTGTGCTTGCTTGACCTAACTGTGGTTATGAGCTTGGAGGCTTTGCCCGTTTAGTGGAAGGATTACAGGACTACTGTGTCAGTGGAGGGAAAACACAGTTGGGGCCTATAACTAGTGTTTATAGGTTTTCTATAATTGAGGGCAGACTGTTCAGTTGAGTTTCTTATGAAGACTGTCCCAGAAAGTTCCACAACATTTCTTTATAGTAAACACATGTTAAACATTTATATGCTTTTGTTACAGCATCCACAGTTACATTTATTTGCAGTACTGTCTGCTTATATAAAGGGAAAAAGTTACGAACAGATATTTTATTACTGTAAGAAAACCGATAAAATAAGGAAAGCATAGTTGTCTTTGTGCGTCAAAAATATCAGTGCTTTCTTCATACTAAATTTTAATTGTATAGTCAACAGTGTGACCACTTACAAATAGTTAAACAAAACTACAGAATAAAGACACCATAGGTATAAACTGACCTAGTAACTCATGATTACGGATCAAGGCTTTCTTTTCAACTGTTTTTTAACCATCTACCAGTTATTTACCAGAATGCACCTCCTTAAAAAGCATTTTATTCAAAGATACGGCTAATGATTTTCATTTTCAGTGCAATGGTAAATTTCTGAGCTAATAGTCGTCATAGTTCACGCCAGCTCCGTGTCGGAATGTATATGGATTGCGGGGTCCAATAGCTGCATCTTCGTCATAGTGGTGCTGATGGAAACCGCCATAGTACTCACTTCCACCACGGCCTTGATTCATCCAGTAGTTCATATCGTCTTCATATTTCTACAGTTAAAAACAATTATGTGGGATGTTTTTTTTTCCTTCACATCTTATGATCATATATACTGCTGTATAAACTGGATACATAAGTCAAATTCAGCTATTTCCAGTTTATTGGGTTTACAGATGATTCAGAAAATGTTTGTTGCACAAGGAAGTCTTTTTAGGCAAGTTACACTAATATCCCCTCAGAGGACATGTATTCTCTTGCACTGAACAGTACTTTATTATATATAACTAATGGTGCTCAGCACATCAAAATTGCACATATGATGCTCATTACATTCCATAGAATAAACTTGTGATTAGAACTAGATCTCCAAATGGTTTGATAGGCAAAATCTATTACTACTAACAATTTCTGTAATCTACTGCTTGCTGGAATTATTTTCCATGGAAATTTCTGTGCTGTTTATCACATAAAGGTAATGGTGTAGTGCTTGCCACTATGATTTAAAAATTTACCAATTTGGCCAAAAGGGAAGTCATGTTTGTTCTTTACAGGTTAATTAATGCATCAAAAAAGCACTTTGGTATCATGCACGTGATATGGACAGTGTGCGGCTTGTTTTGTTTATTTGGCACCTTTAGCACCCAACATCCACACTACCCAGTAAAACACAGGCCGCTAGCTTTGCTACCAATGTTGAATCAGCTGTTTTGTTGTGTGCCCCAGTGTGTACACTTTCTTTAGAGACTCTGGAGACGTAAACTGCTCCAAAGTGTACACTATGTGCAGTGTTTTCATATCATTCTCCAACACTGTGAAGATTAAATTTGACATTACTCCCAAGAGACACTATACCTGCTGCCTCTGACATGAATTTCAGTTACATTTGTTTGGCTATATTGGTGACATAACTAGGAAATCCACCACTGCCCCTCCTCCCCTTTCTCTCTTACTTTGCTTTACATATCTGCGCCCCTTCTGTTACTATATAGCTCACCTTGCCTATATGTTCAGCTGAGGATCCTGTGCTATTCTCACATAGGAACTGTGACTATATTTTGTATTATACTCATCTCTAGTTAAGTTAATAAAATAAGGATTTAATTTCCACCCTTTCTGACTTTTTCCCACCCCAATTGTTTGACACTTGTATCGGTGATACAGTATTCTCCTAGCACTAGGATCTTCTATTATGGAATGTAGTATTCTCTACTTCTCCTGGTCACCTGATTAGAATGCATGATGGACCATTATATACTACTATTTTACAATTACCACCTCCTTCCACTTACAGTTTCATCAAAGCCCATATAGAGGAATTGTTGGTACCACTGCTGCACTTCAGGCCGACTCCTGTCCCACAGCTGGCGCTTTGGTCGCTTTAGTGAGTTTAAAAATTCATTGGCTTTGTTTCCTTCTACAGCCACAATGGCTTTGGCAGGTTCCTTAGCTACATCCAATCAATGAGGAATAATAAAAAGAAAAACTCAAAAATGAAATTGACATATTGTTGCGTTAGACATGTGTTAGTTTCACTTATTTATACGCTAGCTGAACAGTTAAAGTTTTCACACATAATAGCTCAAAAAGAAAATGGTAATTGTATAATTATCAACAATTTTTCCTCTTGATTTTCAATGGACGTTAATTTACCTTCTCTTTTTTGGAGCATCTTTCGGAGTTTGTTCCCACTTGAAACATCTACAAATATAAAAAGTATATAGTATATATTGTGTCTACAAATAAGGGCTGGTTACAGAACGTCTGTTTATTGTTTACAGATCTAAGGATATCTTCATATTTTCAGACACATTTATTGGAGGTAAAAGCCCTTAAATGGAGGAAGTTCTACACGATCACTGAGCTTACACAGCCATTTCATTTTGAAATAGGAAGTATTACTTTCCAATATCAAAATCAATATGTTTGCCAGGCTTCCTAACAATGCCTAATCAATGAACTGTTGTGGTATGGCTGATTGAGCTATAAATGTTTACAGATCACTGCTCAATTTTCTACCAGGATGTCCTGTCTTTATAAATGAAGCATACACTGCATTAGAGATCATGGGCTGATTTATTAATAGGGATACCAGGGATGATGATGATGATTTTTTTTTTCTATTGTGGCGATAAAAAATCTTTATTGCTGTAATTTCTATAAAAAAAAAATGTTGCCAGGGTAGCTCAGTGGTACTAACCTGGAACAGTAAGGGTTAACTTAGATGAAAATCATTCTTTGAATGAAGCATGTTTTAGGGCTGTTACCAATATCCTCCACCTGGTTTCTCCGGCAATCGGCCTCCATGTGCCAATTCAAAGCCACTGTGGCACAGAGTGGGTACATTTTGTGAACTGATCTTATACCTTTCCTCCAATGTCTCCAGAAAATATTTGCTCATGTGGTGCTGCAGTAATATCACATTTTGTAGGCTAAACAGATATTTAAATGATCAATTCACTAGGAATGAAGCATTTTCTTAATTATCGACTTGGCTCACAAAATGGCTGCCTCCAGCGGGCTTAGGTGACATGTTTTGTTTTTAAAACTGAAGTGTAATCTGTTCTCTAGCAAAGTCCTCCTAATGATGTCATGCATTGCAATCCATGCTTACTCCTTCAGCTTTATCCCAGGCATCATCATACTCAGAAGTAAAGTAATAGAGAGTCATGATATTTTATATAATTTTCTTCAAGAGAAAAAATCCAGTGCATTCAACTAGAGTAATAAAAAAAAATGGAAATGATGTCCATATGTCACAAAACTAACCTTTCCTGTAATGAATATTCTCCTTTAGAGCTGCATTACCAGTTAGTAAATATTTCCCTATATAAATCATTCCCCTGCTAGATCCCTGGAGCCTGCTAAATGCAGCTACTTATTCTGGGGATCTGCCAGTTCTGTAATACAGAACCAGCAAACTTTGTTAATTGGCCACATTGGAAGGGGGTGGGGGGATAAATTTATCAAGCTTCAAGTTTCTGACGGGTTCGCAACCAATCAGATTCTAGTTATTCATTTAGTACATTCTGCAAAATTATAGATGGAATTTGATTGGTCGCTATAGGCAACATCTCCACTTTTCTAACCAGCCGGAAACTTGTAGCTTCATAAATTTACCCTGGGATGTGAGTAGGATGAGCAACCAAAGGCAATAATCTCCTGGGAGCAATCAACGTCATGACATTTCGCTTGTGCCTGAACATGAACCACGGGGTGGGGGGGGGGGATTTGGGTACAGCTGCAGTGTACAAAGTATTTCAATTGTGTGATTATTTGTAAAGTCTTTTGCTCAGAAGAGTAAAATTGCCTGAATTGAAAATTGTTTAATTTTGGTATTTAGTGACATGTGATTAATTACTTTATTTCTATTATTTTTATTGCAATCAGAATTTAACTTGTAAGTATACTCAGACTGTAAAGCAAAGTTTGGGCATTAAATATCAGACTATAACTGAGCTTAATAATATATCTGGAAGTACTGTTATGTTCATATGTAATTTCATTTCAGTATTGCTATGTGTTTGTTAAATTGGAGTCATTGTTAAAGTGCTTTGTTGCCCCTGGTATATTTCACTTTTTTTTCTAGGACTGATTGAACCTTCCATTGGTTGCATAGCAAAATAAAAACTTATTTTAAATACATTAGGGCAGTGGATGGACTGTAAAAATAGGGAAATCACGCCACAAAAAAAACCACAATTGTCTACAGTAGGTCTGAGTATATTTTTTTATCAAACATGTGTAGGGTATCACAGAATTATAAAGCCCAGGCATTTTTTTTTTTATCTTATTTTTATTAGATTTAATTAAGTTTAATTTGTATTATTTATTAACCAAGCAGCCTGTCACAGTTTTCCCATGTGTTCAGAGTTGGTAGATTCAGTGTAACATGGATCTAGTAGTGTCTGACCTGTCAGCCGCTATGAGTTCCAATTAAAACTGAGTATACCAGTGCTGGCCCACAGGGAAGATCTAAAACAGAGCTTCCCTCAAGCACCAAATTCTTTCCTATACTGGAGAATTCCTGATGATGTCACCCTTGTGATGCCACCGGATTTCCTGTGCGGAATGAGGAAGTCTAGGCATCCCCATTGAGTTCTTCATAGTATACACTTTGAATAATATGGAGAGTGATCTGAGGGCCAGCATCCATAAGTAACTGTTTTCTGGCCCCTTCACTGGATAATATAACCGCTATATTTTAAGTGCTATTAGTAAAAGGAAAAATAGCTGCCAATTAAAATTTACAATTGACCTTCAACAAAAGACTAATCTGTCCAGAATGCTGCTCTTTTGCTGTACCAAAATTAATAGGTGTAGGATCAGGACTCTTGATGATAAATGTCCTGAACTAGCTCAAGTTTGCACTACTGGTACCCAGGATATGGAGTCTAATGAGAGGCTGATATTCACCCAGGACCCCTGGAAAAAGGTATAGGTTTGGCTGGGTGCGTCTAGCAGGTCACGGCCCCTGGGCTGTGTCTTGAGTGTGGTCCATGTGCAGGGATGAGATGCTCTAGTAATATGGTAGTTCAGGTCGGCATCCCTGGATGTGAGCGTGAGAGAGAAGTACCAGGAATATGGCAGCCAGGAGACGGCACAAGCATGATAACGAAGATAACCGTTCTGAAACCCTAGTGGTGTCCAGAACAGAACAGCTATATATAGAGGGTGATTGGTAAGGGGGCAGGGAGGAGGTAAGTTTGGTCATGTAACCGATACTATAATAAAGACCGTGTCTGGGTGTCCGCGCACCCATGGCGTCATGGCAACCAGGCCCTTTCACAGAGGTGCAGAGTTCAAGCTACACAATCGTTAAATTCTGCTTGTGCTTCAGCATTCCAGGGCATGCTATCTCACAATCTATCTGGTCCCAGGACTGGCATGGCAAGAAGTAACACTCCTCTTACAGCTGCCAGCCAGTATCACCAGGGAGCTGGGCATTGTTTGGCCGCCTTGTTGACACTTTCTTCATAAATTGGCTTAAAAAAGATTATCAACGTAGGGGTCTTTATTAATAAATTCCATAACTGGTTTAGTTGATAAATTGATAACTGCCCACTTTTGCCCATTCAGGAATGGGCCTGCAAATTACGCCTGCAAAAGACGCCTGCAAATTATTTTGCATCTGGACAAACTATTCAGGGTCCTGAGCAGTACAACCCTTTTGGATACCAATTTGATCTACAAGTTAGTGCACCTCAGATGCCCATGACAAGGGTCTGCAGAAATAACTTTTTGTGATGTATGGGTCAGGTGGTACCCACTGCTGAGTGAAACCAAGTAATCCCACTATTCCCAGTAATCCCATGGCATATTGTACCTACTTACCTGTGTCTGGTATTGAATAAGGTAGTTCTGGAACATACATAATGGTGCGGACATTCTTTCTATACTCTGTATTTTCTATAATACTATTTCAGGTCTCACTATATCTTGACTCAGGTAAAACTGCTACATAACTAAACACTAGCAACCAGTGAATTTTAGTTTTTATTATTGCAACTTTGTAGATTCGTTTTACTACGATCCTTATGTTTACCTCTGATGCGTTTAAATCCACGAGAAAAGGCAGAATATGTGAGTGATCAAAGCAGTGTGGTTGTATAAATAACACAAGTCTCAATTTCTTCATATGTTATGATGTGTTACATATCAAATGATACCATATTACTGACTGCATTAGAGCAAATATGAACAATCTTCACAGCTTGCACTAGTGCCACAAATGTGAAACCAGTGTAAGTAAGCTGGCCGTGGTCACCACTCTAACGATAAAGGGTGGTATAATAATGACACCTGAATGAGGAATTTCAAACAATGAGAAGACATTGGACCGAAGGCAAAAGTCCTTCAGCATATTGTATAGCTTATTCTAAAATGTGTATGCAATTTCTGACACTGCAGCATATCTAATCCCTTATTTATTTCAATGCTCTATTCTAAAACATAACTATAAAAATAGAATGTGGGTGCATAAAATAAGTTTGATTGTTAAAGTTAAGCACTGTAATACATTTTTGCTTAAAAATTAAACCAACTAACTTTCCACCAGTGTACTGCACTAAATGTACTGCTAAGCAAAAAATATAGACAAAATGCATAATGCGTGGTCAACTGAGAAAAATACTAGAGAACTGGATGCAAAAAACGATTATAACAGTATTTGTGTTCAGCTTCGTGAACATGTCATTATTTGAAGGTGTCTGTGCATATAATTCAAGAGGGTGTTTCTGGTCATCTTTGTATGTATTAAATGCATCTTTAAAGCACCATTATGCATAATGCAATTATGCATCTTTAAAGCACCATTACATTGCACAATAGTCAGCTATAATACTCACCAGGGCATACAAGTACAACGAGAAGAACTACCAAGACCAAACAGGAGACTCCAAAGCGCTGCTGTAAGAAAGTAAGAAGTCCCATCTTGCTTGCTGGTAAAGAAACCTGTCACTCGTTACCTAGGAACAGTATGGGCGATAGTCAGTGAGAATGCCCAGTAACCTTCCCATGCCAGTATAACTCCATTAAGTAGGTGGGAATAAAAGGGAGGCACAGAACAGAATAAAATCTTTTCAGCAGTGACCGCTTTATGTGAAAGGTTACTTCAGTTCATTCTAATGAATGCTGGCAGTAATCAACATGAATAAGTACATAACATCTAGGTGGAAACGCATCTTATTTTTCTTGGGCTTGTGTACAGTGATTTATTTACAAACTGCTTGGAATATTTAATGTTTATAAATTCTAAGCAGCTCAACTGGAAAATTAAGACTTCCACATTTGGCTACAAAGTTTAACAAGTTTTGCCGTCAGTAACTGGCTTTCAGTGGTTCTAGTCCTACCCCAACCTCAGCAGAATAAATTGACCATTGTCACCCCTGTTCTATTCTTCCCACAAAATGCAACTTTACAAACGCACTGCTGAAATTGAAATGCAAAAGTGGAATCCAAAGATTATATCACCAGAACATCACACCTCAAATTAACCTGTTGTGTCAAACTCTATATAAGAAATGTTGCTGTCATTTTGCTCAAGTCATGGCTGATAAACACTTGCACTTTCATTACAGTGTACATAAAACAGTTTTACTTTTGACCAAGATGCCTGGAATATAGAAAAGATATACAATTTTGGTGATAACAAATTTGATGATGCTCTGACAAGAAGGGAAATATAGAGAAAACTTAAGGCCAGTTAATCAAAATATCATGTACTATGTCAGTTCCGTGTGTGTTATAGTATTTGTGACCAGGACATGATTAGTTTGGAATAGGATTTATTATTCAAGTTTATTTATAGAGCACTACCGTATACCACAGGGCCGAACAGAAAACATTTAATCATTCATATCAGTCCCTGCTCCCCATTGGAGCTTACAGTATAAATTCTTTATCACACAAACACATATAAGCATAAAATTCTTCCTACTTTTTAGACATGCAAAATAGTGACAAAACAAGCCCCCCCCCATTTGTAAAAACCCCACCCTCATCCACTCAAAAAAGCCCACTTTGGGACAAAACCACCCATTCGTCTGCAAGCCCTGCCCCTTTTGAGGCCCACATATTTTATACAGATGGGTTGTATGAAATACACACACACTTGGGTCATTTTTGTCATCACCCAATTAACTTACTAGTATGTTTTTGGACTGTGGGAAGAAACCAGAGCAGCCAGAGGAAACTCACACAAACACGGGGAGAACATAGAAACTTCACACAGATAGGGCCCTGAAGCCAACATTACAATACTGCAAATTCTGGGCCTGGGTAAATTTTGCACCTGGCTGTAAATTAGCCGTATGTTGTTCTCAGATATTTCTTCTGTGATGCCATTATTTTCCAGGGTGGTTGTATGAATTGTCTATCCCTTTATGTCTTTGTTACTATTGCCCCTTTTCTCATGTATATGCCCCTTACCTACCATCCTGTATCCCCCTATATTTCATCTTTCCACTGCCTCCCTGACTTATCTTTGATTCTTGTTTCACCCATCCATTTGCCTAACATCTTCAGGCCTGATTCATCAAGGCACTATCTGCCGATTGTGAGCATATCATACGCAAAATCACTCTGCGCATGGCCAGAACTGGACCACACGCCAGTAAACGCAGCCAGGTCAGCTCTGTCCTCGGGCACAATATTTATTTACTACAGCCAACAATTTCAGGGAATGAACAGGGTGAGGAAGGAGTGTTTTGCTGTAGTCAATTTACAGTAGAGGTGTGCCAAACTCAAGCCCACGCAGCCACGTCCGAATCAAGCTCTGGACATCACAAAATTACTTATTTTTCTGCCATATCTCTTGCTCCAGCTACAGAGCTAGTCTAAGTCCTTTTTTTTGTTTTACCATTTTATCATTAAGGCCTTTATTATTAACTGATTACATCCATTCTATATTTTTTTCTATGCATTCTAATCCACATAGGTATTGGACTTCTCCTGCAGTGTCTTGTGTAGTAGAACATAGTAGACCTACAGTTGAATTCATCGTATCCTCAGATCCATTTCTTGATGAATTCGGGAGTGCGCAGAGCTGGTTTGTGGTTTAAAACCAGCACAAGTTGCGCTCAGTATGTGTGCCTTGATGAACCAGGCCCTTCACCTTCATTCTCATGTCTCTTTTGTCTATTGCTCCTCTCTTTGCCTCTCCTGATCCCCTGTGTCATGGTTGCCCCCTTTGTCTCCTCTAACCCATGCCCTTTATTTCTCCCATATCTATTTGCCCTCTGCCTTCTTACTTTGCTCCTCCAAAAAGATTTTTAAAAAAGTTAAAAAATGCTTCCTCTTGTAATGTCTCTTTGCATTGTTGACCTTTTCCAAGTACAATATGGAAAAAGTACTAAACACGTCATTGAAATACATTTGTTTGATCACTGTCAAGTAAAATGTGTTGTTACCTATGTACCTGGTTTTATACTGTAACTAACTTTCTTTTCTGCAATGTATAGTTAAACAATTCTTACAATCTATTTTTTTTTTATATATATCAAATATCTTCCTTTCTGATAAACTCCTGAAACTTTTACATATGTACTTGTAAATGTTACTATATTTTTCTACTCTTCCTCTTGACCTCTTTAACTGAAATGTTATTTGTTATTTGTAGTGTGTATTTATTGATACTATAAATTAACATATCTTCTCTTAGGCTAGGTACACACTGAAGAATTTTCCGACCGACATTTTATCTCAAACGATTGAACCTACAACTGAAGGTCCGATCAGTCTAGCACAGGCCTGTCCAACCTGCGGCCCTCCAGGTGTTGTGAAACTACAAGTCCCAGCATGCTTTGCCGGTAGACAAGCAGTTGATAGCTGGAAGGGTATGCTGGGGCTTGTAGTTTCACAACACCTGGAGGGCCGCAGGTTGGACAGGCCTGGTCTAGCAGATCATGCATACACACTGATACGATTTACCTTCAGATCTGTGCTCTTCATCTGGTCCTCTAGTCTTCAGAGAATGACAGCACAATATTCATTCATTCATTATTGTCACACTGATTAAAACCGTCTTGTTATAGCTATACACATGTTCTAACGAATTTCATTAGCTTCTGTGACTCTGAAACAAAACATTCTGTCTCAGAACAAGCAAATTAATTATTCCAACTACAGTACTCTCTACATTTATTCACCAGGACATTCATTGCTAGCATTGACTAAAAAGAACACGACTCTGTAAACTCTATGGGGATCATGAGCATGAGTGCATACACACTACGTGATCATTAGGTGATTGGTCGGATAATATTAAACAGTACAACCAATCAAATGAGCTGACAATCAACACTTTGGAATGCCTTTCCACCATCGTGTCACTATGCACACTAACCCGACTTCCGACCGAACAGTCGTATGTTGGCTGATTTGCCAAATTATTGGACGAAAACGCTCCAGTGTGTACCTAGCCTTAGTGTTACATTATGGATGCAAACTGAGGATTTTGCACAATTTCTGATTTCCACCACAGTTTTTTACTATATCAAACTTTTCATTGCCTTAAATTCTGTGAAAACTGAAGTTTCCACACGATTGAAGCAAATTTAAGTATTGGATTAATACATGAATAGATATCTACAGTGCTCACTAAAGGAACGATTTATACCACCGTCCTCATAGTTCTTTATGGGGAAGGAGAATTTATCCAGGGATATTTATCAAGCTACAAAAGCTTAGCTTTTCAGAGTTTGTCTTCGATGTTAGCAACTCTTTCCTTTATGTAAATGTCCACCAGAGAGAAGAGTGCCACATAAGGCAACCCGATACATTTTCAAGGGCGCATGATGCGGCCCTCTAACCTTCAAAAGGGTCGCACATTACCCCCGATCTCAGTAATAAGTTATAACAATACATTTAATAAAAGAAAGAGACACCTATCTGAATAACATATCCATAGGCATTTATACCACGTGTTACAAGATATAACAAACAAATGTGATAAAGAATGAGGAAGGAGATGGGGGCCGCAGGTGAGAGCTCAGGGGGCCATCTGATGTCCATAACTGATGTAGAGGGATTTCTACCGATAACTCCCCGGCAGGCTGCACGCTACTCTCCTCCTTCCAGTTCACATTTGCAGTTGCTAATTGGATTGTCAGATTGGCCTTTAACAAAACCAGCACATGGATCCTGTAACACCAACACCTGACTACATGTGATAGACAGGCATAGTGAGAAGTGAGAGGTATGTCTGTCACAGTCTGTCAGCCGCTCTAGTACTGTAAACACTGGGGCAGTATGACAGTATACCAAACACCGAGATGTCATTGTCTTCTGTGAAATGTCATCACAGATCACCTCTTGGTCGAGGCCATGTTACTGTGAAGGCGCAGTAGACAATGGCAGGTCTAGAGTGTACAGCAAGAGATGAAAGGTTACACTGGACAGGTATGTGTTTGTCGGGACAGCCATATATATCGGAGACTAAACAACTAAAACGATAAATTGCTATGAAAAATAATTTCTGCTGCAACTTAATGTCCATACCTGAAGTAGTGCATTGATTTGTGGTGAACATATTAATAATTTAAAATTTAAAATAATACTTGAGGTTTTTCATTTAAATAGTTGCTTTTTATTTCCTAATTAATTTTCTAAGCACCCATACAGAAGACCGAATGTACCCAAGAAATGAAGCAAATGGTGTTATTGGTTGGGTCAAAAGATAGTTTTGGAAGAAATTGAAATTTAAAAATCTACAAATGTAATAAAATATCACTGCAATATTAACTCAATAACATTACCAAACTATATAAAAATAGTTGATTTTGGTAGAACCATGGTAGAAAATACACTAAAACTGTTAATGCTGAAGTATATTACCATGTAGTGGCTGGCTACAGAAAAGATATATCCTAACCAGTAAGCCCAAGAAAAGAACATTACAATGTAAATGAATCTTCACAACAAGATTTACAACTAATTTATAATAATGTATAATTACTGTAATGTAATTAAATTACTAGGAGTAATGGCATTTTGTGAGGCTTCACTAATATATGTTTCATAGTTTGTTGTTTATTTATCTTTAAAATTTGTGCTTCATTTGCTTGCATTTTAAATGGGGGAGATAAGGTTGTACACATACCAATAACAAACTTGTTGTTTTTTTTTGTCTTAATAAACAGTTAATTTTAGCAAAAAGATGACTACATCTGCTTTGTGTGGTGTGATTTTAAAAATCTCTATGGAGACCAAACATAATTTTAGAATGTTTTAGGCACCTGTAATAGTTTGCATATTCATTTATTGCATTTTTATTTTATTTTTGAGCTAAAGACGTTCAAATGTAGAAAACACTTGGATCTGTAGCAACTTGGGCTACATGTTCTAAACTCTGTCACCTCGAAGAAGACATATTACACACAGAAGCCCTTGAAAGTTTGTTTACACGAACTTGGTGATACTCAGTCAGACCTTCATTCAAAATGCAGATGCTCTTTTTTGTCAATTCAGGGATAACAGGTAAAAAGGCTTAAAATAAATTGAATACAAGCAAAGGTGAATAAATGCACCTAAATATTAATCTCCTATGACAAAATGTAGTTTTCTTTTTAAACATGCATTATTATTATTCTAGAGATGGGCGGGCTCGGTTCCCCGAGATCCGAATCCATCCGAATTTCGCCTATCCGAGTACTTGGCTCGGTACTCTCCTGCCCATTCGGAATTGAAATCGAGGTAAAACGTCATTGTGACGTATTCGTATTTCTGAGCTTGGCTCTCGCGAGATTTGAAAAGCATAAATACCAGCCTCCACAGCAATCCATCGCCATTTGACAGAGGGAGAGAGCAGGGTTAGGTCACAGGCTATATTAGCGCAGGGACAGAGTAATAATTGTACACATAATCGTTTCTATTCTATTCTATACAATTCTAATATTAATACCAATTGGATTTGCAATTGTTAGAGCAGTAATAGAGGAGGATAGAGGAGGCTTTTTTTTTTCAATTTTTGGCACTCCAAGTGCTTTGGGGTGTCCCATATTCCCCAGTGTTTTGCAGTAATTTTTCTGGCTGTCAAAAGGCATATTTTTCAGTAGTATCTAAAACAATATTTTGCACTACAAGTGCTTTATGGGGGGGCCCATATTCCCCAGTGTTTTTCAGTAATTTTTCTGCCTGTCAAAAAAAGTCATCTTTGTCAGCAGTATCTATATAAGACAATATTTTGCACTACAAGTGCTTTGGGGTGTCCCATGTTCCCCAGTGTGAAACACTAATTTCTCTGGCTGTCAAAAGTCAAAAAGTGCTTCGGGCTCATTAAAATGGATTCAAAGCAGTCCACATATGAGCAGAATCAGCAAGCAGGTGCTGACACCAGTCCTGATGGTAGTCTTCCCTGTACAGCATCTGGTAAAGCCTATGTAAAAGTACATAGTCTTTTTAAATCAGGGAAAAAAACACACACAAAAAAAATTAAGTATACTTATAAGTATAAGTGTAGGGTGCAATCTACCCCCAAATAGGAAAGGGACTTGGGGCATTTCTATATCACGTACAGTCTTGAAAGGCTGTTGTTTTGGCAATTTCTTAATAGGGGTAGGGTGTCATACACAGACTGACCCCAAACTGGCTTTGTCCATTTCAATTAATATTGTACAGTCTATAACGGCTGAATTTTTTAGTTTTTTCTAGAAGTGGAGGGGGGCCTAGAGAGACAGAAAACAGACTGCCTTTGTCCATTTCTTTAGATATTTAACTATAAGTGTAGGGTGTAATATACACCCAAAGACGATGGCTGCATGGCCAATATGCATAGATGGAGAGGAAGACAATCTGGTTTGTGTTTAGAATTAATGACGGCCTACCAGGAATTAAACAGTTTTTTTCATAATTTATTAGCTTTAAAATTACATTACTTATCCAAGAAACAGGTGGAGCACTAAATTCGGGTATTTTATGCCCAAAAACATTGATTTTTAAACAAAATTGCAAAACAAAACCAAAACCAAAACACGCAAGGGCGGTTTGGCAAAACCAAAACACGACGGTAATCCAGATCCAGATCCAAAACCAAAACACGGGGGTCAGTGAGCATCTCTAATTTATTCACATGTGACAGAGGTGTCAAACACAACAAAGATTGTAAACCACTGTATCTAGGCTGAAGCTGTCAAACATTTTATTTCCTTAATCTTATTATACTGTTCAAAGCAAGTAATGATTGTTTACTATGTGTTTAAACGGCATTTGCAATATTTGCAAGATTATATAAGCCACATACAACAATTTAATCAGTTTTTTTGCTGATTTGGTGTGAATGAGTTCTCTGTACAGCGCTGCGGAATCAGTGGCGCTATATAAATAAATAGTGATGATGATGATGATTAGGCGGAGAAAAAAACAGAAATATACAACTATCTTTTAACATGTGGTGATTCTACTGCCATGACTTTCCCATGTAGTATGATTTATCCTGGAACAACTGGGTGGCAAAGTTGCCACTCTAGGGGTCCTGATCTTATTAATTATCTTGGCGCCCACAGCCAATGGGGGGCCAGTATGTGCCCCAGCACTTTTCAGACTGGCGAGGGAAGGTGCATGCTGGGTTTTGTAGCCCTCCTCCCCATAGAGGCACCAGCCCTGTGCTGACCAGCCTGGAATTAGCTTTCAATGCATTATGAGGACTCCATACTCATGGTCTTCCTGATATAATGTAAATCAGCCAAGACTGTATCTGGGCTCTGGGGCTGTTTGATAATATGGGTATGACTTTTGAATTTTTTTTATTTTAATTATACAGAGCAGCATCTGTGGTCTGAGCATGGTAACTGTCAATCACTTGCAGTTCTCCACTATTCAGTTGTCTGTTTTCTGCATGTGACTGACAGCTCTTCTCAGACCACAGATGCTGCCAGTTCATTCATTTGAGCTGGAGAGAAACATAGAAATTTAATTCACAATGCACAGTATGCATGTGCTGCGTACTTTACGCTCCGCTGCCATGCATAGTACAATTCTGTCAAACTGCCAAAACGTATTGCAGGTAATTTAGATATGCGCTATACAATGCAACGTGTTGCCTTAAAAAGTCAATGTGTATTGATTCTCTTTCCTTACATGTTCCCCTCACCCCCAATAATGAATCTGCTATCTCCCATCATCCTTTGTACATTGCACGTAGATGTAGTTTTCAGCCATTAAATAGTACTGCTTAACACATCCAACTTTAATAAACGTCACCATTTCCGATGGCTCTTCCTTTTATTCTGCTTTTAATTCCCCTGCATAGCCCAGTAATCCAGTAGTGTGTAATATGTTTTTCTGACATAATGTAAAATAGTAAATTCATTCAGGTTTTAGTACCTTCGTTGCATATTTTCGTGTGTGTGTCATTCACAGTCTACATGACACCCTCTTGCCAAGCATTCCTGCCTAAACCTGTGTGCATGGTAAGATGTTGCCTGGGAACTCACTCACTAGTTTGCTTATGTGGCTGATACTTCTCTTAATTGATTGAAGACACAAAGCAGTAATCAAATAGGACTAAAAGAATTGCCAAACACTAAATCCATTTTAGAGATCTTACACTGTGGCCCAGTAACATTAATTGATAAAAAATTGGCATACAGATAAGCAGGCTGTCGGTTTTAATTTACTTAATTAAACTCTCCCCATTAGGGCATAATATCATTTATATTCATAATTAAGCATCTCATTTTTAAACTATAGGAAATTGAATTGCAGCTTTGTAATTTGTTCTATTCTAATTCTAAGACACATAGACAAGTTATATTTTATCTGATGTCGAAAGGGCAATTGATTGGTGTAATAGCCAACCTGTGTGATTTGTGTTAATATAACATAGACTAAAGTCAAATAAAAATAAAAGTGTAGTTTACTATTTGTTTTACTTTATTTTGCTGTATACTTTGTTAATGATTTATTGTACAGGTCCATAAGTGTGGATACACCCTTTATAACGGAAATGAGTAAAGCAATATTACAATATTAGTGAAGTGTCTACACATATGATCTGGGTGTGGTGGAAAACTTTTTAAGGTATGTGGCCAATATGGCGGCCACTTTGAAGTCGGCCATCTTGGATACAACCCTAATTTTTTAAAATAATTTAAAAGGGTGTTTCCCCACTTATGGACCACTCTGTATTTTATGATTTCTTGCTTTTGTAAACAATAATGTAATATAAAAATAATATATTAAATCGAATAATTGTACTCATTAGCAAATTATTTTTTTTAACAGGAAATAACTGCCTTGAGAGTATCCAATCCTCTATTTAAAGGAGATGTCTATTGGTGTTCAGTTTAGTCAGCATTAGTAAGCAGTTGTAAAGTCAACAATATATTTATGAATTAGTATTATATACTGCTTTAGAAGAATATTTAACCACTTGCTGATCATTTAAAATGGTTGATCGGTTGCTGCTTAACCATACACTGCAGTTTTAAAAATCCAGAACAATTAGTATCACTAAACTTAAGAAACTAGAGTAAGTCGCCATATTTCATTTCCTTTGGTTCCTAGCACCCCAATCATAGCACGTAGCATTCAAAGTTATGTGTTAAGTTATGTATTCAAAGTTATGTGTTACTTCCTCATCTGAAAAAATAATCCTGTGATTTCACTACAGTGGTGTCACAAGGACTTCCCCCAGCAGAAAGTAGTCCCAAGGCATTGCAGGTCTTTCCAGCAGACTCATAGATCTAATAGAAGATGCTTTTTTAGATCCAGTTTACACTAAATCCTAACCTGGGTCTTGCAAAATAGTAAAACATTAAAATATATATAAATTGTTGAAAAAACTATTATAACAAATAAAAAATACACAGCTTATATTTATAGCTGTATCAATATTACACATTTTAAATATATTACATATATTTAGTATTGTTATACTCATGAGATCTAGCTGATTTCATTTGAAGGTGAATTAATGGCATTTTACTACCCGTGTAACTGTTCCAAAAATTTGTATTTTTCCCTATTTTCCATATAAAACAAACTCAACAAAAACATATTTGTTACATTATGCTACTAAAGTTCTTTGTGATGACCCAAAAGTATAAAAAAAAATGTCTAGGTCATAAAGGGGGATAATGATATGGTTAAGAAGTAAGGAGATACAGATTGTTAGAAAAAAATGCAGATTCATAAGAAACTGGATATTCTAAATAGTTGCTTAAGTTGGGAACAATAGGAGTGAGGAAAAACAAATACAAGGTGTGTTATAGTCTTTAAATCAGTAAAATCAGAATTTACAAAGTAATGTAGCAAATATCTGGTTCTTACTTACCTTATTATGTTGTATGATCTTTGTAAAAAAAATAATTGAAACAAAGCAAAAAGTTCTGAGCAATATACAGTAAAAATAAATAAAATGCTTTCAAATCTTTGGTAATTAAGTGTATACTACAATATGCGTGTACATACGTGTTTTATATCCCACCATGAAAATGACACTAAACTCACTGTTACTACATCATCTTTACAACTCAAAAGTTGTTTGAATTTATTATTTTCTGTTTTTATTTTTTATTATATAGTTTCAAACAATAATACACGTGTAAAGCATAAAATGACAGCAACAAGTTATAGTCAGAATTACAATCTTACTGTATAAGAGCTGCAAGCAATAAATCATAGACATTCAAGCACAATTTCTGGTCTACACACTGTAGTACATCCCACATACTCTGACTTGTTACATAGATCACTGACCTGTAATATGTAAACCTCTTCATTTCTGAACCCGACCAGCTATTCTGGAATGAGCATGTGTTTGTTTTCTTAATGTGCTTCTAACTCCTGAAAAAAATGCAAACTTATTTATTACTTTACCTCTGAAATGATGTCCTTTCCAAGTGCTTGTCAGTATACAATGGTGTCTTGTATTCCTCTGCAGCACAAGGTATGCCTTATATACCCTGTTTCTGTAGGTAGTGTTTTAAAGACTTGCACTGGTGTCTAGATGGACAGGAGGTGAACTCATATGAAAGGCACTTTCATGAAAAGGAAAAAAAACATAACTTATGAATACCAGACCCTCTCTAAAAACGTTGGCTAGGGACTCTAAGCCTGAGGAATCAGGTTTCTGTATAATCACAAATGCCACATCCTAAACTGGGATTACTTGCAGATGTGTGGAAAAGGTTTATCGCTATATCTTTTTTTGCATTTTTTTTGTGTAAGTTTAAATTAATTGAATGGTTGGACCTTTTGTTTTAGCTATTTGTCCTGTATTGAAATGGAATGTAAATAAGCAAGTACGAAAAGTAGAAATCTTTTTTTCCCAGAGCAGCATGCACTGAATATTAGTGCTGCACCAAGAGAGAAAAGATTTAGGTTGCTGGTTAGAGATCAAGACAATACGGTGCAATAGGCTAATACCATGAAGATAGGAATCAAGTGATGAATATGCATCCTGTCCTTTATAGATTTCCCTGTTCAGCCATTGGCTGATTACCTTTCACCCCCCCCACATCCTCCAGAGTATTTGAGTATTTAAGGCACCTGTTCTGGTTCTATTCATGTCCAGTTTGCCTGCTAGTTGCTGGAATGTTTTGCTCCTGTTACACTTGTGAATCCTTATATTCTGTCTTTTCCTATTCAGCAGATCCTGGTACCCAGCACTATAAGCTTCTCAGCTAATCCTGGTATTTTGTATACATTCATGTTCAGCAGATCCTGGTACCCAGCACTATAAATTTCTCAGCTAATCCTGGTATTCGTTCCTATTTAGCAGATCTTGGTACCCAGCGCCATAAGCTTCTCAGCTAATCCTAGTATCCTGTATTTGTTCTTATTCAGTAGATTCTGGTACCCAGCACTATATGCTTTTCAGATAATTCTGGTATTCTGTACCCGCTACCCTTGAAGTTATCCTTATATCCTGACATTCCTATTCTGATTTTCCATTCCGTTTAACATCCTATTTTCTTCTCAGTCTTGCCTGGTACCCATCCAAGGAACCGCGACCTACGTGGTGAAGCAGCAAATATCAAACCTCCTTACGTGGGTTCCTGATGAAAAACTTTGCCATGTTAGAGTCTGCGCCTTCGTGGTGGGTGGAGCTAATACAGGCACATTGAAAAGGGTCCCTTGGTTCCAGTGTGACCGTGACACCCCACAATGATCACAGAACCTTTTCAGGGAAATTAGCATCAACACTAATGTCATACTTAATTTCTCCCAATCCACGCTTGACAGCTTTGTTCAAGTTGATGTATTATTCCACTTAAGGACAATATAGGTTTCTTTAAAGGATAATTACACTTGTCACATAAAGGTGGATTTTGAAGCATCCAATTAAATTTGGTTAAGTTGATTATGAGGTCAACTTACCAAAAGTGGTGAAGTGCCAAAATACCAGTGTAAATGCCGACAAAAGGCTCTTTCACTGCCTTTTCTATTCAAGGAAGGGTTAGCACCATTAATGGAGCTAACCGCTGTCTCCATAGTCATCTATGGGCAGCACGGTGGCTTAGTGGTTAGCACTTCTGCCTCACAACACTGGGGTCATGAGTTCGGTTCCTGCCCATGGCCTTATCTGTGTGGAGTTTGTATGTTCTCCCCGTGTTTGCGTGGGTTTCCTCCGGGTGCTCCGGTTTCCTCCCACACTCCAAAAACATACTGGTAGGTTAATTGGCTGCTATTAAATTGCCCTTAGTCTCTCTTGGTCTGTCTGTCTGTCTGTCTGTCTGTCTGTGTGTGTGTATGTTAGGGAATTTAGACTGTAAGCTCCAATGGGCCAGGGACTGATGTGAATGAGTTCTCTGTACAGCGCTGTGGAATTAGTGGCGCTATATAAATAGATGATAATGATGAACTGTCTATATCCTATCTGATATCCCTGGCTTTTCAACGTGACACCCTGCCCAACACATTGGGAACAGTCAGATAGGTAGCACAGAAGGGAAACTAAGACACACTGGGGGAATCAATGCTCTGTATAGCATTGCACTATGCAATTGTCTGCTTTGCAGCATGCCTCTATATACTAACATGTGTCATACATGAGTGGTGGTAAGAGGTAGGACCTGAAATATTCAGTAGCTATTGATAAAAAAAACAAACACCTTTGTTCCTGAGTGCTGCTCTTTCGAACAGCTCCCAGTATTGTCTACTTCAGCAATCTATGAATTATTCCAGAGCCAAAGGTTTACTGCCCTTCAGCCTTTTCTGATTCACATTGACCTAGGCCTGATCACTACTGATGATGAATAGGGTACCACTGGCAAGAACTGTATGTCATTTCTGTGAGACAAGTGAATTAGCTTATGACTGAAGAAAATAAATTGAAATTGGTCATAGGACTTAGTTGATACTAGAGATGGTCACTGACCCCCGTGTTTTGGTTTTGGATTCGGTTTTGGATCTGGATTACCGTCGTGTTTTGGTTTTGGTTTTGGTTTTGCAAAACCGCCATTGCGTGTTTTGGTTTTGGTTTTGGTTTTGTTTGGTTTTGTTTTGCTATTTTGTTGGAAAATCCATGTTTTTGTGCCTAAAATAACCCAATTTAGTGCTCCAACTGTTTTAGAGATAAGTAATCTAATTGTTGAGGTAATAAATCATCCAAAAAAACAGTTTAATTCTTTGTTGGTAGGCCTTCATTTATTCTACACACAAAACAGATTGTCTTCCTCTCCATCTATGCATATTGGCAATGCAGCCATCATCTTTGAATGTATATTACACCCTACACTTATAGTTAAATATGTAAAGAAATGGAAAAAGACAGTTTGCTTTCTGTCTCTATAGCCCCCCCTCCACTTTTTAAAAAAAAATAAAAAAATTCAGCCATTATAGACTGTACAATATTAATTGACATGGAGAAAGCCAGTTTGGTTTCTGTCTCTCTAGGCCCCCCTCCACTTGTATAAAATACTAATAAATTCAGCCGTTATAGACTGTACAATAAAAATTGAAATGGACAAAGGCAGTTTGGTATCTGTCTGCATCAGATCCTCTCTCCACTAGGAGTAAAATAGAAAACTATTCAGCCGTTATATAATCTAGAATATAAATAGAAATTGAGAAAGGCAATTTGGTATCTGTCTGCATCATAATCATCAACATCATCATTAGCGCCCTCATCGCATACACAAATCTCCCCCTCATCCTCTTCTAATTCCAAAGTGGCATCCTCAATTTGGGTATCACCGGCTACACTCGGGCTATTAAGGCACACATCAGCAGAATGCTCACGATTAGACATCCCACTGTTGGATGGACTCTCTACAGGGATTGTTGTCATTTGTGAATCAGAGCAAACATTCTCCTCTAATGCCTTACTGTTATCTTGCAGCTCGGCTTTGACGCATAACAGTAGTTGTGCACCAATTGTAGGCTGGGTAACTTTTTGGGATCTGCCACTAATAGCCAAAGGTGAAGGCTTCATTCTCTCTTTGCCACTGCGTGTGTAGAATGGCATGCTTGCAATTTTTTTTTTATTGTCACTTAACTTTTGCTCAGTTACACTTCTTTTTCGCTTCAATACAGTAAAAAAAAATTTGTTTTTTGTTTTTTGCACTAATTTGGAAACACTCTGTTGTTTGCCTTGGCCAGATGACGTACTGGGAACACTAACATCAGAACTGGTGACAGTACCTGGTTGCTCATTCTGATCATATGTGGACTGCTTTGAATCCATTCTGAGCGCAAAGCACTGGGGAGTGCTAAAAATTATTTGGTAGATACTGCTGACAGGTATGACTTTTGACAGCCAGAAATATTTATGCACAATTATGGGAGACACCCCAAAAACACAGAGGAGTGCTAAAAATTATTTGGTAGCCAGAAATATCAATGCACAATTAGGGAGGACACCCCAAAAGCACTGAGGAGTGCTAAAAATTATTTAGTAGATACTGCTGACAGATATGACTTTTGACAGCCAGAAATATTTATGCACAATTATGGGAGACACCCCAAAAACACAGAGGAGTGCTAAAAATTATTTGGTAGCCAGAAATATTAATGCACAATTAGGGAGGACACCCCAAAAGCACTGAGGAGTGCTAAAAATTATTTAGTAGATACTGCTGACAGATATGACTTTTGACAGCCAGAAATATTAATGCACAATTAGGAAGGACACCCCAAAAGCACTGAGGAGTGCTAAAAATTATTTAGTAGATACTGCTGACAGATATGACTTTTGACAGCCAGAAATATTAATGCACAATTAGGGAGGACACCCCAAAAGCACTGAGGAGTGCTAAAAATTATTTAGTAGATACTGCTGACAGATATGACTTTTGACAGCCAGAAATATTAATGCACAAATAGGGAGGACACCCCAAAAGCACTGAGGAGTGCTAAAAATTATTTAGTAGATACTGCTGACAGATATGACTTTTGACAGCCAGAAATATTAATGCACAATTAGGGAGGACACCCCAAAAGCACTGAGGAGTGCTAAAAATTATTTAGTAGATACTGCTAACAGATATGACTTTTGACAGCCAGAAATATTTATGCACAATTATGGGAGACACCCCAAAAACACAGAGGAGTGCTAAAAATTATTTGGTAGCCAGAAATATTAATGCACAATTAGGGAGGACACCCCAAAAGCACTGAGGAGTGCTAAAAATTATTTAGTAGATACTGCTGACAGATATGACTTTTGACAGCCAGAAATATTAATGCACAATTAGGAAGGACACCCCAAAAGCACTGAGGAGTGCTAAAAATTATTTAGTAGATACTGCTGACAGATATGACTTTTGACAGCCAGAAATATTAATGCACAATTAGGGAGGACACCCCAAAAGCACTGAGGAGTGCTAAAAATTATTTAGTAGATACTGCTGACAGATATGACTTTTGACAGCCAGAAATATTAATGCACAAATAGGGAGGACACCCCAAAAGCACTGAGGAGTGCTAAAAATTATTTAGTAGATACTGCTGACAGATATGACTTTTGACAGCCAGAAATATTAATGCACAATTAGGGAGGACACCCCAAAAGCACTGAGGAGTGCTAAAAATTATTTAGTAGATACTGCTAACAGATATGACTTTTGACAGCCAGAAATATTTATGCACAATTATGGGAGACACCCCAAAAACACAGAGGAGTGCTAAAAATTATTTGGTAGCCAGAAATATTAATGCACAATTAGGGAGGACACCCCAAAAGCACTGAGGAGTGCTAAAAATTATTTAGTAGATACTGCTGACAGATATGACTTTTGACAGCCAGAAATATTAATGCACAATTAGGAAGGACACCCCAAAAGCACTGAGGAGTGCTAAAAATTATTTAGTAGATACTGCTGACAGATATGACTTTTGACAGCCAGAAATATTAATGCACAATTAGGGAGGACACCCCAAAAGCACTGAGGAGTGCTAAAAATTATTTAGTAGATACTGCTGACAGATATGACTTTTGACAGCCAGAAATATTAATGCACAATTAGGGAGGACACCCCAAAAGCACTGAGGAGTGCTAAAAATTATTTAGTAGATACTGCTGACAGATATG
The DNA here is from genome assembly GCF_038048845.1 of Mixophyes fleayi. Taxonomy (NCBI): domain Eukaryota; kingdom Metazoa; phylum Chordata; class Amphibia; order Anura; family Limnodynastidae; genus Mixophyes; species Mixophyes fleayi. Next base: position 150,681,881 of record NC_134403.1, on the reverse strand, counting down.
ACTTTTGACAGCCAGAAATATTAATGCACAATTAGGGAGGACACCCCAAAAGCACTGAGGAGTGCTAAAAAATATTTAGTAGATACTGCTGACAGATATGACTTTTGACAGCCAGAAATATTAATGCACAATTAGGGAGGACACCCCAAAAGCACTGAGGAGTGCTAAAAATTATTTAGTAGATACTGCTGACAGATATGACTTTTGACAGCCAGAAATATTAATGCACAATTAGGGAGGACACCCCAAAAGCACTGAGGAGTGCTAAAAATTATTTAGTAGATACTGCTGACAGATATGACTTTTGACAGCCAGAAATATTAATGCACAATTAGGGAGGACACCCCAAAAGAACTGAGGTGTGCTAAAAATTATTTAGTAGATACTGCTGACAGAAATGACTTTTGACAGCCAGAAATATTAATGCACAATTATGGGGGACACCCCAAAAGCGCTGGGGAGTGCCATATATGAAGAAAAAATAATAAACCTCTATCCTCCTCTCTGCACTAGCGATTTTGGTTAGAGCAATTGCAAGAACAATATTGTATTCTCTGTCCCTGCTCTAATTAGCCTATGACTACACCCTGCTCTCTCCCTCTGTCAAATGGCGATGGATTGCTGTGGAGGCGTGTATTTATAAAGTTGAAGTATCGCGAGAACCGAGCCCCGAGATCCGACGACGTCACAATGACGTTCGGCCTCGATTTGGATTCGGAATGGGCGGGAGAGTACTGAGCTGCTCAGCTCGGTACTCGGATACCCAAAGTTCGGGTGGGTTCGGTTCTCGGAGAACCGGACCCGCCCATCTCTAGTTGATACTAACTTGCATAATAATGTTTGTAATAAGCAAAACAATGTGCACTTAAAACACAGATTAATTCACAGTTTGTGAAAGTGGTGGAAGGATTTTCAGTTCCAAAAGATACTTTTTTGGGTGAAATACTTCCTGTCTACAATGAATAATATCAGTTTTAAGCCCACAGTCATAGAAAATTCTTTACCAAGTTGCTTCTGTGTCAAATTTTACCTTCATTCTAAATATTGCTAAAGAATGATATGGGCCGCGGCGGCACTCACAGCCGCCGCGGCTCACTTCTGGTGCCCTCTGTCATTTCCAGTTTCTGCCCAGCTGTTGCCAAGGCCGGACGCCTCTCGTGTAGCGCCACGTCCCTGCAGTGCTGGAAGCCGGGCGCATGCGCGCAAACAGGTACAGCCTGTGGGCTGATTAATGTAATTATCTGCAGGGGGCTGTGTATGATTCAGAGCTAGGCTTTGATTGGTGGACTTTGCTATTTAAGGCAGTGAGGTCTGCAGCCTCACTGCCGGTTATAGCTTTGCTGTTATAGTTCTGCTGACCTGCTTTGCGCCTTGTTCCTGTCCTGTGGATACTCTGTTGGATTTCTTGTGTATGGCCCCTTGCTTGGATTTGGACCCTTCTGGCTTGTACTTTTGACCCTGCTTCCTTGCCCATGACCCCGACCTCTGGCGTGTTTACTGACTAGCCTGCTTGCCTGTGACCCTTGACCTCGGCTACCGTTTGACTACCAGCTGCTTTCTACCAGTCTCCTGGCCCGCCGCTGTGGTCCTGCATTACCAAACCACACTACACTTGGAGCTAAGTCCTGGGGGCATCCGAGTACCGGTGAGCGCGTCAAGCTCTAAGGGAAAGGCGGCTGCTATAGGAGAAGAACTCCGTCATCTAGTTCTGGGGGTTGGTGATCAGGGCCAGCAGCCTAACAAAGATATTATGGTTTTAGCTAAAGATGCCTTTTATAAAATCCATAATTATTCTGCTAAATTTAAAACAGAACTTTTCAGTCTGGATAAGCAACAATTCATTTAAAATCCACTAAACTTTAAATCCTTACCTATTTTAAGAATATGTGTTCATTTAAGTGAATTGTCTCTAGAATGATTTTCGTCAAATTTTAAAGCAATAAAGTAAAATTTGTTTAGTGAATATGGCTAAAGTCTGGATATTCCTCTTTAAATATGGGAGCAGGTATGTTGGGTTCCCAAATTTATTAGTGAGCATCTTACTACTACTATGTGGCCAAATGGTGTCACTTAATTCTGTATTATTTTTATATTACGATTCTAGTTTGCACGGCTGCTGGTGTTACTGCAAACTTGTGTTCTCCAAGTGGAGTAATGAAGACAGTTGAGGCTTCTCTGGAGCCGAAATAGGGGCTGTCCACTGCTGCAAGTACCATGTAGTGGGTACAAAACAGCCCTTATGAAAGGGCAATATTAAAATGTGGGCATTTCCTTTAAGACACTCTAACGCCTCTCTTTTATTATTTACTTTTGGGATTTATATATTTTATAGGATTGTATTATTAAGTCTTCCAGATCTGACTATTCAGTAGATAGCCATAATTTCCTGTGCACAAATTTCCTTTTCTCCTCCTAAATTATTCCTTACAGTCTTATTCTAGTTAGGTAAACTCCTCATGATACAATAACTTGTGGGCAAGGCCTAGTGGCAAAGGGTGGTAATGACATAATGTACATTATTTTCCCCTATGCTAGGAAGGTACAAGTTGTGGCACTGAAGTTTGTCTTTGGGAGACGTTACTATTGCCGGGATACATTTTTTTCCCTGAATTGAACTTTCGATTATATTTGGAAGAGCAACATGTTCTAATATCCACATTAGCCAGAGGCATCTGGTATGGTTTCTTATTTTTGAGGTTTTTTTAATGTTTTTAAATATATTTTATTAGTTTTTTATCATAGAGCCCGGGCTTCTATATAAATACAATTTCAAGGATATATGCGCAATGGACAGTTTTCGTATGTGACAATATAACTATCCATCTATTGGTTTGATATAAATTATATGGGACATTGTTCATTTTATTATTGATGTTACCTATATATGTTTCATATTGAAGTTATATAGTTTATTACACTGATATTGTTCGTTTTAATTGGGACTTTAGCAGGTTTATAGTGCTTTTTGTTTTTATATTGCTTATAAGGACATATGTGCATCAAATAGTTTTTTATGTGATAATACTACTACCCACATATTGTTCTGATCTCAATTCTAATGAGATAGCGTTTATCTTAAATATGAAACATTTCTTATCAATATTAAGATTTACAGTGCACTATACTGTTACTGGTTGTTACATTTGCGATTGTAGTAGGTTCACAGCGCTCTTTGCTTTTTTACATTTTTTGTTTTCATATTTGACTGATGACCCATTAAAGAAGCTGCAGGTTCCTACTATTCTCTGCAACTGTTAATTTGAGTGGCTGTTTCAGAATCTCGGTTTGGATTATTGCTAAACCCCGAAGGCTAATCCCCTAGGGGAACCTGTTTTAGTTTTTTGCCTCCGCCAGCTTGCCTTTTTCCCATAGCATATCCTGGTGCCATCTCTTCCCCAGGAAACTATGTACATGCACCCATCTGTCCATATAATGCAAACTTAAACATGATTCTTCAGACCAGGCCACCTTCTACCTTTGCTCCATGGTCAAGTAGTGGCGCTCACATGCTCATTGTAGGTGCTTTCGGCAGTGTACAGGGAAACAAAAAAACGTTCTTCATTTAAATAAGTTTAATAAACCTTGTATATAAGTTATACAGTATATTATCTATATTTGAAATATTTCGCACCTTAAGTCTATTTTTTAATCATAAAAATATATATAAAAACACTGTATATGCAGTTACCGAGATCAATGTATATATCATTTCTACTTTTCTTTTTCTACCTTGTGATGTGCAGAGTCCAGTAGGGGAGAATGGTGGCAGATGAGGTGCAGCAGCATGGGGTGTCTGACAGCAGGGAGGAGGAATGTGGCAGATGGGGTGTCTGACAGCAAGGAACGGACCTGTGTCTATGTACTGACATGACTGACAACCATAAGGAGGCCTGTATTTATTATATTGTAATAGTGTGTGTAAATATACTGATTTTTCTGAAAGGGAACAATGTTTCTCTCTTCTATCATGTGAAGAAATTATTAATATAACTATTTTACTCATCTGTTAAAAACAAAAACACTGCCCCTTCTTTTTGTACGACTGCTTACAATATTTGGAAGAGTCACCCTCTCACTTTGCTAAAGATGCATCTGAATTGTTCTCACTAAATTTGAAATATTTATATAATTGGAATTAAGGTGAAAGAGATTCTGTGGAAGCGCTAAATGTCTGCACATGTACATTGGACTGTAATACCTCTTTAAGTTGTGTGTAGAAGTGGTGCATCCAACAAGACCAATACTCCCGTTGGCTCTGATTAAAGTGGAACTGAACCCAAGAATGATTTATTTAGGTAAAAAGTTATAAATAGTAAATTAAATCATCCTTTGCTGTATGGAGACTACCATGGTGATGGGTACTACAGAGCATAGCAAAGGAAAGTGGAGGGGTATCTGGAAGAGCTAGGAAGACAGGTCCATTTAAATTAGCTTTAGCCCTGTGGCATGCGATTATAAAGCTTAGGTAGCGTGGCCTAGTAGATTTGTTTTGTTTATTTAGGACAGAGCAGAGAATTATTGGAATAAAGGAATCTATGTAAAAGGCTTGTAGTTTACATACAAAGGCAAACAGGATTTGTTTCATTAACAAATGAAGGCTTCACTAAATACAGATCCAGCCATGTGCCATAAAACAGTGCTGCCCTGATTGAAGAGAGTCCTCACACTCCAACACACTAGCTTTTCAAGCCAGCCCCCCTCCCTCAGCAATTAGTTTAATTTATTTACCTCACCTCACTTCCTTTTCTTCTTCGTGTAACGGCCCCTTTCCTCGACTAGGGTGTACTAGTCTTTCTGTGTCCTGTCTGCAAATGGACTATTTACCTTGTATTTAGTATCACGCAGTGCCTCCACCTTAGTCTAAGTACTGTAAGCGCCTCGTGGGTTAGTGCTCTGGAGTTAGCAACACCAGAGAAACCAAGGAACCCTTTGCCCACTACACTGGACCACAGGCACACACAAGGAAATATTCTCACACCAAATTGGTCTTTCTAATTTTATATAAAAATATACTACTATAGTATGTACAATACAATAGCATAACAAAAAAAAACACATTACAACATTTTGTGCATAGCACCTAAAATAGATCTCTCTAGTATATTATAAACTTGAGGTACCTATATTACCACTTACACAATACTTCCTATACTAAAATATTGATAGAACTCTATATGCGATATCTATCTAAATGACTTTAAACCTCTGTAAACATTTAAAACAGCAATACAGTCCTCATTAAGCAAGAAAATGTCCTCTGTAAATATTACTTGTGTAACAGAACACTTTTGCTGCTTTCTCTTGATATGATTAAGCCCAATCACTCTAACTATCCCTATCTAGCTAACGAATATGGCTCAGTCCAATCACTTGAATAATATAAGAAAAATGGGTACTTATCATCCTCTCTCTTTTTACTTTGCTCCTTCACTCATATCTCTCACAGCAGTCCAGCTTATAATGTCTCTGTGACAGGATGGACCACCTATGCCACCCTGTGTGTTGTTGCTGGGAACCAGCTGGGCTTACTTTTCCACCGACCCCTTTCGTTATTCCGAATACGCCCCTCTTGCTGCAGTTGGAGGAGCCTGCTGCCACCACTGGACTCCATTATGGCATCCAGAACAAGGTTTCTTCTGGGTAACTGTCGCTGCTAGTGTACTCCTGTGCTAGTACACTTGGGCTGGTACCCCTGACCGCTTACTATGGATCAGGGTGCTGTGGATCGATCCCCCTGGCCCATCACACTGGCCAGAGCTGCTGGGTTGCGGCAGAGTGGCGGTACTAGGAGCTGGGTCCAAACTTCAAACAGCCGGAGGACGGGTTAGATTTAGGGTCTAATCTGTAGGTCACAGGAATACAGCAATATTGAAGAAGTTGTCAAGCAGGGTCTTGAAGCATAGTAATGTTTATTTAGCTCAAGTGTCCTGACAAGGACAGTTCCACTGCTTAAAGGTATCAGTGGTCAGGTCAGATGGAACATCAGAATGATACATTTTAGTGTACAAGGGCTCACTTTTTATACAGGTTTAGAGACTAGTCTGTGCAGGGGGTAAAGCCAGCCTCCTGATCAGAGAAGGCTCCGCACAGACTGCAATATTTCATTCAAATGTTATCAGGATGTACCCTAATCCTGCATCTAACTCAATTTAACTTCCACATCAAACTGATTTCCTCAGATTTTCATCAGATCTCAGGATGTTCTTAGATTTTAAATGCAATTTATACTTAACAAAACTTACACTTCTGTGATATCCTACATCATGTGATGTTTACAATATTCAGACAATGGCTTTTGTTAAGGGTGTTAGAACCTAAGGAACTCACAGTAACGACCTCCTGTGGTGTGTTCAAGTGTTGGTCACTCACATTGAATAGACTTAATTAGCCTTAGTGAGGACATCCTCTAGAAACTACACACAGACATCCTCAAATCAATGCTTATCAGAAATTAAACATATACCTGAGACATGAGTGTATTTCCTCTAGCAAAGTTAAAACAAAGGAGTTTCTTCCCTGGTCTCAGAAATAAAGTTTTCCCTTACCAAGATATACACAATATCAAAAATAAGTGCATTTGCAATTCTATAAATAAGCGCCCTGCGCTATTTCCTTTAAATAAATTTATACCATAGGTTATTTATAAGTGATGTAGTCACAGTCTCCTGTTATAGCACTCTCTTTCTATACAGCGATGGACTCTCTCATCAGCGCTGTATTCCTTGTTCAATACTGTTTCCTCTCCTCTCCTCCATACTCCTTCTCCTCTTCCAACTGCTACACATCAACTGCCAGTATCCAGTCATTCCTCTCACCTGTCACTGTGAGCAAAGCTTTATCAATCCCTGACATTAGCGCATATGTGCTGGCCATCATGTCCGCCGGCACTACATTAGCATAGCTGCTGCTAGCTCTTACCGACTCCTCAGTGTTGCAATGTCATTAGTGCATGTACATGCTGCTTAAAGGTGGGAGGAACTATTCAGCTTGGATCATAGCCGTGGACATGCTGTGCCCCAGAGCATCCAGTCAGTAGTTCACACCAGGGATTTCCCCGGTAACCCGGAGGCAGGGGCTCATTATCCCATATGTGGACTAGCCTGCAGCCTAGGGCACATGGTTTTTGGAGGCACAAGAATTTTAGGGATTCAAAATTGTGACAGGCATAGGTATGAACTGCAATTAATTTTAAAAGAAAAGAGAATAGTTAAGTAAAAATAAAACATAAAATAAAAATATAGTAAAGTTTTAATCTTGATGTAAAAGCTGGGTGGGTGCTTGAGCATAAACAAGTAGTAGAGACAAGGAGGGTGACGGGCACAGACATGACAGCCCCTACCTCTTCAAATCTACACCCTCAGTAGCGCTCGTTCATGCCTCCGTTCCACTATGCAGTTCTGATTTTAACGAAAATGAAATGAGTGACAAAGATTGCCTTGAATATTTTAAAAAGCTAAGTGGAGATGAGTTTTGAAAACGCAAATGGTGGTGGGATGAATTAAGCCGTATTTTAAATAAAGGACGAGTTCGATGTCATCTACCACATATTAGCTTGAAGTGGAAAGTGAGGGGGCAGTACAAGCATATTAGCCTAGGGTAGCCTGAATCCTGTGGGCCAGTCCGAGGAGCCGGGGATAAAATGTCCTTTAGTAAATCTACCCCTAGATATGGACTCTGTATGATAGAATAATAAGATATATGCTAAAATCGTAACAGCTAACAAGCAGTACCCTCTCACATTGTATTTCATAATATGTACCTGTAACCTTGGGGTATATTTACTAAACTGGGGGTTTGAAAAAGTGGAGATGTTGCCTATAGCAAACAATCAGATTCTAGCTATCATTTTGTAGAATGTACTAAATAAATGATAGGTAGAATCTGATTGGTTGCTATAGGCAACATCTCCACTTTTTCAAACCCGCAGTTTAGTAAATATACCCCCTTATGTTAAAATTTATATCCCTGATTATACAGTGCTTCAGACGATGCTGGAAGTATAATAAGAACAGATAACAAAAACAGAGTAGCAGATTATCCAGTTTGATGATCAGATGCCTGTAAGTTTTAATATGTTTTTTAAATCATTCACTAAGGTTACAATATTTTTCATTTCAGTAAACTGATTTATTGTCTTTGTTTCATCAAGCCTAACTGGAGTAAAAATCTGTAGAAAACATACAAAAAGTACATTGTAACCAATGTAAAAAAAAAGAGCTTAGCCAGCCATGCAACTGGTTAAATATTATTAGCTCATAAACTGTCTTTCCCAACTTCCCAGTAACTTTAACATAACCCCCAAGATGGAAAAACCAGTTTAAACAAGAGTAAATTTATTGGAAATCTAACAATCTAAAGAATGCAGAAAATCTGACATGGGAGGTCAAAGACAAAATGATCCTTAGAGAATGAGATAATGTTATTTGTCATAAAACTATGTCAGATGTTTGACAGATCCATGTCAGATTTTCATAGCCACTTGTGATCTTTAAAAAACCATAGTTAAAATATTGGACATTTAGAGGACTTCTTTCTGCACATCACTAGAGGCTCCGATTTTGAATATCTCACACAGCCAATGGTAGATTTAGTGTTTTCTGGTTCTCTGTCCAACATTTGCAATCGATTCTTCAACCTATTTATGCTGTTGCAGAGCATGACAAATAACATCAAGGACAGCAAGTGTGAATATCAGATATAAGGTAAAACCATGGCTCCTCATAAATAATTACTCGACTTTCAATGGTCTTTTTTGCAGCCATCTTTTAACTAGTGCTGGGTTGTCAATTGATTCTGCCTATCCAGATTCACTCAAAATTCATGGATAATCAGGAAAATTACAGTGTTTGGAATGTAAAGAAGCCAATCAGCAATAATTAACAAATGTAATGTGTCTATAGCTTTATTAAGGGAGAGTATAGTTCCTATGCCATTTATTCTTCCTGGATTGTTGTAGGACAAAATGTTTATTAGTGCTAATATTTGTGATGTGATGTGTTTATATATCCAGGCAATAAATTGCTTGTTATCTCAATTGGTGTAACTTGTACTGTACTTGTCAATATCACTAGTTAGTCCGTTCATCACCTCTAATTAATGCCCTTAGAGTCTTAGCAAGCCTAAATATCAAGTATATTGTATTGCCTGCTTATTATTTTATAGGGAAGAACACCTGAAACATGTGACAAACTAAAAAAAAAGGTGATTTTGTAGATAGATTTGATAAAGCGGAAGATAGAAATTCCATTTTCATCTGAACTGTCAACATGGTCTAGCCAGTTCATAATTTAATTAAGACAGAAACATTAATGGACCTGCTAGACCATATGGGCAGTTCAGATGATACTGGAACGTCTATCATTCACTTTATCAAATCATGACACAGAGGTTTTTGAATTTAATTTAATCACACTTTTGCAGTAGTTAAAACAATTATGTTGCTGTGACAATTAGCAGCAGTGTGAGGATGAGCATTAGGAGACAGTAGTACTGCTACATGAACGTCATTTTCAGAGGGATGAGCATGGATTGTAGCTACATTCTCAAATCTAGACAGATAAGGATAAAAAATTACCTCCAAGTCAAAAGTCTAAATCTGGGACATCCCCAGAAACCCACATCAATAAATATATTGTACAAGTAGAGAAGCAATGCTCTTGCGGGTGGTACTGAAGAAAATAAATATACAACTTCTGCATCCACACATTCATCCAACTTATATAGAATTTTTTTAAAAAAAATAATGTCCTTTATGCACCATGTTAAGCTAGATGTGTATGCAGATATTGGTGACCGCCTCACAAATGAAACAGCATTAGACAACCTCACTTACTACAACCATATCATTTCAATCTTTCTCTGTTACAAATAGGCTTTCTGTGGTCGTTCGAAGCCACCATTGACTCAATAAAAAATAAAGAATACCCAAATTAAATAGACTGGGAACCTTGGTGTTCTTGTGAGCAAAATAAAAATGTATGAGCTTTCAGGTGGAAACTGACTCCTAGATCACACCCTATATGGTGGGAACGGTGTGTGATTGTGTTTTACTTAAGTATTGAATATATGTTCCATGCTTTAGTCCCTTTCCCTTTAATTTGTAAAATGCAAGGATTATGAATAAAACTTTGTGAGGAAATAGACGTAGAAGCCAAAAATGAGCTTCCACCTCAGTATCATGGGGTCATAGGAACATAAGAAACCCCTTATTTCAAAGAGGAGAAATTCCTAAAATCATCTGGGATAAAACAAGAAAGTGCTTTATTTTTCTCTTTACTTTGTAAAAATAATTAACATTAGCCTAAGTCTTGGTACGCATCTTTAGTCATAGCTCATATTCTAAAACAATCTGATTTTTCCATCCCTAAAATGTAAAAAAAATTAAAAAAATCCAATCCTAAAGCAATGTAATTAATAGCAGTGGAAAACTAGTGTACATAAAATGTATTTTACCTTGCCTTGCTTTCTTGTGAAAAGGGAACTGGGGACACAGCAATATGATATTTACCCTTGGCTCACAAATAACTTAAAACAGCCCAGAGTGAAAGTGTGACATAAACAAGGCCTTTAGGAAATAAAGTTTATATGTCCAAATTCTTAAAATCAGCATACTTTCAATAAAATGTTTTTTTTAACATAGCAGTAAAATATATGGGATTAACACCTCTATCCCCCAGGCTCCAATTTTCCATCCATTCTAGAGATCAACAAGGCTCTGTACATATAGCTCTAATGTAGGAGTTGTCTCTCAAGAGTCATGAACCCTGTCACAGTAGGAAACTCTACAAGAGTCTCTACAGGAGAGAACTTGTAGCTGAATAGGGACTTAATTGGTATATACTGACAGTAGCAGGATTTAACAGACATGGGGGCTGATGCAGAGTGAGTACTACACTAGTTTACGTAGCGTATTTTGTGTAGAGTACTCTGTGATTGTCTAGAATGTGAGTGTACACATATGAACCAATGTCGATTTGTGTGATTCAGCCAATTAAACCAGGCTGCACCTGGAGATGAGCCATAGGACGGGTGGGGGCATTCTAATGTAGGAGAAGTACAGTAATTGTGAATAGATGGTTTCTGGGGAAAACACACACATACACCTGAGAAAGTTGCATGGATGCAAGTGGGATACGAGTCTGTGAAAGTTGTAAACCAGGAGCATATAGTACTGATGCTGACCTGCATGGATCTGAATATGTGTATGGTTCAGCATTAGGACATAATTTGCTAGCTTTACTCCAAGCTTTCAGTCTAATTTTGCCAATTTTGTGTTCAACTCTGCATCAGGCCCTCCTTTGTGTTGCATAAAAAGACAGGAACAAGCCCCTGTGTGAGATGTAGTTTATTTGACTTTGCAGAAAATAATTACTAAGCATTTATTACAAATATATAAACCCTGGACCTGAAGTGTCGGTATGGAAAATATAAGTGAGTCAAATTTGATCGTTTACAATCAAAGCAGTAGGAGAAGAGGCGGTATGACATACCACCATAGGCCAGCCCACGTCCACCACCGAGTGTAACCTATTGTTTGAACATACTGCACTTTCACATATACGAAATGTGTGATCATACTTTGCATTTTTTTAAGAGACAGATAACCATAGGATCTGTTGTCTGAGTGCTTGGATCTGCCCATGTAACTCCCATCTTCATTAAATGGCTTAGCAGTCTGTGTGTGTGACAGTAACACTAAAACGCAGCAATTATTTACCCCTTTCTTTCTGTTTCTTTTTAACTTTCTGGCTAATGGATGTTTAGCTAAAAAGATCCCATACAGGAGGGAGGGACATTATGACATTGTCACATCCTGTCATTATAGAGAAAAAGTCAGACAAGATTACCAATATAAAACAAGCCATTGCAAAGAACACTCAGTTATTTGACAACCTCAGCTCTTCCTATTAATTTTCTGCTTTGTATTAATTTATCCGTAAATCTCTTGATGACTTTATTCAAAATTCAGATGAGGTCATACTTCTCAACTAATCATCCCTTTCACTGACTATCGGGGAAAAGGAATTAAACTGCTCTGCCAATGAAGGATACTAGAGAGCCTAGCATTTAATGTTAAACAGATTTGTAGCTGAATATTCCATTGAGACACTAGATTTTTTTTCCTTTATTCAATTGAATAGCTTCACTGCTCTTGCAAAGCATGAGAAAATTAGTTTTTATTTGGCATCTCACAATTTTAGAAAAATGTCAATGTCAGCATAATATCTTGGCAGAATTGCACTGAGGTCAGGTTTTCTGAAGTATAATATGGAGATGTACTTTAAGTAGGTCAGCTGTGGAATCTGGAAGTTGCAATGATGATGTGTTAGCAAAAACAAAACCAAGAGACTAATAAATGTGTGATTTCTAAATTTTTCATAGATAGGAGTAAATGGCAACGTCAGTCATCACCCCTATGCTGGTCTGACGGATTGTGGCAGAAATATAATAGTCAAGAAATAATTCCTGTGAAGTTTAAAAAAAAAACAAAACGTGTCCTGCAGGTGGGAGTACATATCATTACTCTGTTGCCCTTTGTGGCTAGTTATTCTAGAGAAGGACTTATGTTTTAAACATGTAAGAAAATACAACCACCATCAGTTTTATTGGAGACGTAGTTGCATTTTAACATTTAAGAGGTACATCAAAAAATGTACTCATCCTGCTATTTTGCCTAGTATGACAAAAAAAAGTTGGTATATTGAGGAAATGAGCGGATATCATCAACTGTAGCACAAAATAAAGTACTGTCCATAGCAGAGCCAGTTGTCCAACATATTATAATTATATTGCTGCATTGCCATCATTCATGGGCTGCAAATATAGTTCCATGTTCACAACTTCATTCCATCACCAACACAGCAGCCACATACCTACTATACACAACCTTGCTCCTTACCCAACATACTGCCACTGCCACTCAAACCTATCTCGGCAACTAACATGAAGCACTAGGTGACATGGATGGCAGCATCTTCTGCCTGCTCCAAAAGTGAATGAACATGAACTGGTCAGAATTAATTGTAAGGAAAGGAAGCCTTGAGGGATACTCATCAGACTAGAAGTTCCTTCCTGATAATTAGAGCTCACCATAGGATCACCTCTGCTCAATGACTATTTAAGGGAAATTAAGCATGTACCACACATGGAAACCATGTTAGCAGAGATGACTCAAGCAGTTTGGTCCCTATCATAGTTTGTGCTGGTTTTCAGAATGCCATCGTTTTATGATGGGTTTATTTAATCGGCACCGGTTAATATTTGTATGCAAGGTTGACTGCACAACGTATATTTTCTCGGTGGTAGCCATTGCAGCGACTACCACAAACTCGACACCATTTACCCGGACATGGATTACCTGAATTTCTCAACCCCGACAGAGTGTTAAATCCGACTGTGGAAAAAGCTGAACTTTCTCCAATGATGAGGAATGAAGGTGCCGGAACGCCTAAATGATGTCACTTTCAAGTGCGTCAGTACTATTTCTAGTGTTAAAGGGGTAATGCCAGAAGTTGGTGCTTGTACAATTTGTTTTAGTATCGCTTCTACTTTGTACAGTCGCCGCCTCCTGGCATTACCCCTTTAACATCAGAAATACTACTATTGCCGTTGAAAGTGACGTCATTTAGGCATCTTCATTCGTCGCATTGGAGAAAGTTCAGCTTTTCCAAAGGTCGGATTTAGTGCTCTGTCGGGGTTGAGAAGTTCGGGTAATCCATGTCGGGGTAAGTGGTGGGTTTGTGGTAGCTGCGCACTACCGTACCCAACCTACATTTTCTTGCTCACTAAATATGCAGTATGTAATCATTGATCTCTGCCTTAGGTTTCTTGATTTCTAAAATCAGCCCTGTTTTTCAGTAAACATGTCTAAAGTATGATCGGTTTTTTTTTTTTATCTTCAGAAAACCAAGCCGGCATAGAAATGCCATCCTGAAACATTTACTATATACAAGCATTTGTGGGGTCAAGGCCAAGTTACTTCTGTTCACTTGCCTTGGAACCAACTTCGTTGTGGATACAACTGTATTACATGCACCAAGCAGATCTGAGCTGTACAGTATGCAAATAATGAAGTAAAGAGCTCTGCCTAGTAGTTATTAAAGGCACAATCCACCATCCCCCGTTCTACTTCTCCACCAGAACCAACCCTGTTACTTGAAGCCACTAGCCAGACCAAACAGCACAAAGAAGCAGTAAACAAACGGACCCTAGTCTATCTCTGTCTGTCTGTGTGTTAGGGAATTTAGACAAAATCCCAATGGGGCAGGGACACATGTGAGTGAGTTCTCTGTACAGCGCTGCAGAATTACTGGCACTATATAAATAAATGGTGATGATGATGAATAAAAATACACATATACCAACAGTTACAGTCTCACAGTTTGGCGCTGTGACTCACACTTAGTCCCAAATTGTGAGCCACTTAATGATTTTAGTGTGCTTGTAGTCAAGAGTATTGCTACCCTCCCTCATATGTAATAAGGGTAGAATATTGGGGGTATATATGTGATAAGAGGAGAATGGAGAGGGAATTTTTATTTTACTACTTGTGTCAGATGTCTGCTGGAGGAGTGCTCTGGTCTTCACAGCATCTCCCACTTCTACTGTTCCATGTGGGACTGAACTCTATACATAACACTGATGATATTGCTGGTGCGCTGTGTAGTGCAGAGCAGCACTCTGACCTCTCCTCCACTGGACATCACAACAGGGTAAGAGATGCTGGCTGGGTTGTGAATCAGGACATGCCTCCTGACAAAATCCTGACTGTGCGGAAAAATTACAAAAACATCAGGTCTACCCCACAAGAATCAGAATAGGTTGCAGACTGAGCTCCTCTCCTATATGTTCTTGCACCTTTGACTTCTACTGCTGCTGATGTCAATTTACCCTTAAACAAAGATCAGCTGTTCCTGTAAGATATTCTTGCAGTTTCCTTAGCTACATCCTACTGGGTTAGTCATAGTCTGCAAGGTGCTTTCAAAATAACGACATCTCTTTGTTGAAATGATAGGGGATTAAAAAAATTCGAAGGCATTACATGTACTATGGAACACTGAGGACGTCATCAATAAGGGAAGTTAATCTGGCACAAGAAGGACATTGCCAAGATTAGGACATCCCTCAAAAGTTGACGACAGGACAAGGAGAAAACTCATCATGGAAGCTATTATGAGGCATATGGAAACATTATTGGAGCTGCAGGAAATGGTAACTCTCTGCATGTGACAACAATGTCCCATATTCTGCATGTCTGAGCTATGGGGTAGGGTGGCAAGACAGAAGTCATTTCTCACAAAAAAGAACACCCAAGTCTATCCAAATTTTGCAAAACATCACCCAAAACCATGGGGTAAAATGTGTTAAGGTCTGATGAGACCAAGGTTGAAGTTCTTTGCCTTAATTCTAAAAAATATTCTTGGTGCAAAGACAGTACAGCTCATCACCCACATAATACTATACCTCATGTGATGCATGGTGGTGGCAGAATCATGCTTTGGGGCGGCTGCTCTTCAGCTGGACATAGGCTCTGGTCAGGATAAAAAGCATAATAAATAGCTCCAAATAACAGATAGCCGCGGTCAAAAGGCTGAAAGCAAAGAGGAATTTCACCTCCCAACATGGTAGCGATCCAAAGTACACTTACAAGTCAAGCAGTGAATGTCTTTAGAAAAGGAAGATCAACGTCTTGAAATGGTCTAAGTCAGAGCCCAGACTTTAATACCACTGAAAACCTGTTGAATGACCTAAAGATGCCTGTGCACTGGAGATCCCCTCACAATTTGAACTTTTTTGCAGGGAAGAGGGGGATAGAATTACAAAGTCCAGGTATGCTATAATAAAAGTGCACACTTATGCAACTAGGGTATTGTTATTTTTTAATTTTCCTAAAAATTCTCTACTTGTTTTTTACTTGAATTTTATTGGCTGCAAGGTCACATTAAAAGGTGGAAAAAGATCTGACATAATTCATCTTTCAGGCTTTATATCACAAATAATACATCACAAACTGCAATAATGGTGTGTATACATTTTTATATCCACTATTTAATCACAGCTGTTTCATTGGTATTAGATCTCATTAGTACAAATTATGGACCAATGGTTTGGCATAAGGCCTATAGCAAACTCATACAGAGCACCAGTAAGGTTAGGGTGAGGTTAGCTAAAATGAGTCAACAAGTTAAAAATAAAGCTAATGCCTGGATTAATTTTTTTTTCCATTTTACAGTAATATAGTAAAATGTGTATTTTGCAAACACTCTGCTTTGTCTACATATCGTCACAAGTTGGCTATGGTATGTGAAATATGAAGGTCCTGCCATATTTGCAATAATGGTGGACCTATAGGTGTTTGTAATAATAATAACCACACTATATCCATTATCTGTACTGGGGGCTAGAAGGCAGCAGCCATGCACAGTAGCCAGTAATACTACTGCCATGTTGATCTACACAAAATTGTGCTTCTCATTGGAACGCATTTGGATAATTACAGTACAGTTAACTTAAATACATTTTGTACAAGAAATTTTGTTGCAAAATCTGGATTATACAATTGCCCTTAAAATAGTACTAATAAAAAAAAATACACCCTATTAATACTGCTTTTTTATATAACACCACCATGTTACACAGTAGTGTACACAGAATATTAGTCATGCACATCATTCCAAACCCCATCAAGCTTAGTTTAAATTGCCTAAGGTCAAGTTTAGTAAGTAGTCAACTAACTCATCAATACGTCTTTGAAATGTTGGAGAAAACCCACTCAAACACAGACTAACTCCACACAGACGTAGCGAATCGAACTCATGACCCCAGTGATGTGAGGCAGCAATTCTAACCACTGCCACCATGCTGCCCCCAGAGCCACGGGTGCTACTCTTTTTCGCGATTTTGGGCAGGGACTGAAAAGAAGGTCTGTCAGATGATGTAGAAGACGGTGGGAATGGGAGAAGCCACAAACTCTGTAATATTGCATAGATTGTGGCTTCTGATTGGTGAGCAAGAATATCTTCCATGTCTACCTGGGAGCGCATCTTTAAAAGAAGCAATTATTTTAAAGTACAGTTAGATGATTTCTGTAGAAGAAATCAACTTTTTTTCCTAAGTCATGTATTGCCAAGGTCATAATAAAAATGTTTATCTAATTTGATAAGCTGCGGTAAAAAAAAAATGCAAATGTGTTCAATAGAAAAATTGCTTTAACAAGACATGATGTGGAAAAAGGGCATTGTAGATTGTTGTCAGACCAACCAAAATGGAAGTGAATATGAATTTTACTTAAATTTCTTACTTAACTTTTGCAAGTTGAAAAAGACTTTGAGAACTATAATATTTATTTGAGTAGATACTAGTTCTTATGCAAATTTGATATAGAATTTCAGTGTACTTTTCTCTGTATTGAACATTGTTCATTTATTCTGTAGAAATTTTTCTGTATTTATGAAATTCATTTTCATGTCTCTAATAGCATGTATTTGAAATAGTGCCCCAGCACTCGCATATAACGCCCATCCTTAGAACGGCCCCACACACAAGAAGACTGGGGGCTCGATTTACTAAGCTGCGGGTTTGAAAAGTGGGGATGTTGCCTATAGCAACCAATCTGATTCTAGCTATCATTTTGTAGAAGGTACTAAATAAATGAAAGCTAGAATCTGATTGGTTGCTATAGGCAACATCCCCACTTTTTAAAACCCGCAGCTTAGTAAATCTAGCCCTGGAAGTAAGTGAAAAGTTCTGTTGTGACGATTCCCCTTCACATCCAGGTGGGATGGCTGGAACTAGACTAATATTCATGTCCCCCACCTCACTTGGCTGCACTCTATAAGGAACATTTCTCAGGTGAAGCAAGGTGAGAACCTCATCTTTGGTGGCACTATCCCAGAGGCAACATTAGTCTTTTAGTTTAGTAAGTGACACGGCTTTACGGTTTCCATAACCATCACATGACAGAGTTTCTACTGCTAATTACTGAATGCTGCTCTTCTCCCTGAGTACTAGACACAAATTTCTATAAAGCCTCAAGTAGGCATAGCCAGCACTACCAGGTCCAATCTATACCAGATCTAATATTATCCAAAATTTATAATGCATCAATAAACACAGGCTGGCAGAAGACCTGAGTCATAATATATCCCCTGCTGCTCTGTACTGCAATCTAAATGTGGAAATGCCTAATGCTTCACAAAAGAAGGAGCACGATGTGGCAAGGGCAAGTTTCTTTTTTTAGATGCAGTTATGTGTTAACAGTATCAAATGGTTAATGGGAATAAACACACTAAATGGACTTCAAGTCCTTGCATAATGAATGCATACTTGGGCTCTCACTATAGTATCTTTTGGAGTAATTACAGAATTGTGTCTTTTTATGCCAATTTAGAACTTAATGGGAATAAAAGGCACAATGGAACTTAAATATTGTGAATGCAGAAAACGAACTTTGTGCCTCTACTTTTTGTACTCCTATACTACCTCTACTCATTATATAATGAAAACAGGGATTTCTGCATATTCATTCTGTTCATATGCTTAACACTGAAAGGGCCAGTAAAATGTAAAAATAGAAGCTGGCCCAAAATGAAGATGCATGTTGCAATATTGACAAATATATCTGTAAAAGTTCCAATATCCTGACAGAATGGGAGCTAATTCACAGTATTATTAGCTATTCAAGCAATTGTCCTGTGATAGTCACTTACAACACTACATGACGTGATGCACAAGGCTCTCTTATTGTTTATACTTCGTATGTTTAATGAATCTGGTGGGAATAAATGCATTTCAATACAAAAAAACACCTCTAACATCAATTAATATAGAACAAAACATTGCAATAGTAAAACAAGGAGGGAAAAAGGAAGTGGCCATATTGGATGGTGAGAAGTTGTCTTTTACCTAAACAGTAATGGATCATTGTCTCTCTCATCTTTGCTTGCATGTTCAATCTGTCTATAAATACTACTGAAAAGGCCAGAGGCTTCTCAGTGCATGACTCTTACCAAGATCCAAGAGTCAGTCAGTCTGCTCCCATTTACCTTTGAATCAGCCAATTTATCAGCTGCAGACACTGCCTTCATGAAGGCAATACTGCTGCAGACTTTTAGACATACAGAAGAATCAAATGTCAAATTTTCACCTAAACAGTCTGCTATGAGGCATTATAAAACTACAGCGTATTGTCAGAATTAGAGCATTATAATGGACTCAATAAAGAGACTCTTAAATAATAAAAAAAAAGGATTTGATTGTTTATGGACCCATAGGAAAGTAGTCTGATATAGTTATATGTAAAATGTATGATTGTGGATCCATGTCTAGCTCTGTGCAAAAGAGGAGGCTAACATGGAAGTAAAGCATATGTTAAGATATTTTAAGACTTTCATTTGCAGTAAAAAGGAACATGCATTACAAACACATATGTACAAAGGTCAAAGGAAAAGAGGCAGAGGATGGCATTTGCAAGAGTCCATGCAATTCAATGAACAGGGTCCTTCTTAGTGAAACAAAAGTATGAAAGCGTATATGAGCTTTTGATGTGGCTACCAGTGTTGAGCAGAAAATTACAGACACCAAATACAATTCAGATGCAGCAGACAGCGACATCTTAGTGTAACACACCCCTAAAAAGACATCATTAAATGAATAACAGAAAGTTTAATAACTTTACTTCAGGCTCTTCAAAGTGTTTGTTAAAGCGTTAAATCATCTGAAAACACTATCCGGTCATGATTGTTTCTGAAGTCGTTATGACAACCAGATGCAACCTAAAATAATTCATTACAGAGATAATTGTGAACATCTTATTGTTAATTTTCAACTTTTACATATTTGATCAAACATATTTTGATCAAAACATTAAACCTGCATCCCAAGGGCAAGGGTACCACATTGTACACAGGTCCTACTCTGACCTATATGTGTCAAACAAAAGTAAAAAGTAAAATGCCGCTAAAATCAGATGCATTGCCCAACACAGAATAGGGGCTTACATCTAGCAAGGGCTGGCTTGTAAGCTATACCCAAAAGGCTTTACATATAGACCTATATGACAACTGCTATGACAACTCAAGGCAATATTTTTTATACATTACCAGTCCTAGATTTTGCATTATTTAAGTGTTAAAAACATAAATATAAAATAAAATAATAGGAGGCTACTTAACTCTCTTCTCTAGTGTTTTTCTAAAGCTCTTTTTTGGCCTAGAATCACAACTTGGACAGCTCAGAGTAAGACATCCTAGTGTACCCACAATACAATGATATCTTTATTTTACATGTTCATACAATAAACTGTTCATTTATAGCACAGCCTTATGTCACTTTTGATTAAATATTTCTCCTACTCCATTATCTTCATTTCAAACATTTGACTTTTTCCATTATTTGGCAGTACATTTCTGGCAGTTTTAGAAAGCAACTAAGTTATCTAAACATACATTATATAGGATACAAGTTAATGTTACACTACAGAAATAGCCAGTGATAGTAGTATTATATTGAATAATAATATATAGAGACATCATGTGATGAGTTAATTGATAAAAACTAATCTTCTGCATCTGGATCATCATAACCTAAATGGGAGGCAATTGGAAAATGAGCCCAGTAATTCCTGGCCAGTTCATCGGTCTGGTCATAGGCGGCCAATCTACGCAATTCTTCCACCCAGCCATAGAAATCAGAGGCAGACATACTCCAGTTTGGCATAGCGCGCTTCTCTCGGATCTCCGCTAAAATGCAATCACAAGAAAAACAATCAATAAATAGTTTATTGTAAATATTGTTCGTCTTTGTAGTTCAACTATATACCTCTGTCATATAGTGAGATCCATTAAATGACCTGGCATCCAATATACCAATCAAGCATTATTATGGCTAAATTCAATTCCTTTGCATATACTGTTTTGTGGTAAGTGAATTATTTTCTGTGCTCACGTAGAACTCATTCTTAAAGAATTTGACATGTGTCCTGAGTTTTTACGTTTGCTTAGTTCATAAAAGCCACCACATACTTCCTTTTGGGTACTAAACACCGTAAGAACAAAAACAAAACAAAAATGACACTCATTCTGTTTATCAAGGTGCATGAAGGATTCATCTAAAAAGAAAGCAAACATTTCAAATTAAATATTTCTTAAGACAAAACAACAGGACATAAGGATGCTCATACTTACCTGAAATTGTTGCAGTTTCTGCTGTTTTTATTATTATTATTATTAATTTTTATTTATAGGGCACCACAAAGTATCCGTAGCGCCGTACAAGGACAAACAATGGCCCAGTACAAGGTGAAACAGCACAGTACAAGTAACAGTAAGCACTATAACTCTGGGGGCTCAGGCACAGCATGAAAGAGAGGGAGGGAGGGAGGGGAAACGTGAGTATAGGCAGGTAACTATGGCCCAAGAGGGTGGGCACGGATGACAGGTTGAGAGTCACTGAGGGGAGCGGAGAGAAGCGAGAGGAGACAGAGGGCAGAGGGACTGAGAGGAGGTGAGCTGAGTAGCTGGAGAGCGCAGTTAAAAGTGATGGAAACAGAAGGTAGGTGAGCCGTGCTCAAAGGAGCGAACAATCTAAAGGGAGGGGAAGACAGACAGACACATGGATGAGACGGAGAGAGGGGAGGAAGGGGGAGAAGGGAAGAAGGGATGAGAAAGAGAGGTAGCCGACCGGTGGGAGTTTAGGCATGAGACTGGAAGGCTTTAAGGAAAAGGTGGGTTTTTAATGTTCGTTTGAAAGAGGACAGATTAGGGGAAGTTCTGATGGAGCGGGGGAGCTTGTTCCAATGGAGGGGAGCGGCGTGGGAGAAGTCTTGGATACGTGCGTGAGGAGGTAATCAGAGGGGAAGAGAGGCGACGATCGTTGGACGATCGCAGTGAGCGGGAGGGAGTGTGAATAGAGATAAGGTTAGAGATGTAGGGAGCAGTGGAGTTGGCAAGGGCCTTGTAAGTCAGAGTGAGGAGCTTGAAAAGGATTCTGTAGGGGAAGGGGAGCCAGTGAAGGGCTTGGTAGAGTGGGGATACAGAGGTGGAACGGCGAGAGAGGAAAATAAGCCTAGCAGCGGCGTTAAGTACAGATCTAAGGGGAGCGAGATGAGAGAGGGGGAGGCCGATAAGGAGAAGGTTGCAGTAGTCCAAGCGGGAGATAATCAGAGAGTGGACGAGAGATTTGGTGGCATCCTGGGAGAGGAAGGGCCGAATGCGGGCAATGTTGCGAAGCTGGAAACGGCAGGATTTGGCGAGAAAGTGAATGTGAGGGGCAAAGGAGAGAGAGGAGTCGAGGATGACACCTAGGCAGCGGAGTTGGGGAACAGGGGAGATAGATGAGTTGTCAACAGTGATGGAGAGGTCAGAGGGGAAGGAGGTACGAGAGGGAGGAAAGACAATGAGTTCAGTTTTAGCAAGATTGAGTTTAAGAAATCTAGAGGGCATCCAGGAGGAGATGGCAGAGAGGCATGCAGATACCCTGGAAAGAAGGGAGGGAGAGAGATCAGGAGAGGAAAGGTAGAGTTGAGTGTCATCAGCATAAAGGTGGTACTTGAGGCCGAAGGAGCTGATGAGTGCACCCAGAGAAGAGGTGTATAGTGAGAATAGTAAGGGTCCAAAGACAGAGCCCTGAGGGACCCCGACTGGAAGGGAGAAAGAAGGGGAGAGAGAATCAGAGGTGGAAACAGAGAAGGAACGGTCGGCAAGGTAAGAGGTGAACCAGGAGAGGACGGTACCGGAGAGGCCAATGGACTGAAGGGTGTGAAGCAGGAGGGGGTGGTCAACAGTGTCAAAGGCCGCTGAGAGGTCCAGGAGAATCAGGAGGGAGTAGTGGCCCATGGCTTTAGCCGAGAGGAGATCGTTCGTAACTTGAGCCAGGGCAGTTTCAGTGGAATGGAGGGGGCGGAAGCCTGATTGGAGAGGGTCAAGGAGGGAGTGTTCAGAGAGGTAGGTGGAGAGACGGTTGCAGACAAGTCTCTCGAGTATTTTGGAGGCAAATGGGAGAAGGGAAATGGGGCGGTAATTAGAGAGTGAGGTGGGGTCAAGATTGGGTTTCTTGAAAATGGGTGAGACGAGAGCATGTTTAAAGGCAGAGGGGAATATGCCGGTGGAGAGGGACAGATTAAAAAGGTGAGCGAGGTGGGAGCAGGTAGAGGCGGAAAGAGAGCGAAGAAGGTGAGAAGGGATGGGGTCCTGGGGGCAGGTAGAAGGGGGGGAAGAAGAAATGAGAGAGTGGACTTCCTCACCCGAGGTGGGGCGGAAGGAGAGAAGGAGTTGGTGGCTGGGGGGAGAGGGGGGGAGAGTGGAGGGGGGAGGAAGGGCGAGAGGGGGGGTGGCGGAAGAGTGGGTGGAGGAGATTTCAAGTCTGATGGCCGCGATTTTAGAGGAGAAAAAGGAGGTGAAGTCATTGGCAGATAAGGAGGAAGGGAGGGGGGGAGGTGGGGGAGACAGGAGAGTGTTAAAGGTAGCGAAGAGGCGGCGGGGGTTGGAGGACTGGGAGGAGATGAGGGATTTAAAGAAGGATTGCTTAGCAAGCGAGAGGGCAGAGCTGTAGGAGGAGAGGATGAACTTGAAGTGGAGGAAATCAGCCAAGGAGCGAGATTTCCTCCAGTGGCGTTCGGCAGTACGAGAGCATTTTTGGAGGAAACGGGTAAGTTTGGAGTGCCAGGGTTGGGGATTGGAGCAGCGAAGGTGGATGGGCTGGGCAGGGGCAACCGCATCAAGGGCGGCGGAGATGGTTTGGTTATAGAGGGAGGCCGCCTGATTAGGGCAGGACAGGGTGGAAAGGGGAGAGAGGAGAGTTGCGAGAGAAGAGGATAGAATAGCAGGATCAAGGGTGTCGAGATTGCACCTGGACCGGGTAGATTTGGGTGGGGGGAGGGGTGCAGGAGTAGAGGAGAGAGAGAATGAGAGGAGATGGTGGTCCGAGAGTGGAAAGGGGGAGATAGAGAAGTCGGACAGACTGCAACGGTGGGAGAAGACAAGGTCAAGGGAGTGACCAAGGCAGTGGGTAGAAGAGGAGGTCCATTGGGAGAGGCCAAGGGAGGAAGAAAGGGCTAGGAGTTTGACGGAAGCAGGGTCGGTGGGGTTGTCAATAGGGATATTGAAGTCGCCAAGGATAATGGAAGGGATGTCAGAGGAGAGGTGGTGTGGAAGCCAGCCAGCAAAGTTGTCAAGGAAAAGGGAGGAGGGCCCAGGGGGACGGTATATGACAGAGACGCGGAGATGGATGGGGTAGAAGAGACGGATAGAGTGGACTTCAAAAGAGGAGAAGGAGAGGGAGGGTTCAGGAGGAATGAGTCTGAAAGTACAGGTGGAGGATAGGAGAATGCCCACTCCACCGCCTGGGCGGTCTCCAGGTCTGGCGGAGTGGGTGAAGGAGAGGCCGCTATAGGAGAGAGCGGCAGGGGAGGCAGTGTCGGAATCGGTGAGCCAGGTTTCGGTAATGGCAAGAAGGTTAAGAGAGTTAGATAAGAAGAGGTCATGGATAGAGGGGAGTTTGTTGCGGACGGATCTAGCATTCCAGAGGGCACAGGAGAAAGGGAGGGAGGGGAGAGGGGAGATTGGGATAAGGTTGGCAAGGTTAGCGGTGCGCGGGGGAGAGCGGGGACAGGAGCGTGAAGTTGGGCGAGGTGAGAGTATGGGTATGGCAAGTGAACAGGGAGGCATGGTGGGGTGGGGGAGGGGTGGAAGAAGTAGAGGGGACCGAAGAATCGTCTGAAGCAGAGGGGCGGGAGGAGGAGGACAGGGGGAGTCAGAAGGTAGACAAGAGGAATTGAGATAAGTGAGTTAAATAAAGTAATAGCCAACAATGTTTGTATTAAAAGATGTACCATATTACACAGATTTTAAATTTACTTCTGTAATACCCTGAAAATCGCAGGTATATTACTGCAAACGCTGATTCTGAAAACTCCATCTCACAGAATGGCTCTGGGAAGTTCATTGCAAATGGCTTCAGACATTTTGGGGTGGACAAACTGCAGACTAGAATGCCATACTGCACCCTAGAGCCGCAGACGCTGCAACAAGTTATAAAAAGCCTGTGAAAAATTAGCATTTTGGTGCCAGAATGTACTAGAAGGCTCCAAGATATTCTTGGGGAAAAGAGGGGGGGGCAAAAACCGATTAAAGCTGCTGGATGGTTGCTAGTTGCTGTGATTTGTGCTGTGTTGTGGATGCCTAAATCATGGAGGATCTACAATGGGAGTCGCTGACTGCTGTTGGTTGACTACTGTCTTGAACAATGTTTGCAGCTAAAGTTCCAGCTTTGTTACTTTTGTACCTATTTGAGAACTAATACAGCTACTTGCAGCTTATTACTGAGTATTAATGTTATTATATCATCATTTATACAGCTTCAAAATACTCAGCAGCACTTTAACATTACTAGACATTACTACTATTGTTAGCATTTACCTATTACCGGTGGTTTATTAATAGGCATTACTGTTACTGCTAACATAATACTGGACATTGTCTCCACGATCCATAATCACTAGCAAGTGAAATGTTAAAGTATAAAATGATTCACGTTTATCTATATTTGTTTCCAGCTAAATTCAAAAACTATTTTGGAGTAGTCAGGGGCTGCAATGAGCCCCCCAGAATCTAGCATGTTGTCCTTAGTTATGGAATATAACTACATGTGATATTTCTGTAGCATAGCAGAACGCGATCCTACAGTCATATGACCACATATATAACAGTGTTGACTAACCAGGAAGAAATCAGTTTGTGTAAAGCAACTTTACCCAATACCTATTTCTTCTCTGACTCTCATCGCTACTAAGAACTAGAGATATGATATGATGCAGTTATACAGCAGCACCGCTACACTACAGAGATTCTCACACTGAATGGTGAGGGGGATGACATGTTAAGGTACATTCTAATAAAAAGCCACACCAAAGAATGTTAGAAGCCAACGTCCCACTCGTGTTAGAATGACTAGTAAACTCATTATCTATGATTTGTTTTTCAATGATGTACCATTTTAAGAAAATTGCTAGTTTCTTCAGATATGAATAATATTTTGCAACAGTTTAATCAATAACTATTACGCTTTTGAGAAAGATGATTTTGCTAAGCTGACGCCATCTTGTTGCCTTATAGCCATTTTGTTCTGTTATAGTTTAAATACAAATTAGATGCACCTGTTTTGTAGGAGTAATTCATTATTTGCAAGGCTATGCTTATAACCTTGGACATACCAGACAGGAGATAAGCCAGCCCCCCCCTTCCCTTGGGAGTTTTCCTTTTAATAATGAGAGAATATAGTAACACCTGTGTAAAGGGAACATGAGTGGTTAAAACCTTTTGGGGCGTAGTTTTCTGTAATACGTGATTTTTGCTATATAGATAGGGACTTGTAACTAATAAAGCAGAGTTTATTGCACACTCAAACCATGCAGTGTATTTAATTCTCTCCAGCTCATAACTGATAATCTGACACTTACAGGTGAACAATCTGATTTAGATTCGACACTCTTCGACATTTCCTGTTTGCTGCTTTTCCTTATGTGTAAATTAATGGCCAGAATGGTGCATGAAACAGTTGCAGCATTATTCAAGACTATTTTGCCTGGCAAGTTTCTCTTAGAAGAGAGAAATAAAATAAATGTGGGGGTCAAGACCACCTCTGGCATACCAGCTGTGTGTATACACAGACATATTATACATACACATCTACATAGTATTCTAAGCATAATTCCCACCATTTCAAACTTATGTGGTCCAAACAGGATCTTTACAAGGTTCAAAAAATACCACTTTGTCCTCAATATGTTATACATCCATTAAGAAGCATTTCTAGACTACAATTTAGAAGCATAAAACCAGTTTTCCTCTAGTTCGCATTCAATTTATGGCCATTAAACTATCTCTATTATACAGATTATATTTTAATTTTTGCTGTCCTTGGAAAAAATACAAGTAGTAATGCTTCTGTGCTAGTAAATCTAATGCTAAAGTAAGGTTCAGCAATAGAATACATTTATTCTGTGTAACAATATAGAGAGGCAATATTAACATTATGTCCAATTTTGTTGCAGTGTTTCTAAGAGTACAAAGCTCCACCTTGTGGATGGAAAGTATAATTGCTAGTCACACAAAGTTAAGTACATCCATTCTTAACAAGGGGGGCTGCGGTGGCATTTTGAAGTAACCTTCATCACTAACTGGACTGTATGAGGGAAGAAAGGTCTGGGATGTGGATGGGAGAAGACAATGAGGCACAAGCATGCATCATGGAAGAGACAGGATAGTTGAGTGCAATGAGGCAGCGCATGAGTGGGAAATAGGACTGAGCAGTGCATGGGGGAGAATAAAGGGAGTGCGTTACCGTAAGAAAAATGTATAAATCTACCTCTTGGATGGCGTGAAATATTTGCAAGTATGTATATAACTATGCAAAAAATGTGTGTTAAAGTGCATTAAGTCCTGTAGATGAAGAAACTGTGTTGTGCAACAGGTCTTAGCTTTATCTGAAGCATGTTTGAGGGGCATCAGAATGAAAAGGTTTGGGCTCCCCTGTTTTAGGACTTTGGTAGGAGAGAGAAATGTTTACTTTCTTATAAGAGATTACTTTTTTCTTGACACATAATGGTAACACTGTAAGAAGTCAAGTGTACTCGCTATTGCCAATTCACTGAGTCACATAAATCATGAGAAAATAATTACACACCACTAACTTTACTGCAACAGTACAATGTTTATTGGTTAAACAAGCTTCCTCTTATGTTATCAGATAAAGGGAAAACATTTTAAATACTGAAATGTTACATTCCACCTAAAATATAGCAAATTTTCTAGATCAATAGGTATGTGTTAACAATTCACATACATACTGTTAATTTCATTTCCTAGAGATGCTCCATGGCAGCCATAACAAATGGGTTAACTCCCTAGTCACCTGAGTAAAGAGAGGAAAAGAAACACCCCCAGATGGGGGAAACACGTTCCCCTGGTGTGCTTTTCCTGTCTCTCCACCTAGTAAGCAGTGTGCAAGTATAGTGTAGTAGTTTGGTTGTTTCTCTATTGGGGGCTCACCTTTTTCCCAGGGGCTCCAGAGGGTCCCTATGACACAGCTTGCATAGGCAGGGCTGGCTCTCTTCGAGATGCTAGTTGCTATAATGGTGTAGCAAATACAGGGTCTGGCTTCTGGGTCGTCTCCTTGGGTGTGTGACATCACTTTCAGGTCAGAGGTCATAGGCTGGCCTGAGACCTAAAAAGGCAATGGGAAACCTTGGAACTTCTTTCTATTCCCTGCACCCTTCAGGAGTCCTTTCTATTCTGCTTTTATGGAGTCTGACCCCAATCCAAAAAAGCAGCATGCCATACCCATGCCAGGTGAGACCCTTATTTAGGGTGCTTTCTACATTAGTAGTTAGTCTTCCTTCTCAGTAGTATTTTAAACCTGTTGAAGGAAAGACTTGCAGTCTATAAAGAAGTCTCATTACAATGTTTGCGGAGCATGTGACAAAACTTTGTATAAGAATTGTAATGGGGCTTTATGTGCAGACTGTATTCCTCATGCCAGAAGTCCAACTTGTTCAGCCTTTTGAACAGTTTGTAGAATTTCCAAAATGATGAGAGCAATGATGAACACTTCTGTCACAAAGAAGAATTTCTGTGACATGCAGGAGCTTAAGGGAGCCAGAGCACAAATAGATGTAGATCTGGAGGATGTTAGGCTTAGTACCTTTGGCTGGGGGTTATTGGGTTCTCTCGGTGATCTTGAATGGTCATCTGTCCTAGCTCAACCTCCAAAGAGTTCTCTGGGTGGCAGAATTTCACATTAAGCAGAGATTTAGACACTTAACACACAAGATTGTATGGAACTGGTGGAATTCATTCTCTATGCAATGAAAAAGCAAGACTTCCTTACTTCCATAATTCAACAAGGACGCTTATCTTTGATTCAGCCTGTCTACATCTCCAGGGACCTTCATCAAGGTACTAGTAGTTCACATCGCTACTTTCAAGAAAAGGAGTCGCTTTCTGATGCCAATGGGCAAGGTTGCATATGAGGAACCTAGTAGAACTGACTAATATGACTATTGAGCAAATAGCAGCAGCATGCAAACATTCTAGCGATTAGGGCAGAAGACAAAGGGGAAAGCAAAGTTAACAGAGTAGCCAATTATCTCAGCAGACCCCAGAAACATGCAGGGGAATGGTCATTGCACATTGTTTAAATTCCATTCCTGAAGTTCAAAGTTTGTCGAATAAATTTAACGTCAATAACTCAGAACATCAAAGCTTGTTATCCATGATTTGCAATATCTTAGGAAGTACTAGCTCAATATTGAAATCCGGATGTCTACTTTTATTGATGTAGGGATTGAGTGGTCACAGTAGAGGTGCAAGGAAGTCTCCAACAAGGTCTCTTCAAGCTAGAAAGTAAAACTCTTCCTCTATTATAGGATTTGAAGGAGGATTTGGAAGTCCAAATTGGATCCTACTTCTGCTAGCATTCCACACACATCTTGATTTTCTTCATAATGGCTTCATTAAGGCCTTGCCCTCACCACTCTGAAGGTTCTTGTTTTGTTACATAGTGTTTTTCTGGACTTTAACTTTGGAGGATCTAATTTTTCCAGATTTTTTTTTTCCAAGCAGAATAGAGAATTTGCATTCATATTAAACCTTTTTTGGCCCTTTGTTGAACCTCTGCAAGAGATCTCACAAAAGTATCTCACAGTTAATGTGTTACTTCCAGTAGAAACGATAGGTTAGGTAGCTTAGATAGATATCAACTAAAATTATTGGAAACCTGCTGGAAAGAATGTAAAAAAGATCTCAAGGAAGTATCTGTTGTAGTGGAGGGAAAGTATTGCCATTTGTCTTATTCTTTCATATTCAAACAATATCATTTCTCTAGATTCAAGTTAGTTGTAATTTGCGTTTGTGAAAAATAAACAATACTATAATTTTGTGAATAACCACATTCAATGAACATACATAGATAAAATTTGCTATGCACAAATTTTCTTTTAAAATGCAGTATATTCTCTTCTTGTGATAGACGTGTTTTATTCCTCTTTTTCCAGCGTCGCGGTAAAAAAACAGAAAAAAAATCATTGTGCAAAACTGTATAGGAAATCTTTCTACACTAATATTTCATAAACTACTGGTGTTAGTCTTGACTCTCTTAAGACATTTTTCTAGTAGAAATCATGTCTGCCTGACCAGTGGGGGATTTATATGCCCTATGGTGTAAGGAGTCATTTCTAAATATCTAATCGGACAAGGTGGTGTTACAAACGAATCCTATTTCCAACCAAGGCAGTTTCCACTAAAACTCAGGAGATCATACTCCCATTTCTCTGCCTACAAACACCTAACAGGGAGGAAAGCTTACATTACATACACTGGATCTTGTCCAGTAAGCGCAATTTCAGTTTACCTCTCCAGAACTGAGAAAAATGTATCAATAATTTGTCCTTCTCATAGGACCTTGACAAGGACATGCTCCAACCAAACAAACATACTCTTACAAGTTGGATAGGTCACTGCACAGGATTAGAAGATTACCGAACATGAGGACCCGTAAATTCTAAGAGCAGATCCTCCTGGGTACATAGGGCTCAGGCCTCAGTGATCTCTGCAAAGCTGCAGGTTGGTCATCGATTCACACCTTGACTACCTTCTGGACAGGACATCATCTGCTGATGGTCAGCATGGAAAGAAAATCTTTCAAAAAGTTATTACATTTTTTACTCTGCACCGTCAGTGCTGAATTTGCTCCAGAATTCCAATATTCCTATCAGTATTGTCTGTTATATTTTTTTGGAAGAGCTTGGGAAGTTTCTCAAAGAGTCTAACTATATACACTTCTGGGGGAGTTTATTTTTACTGTCTCATGTGCCAGTGAGCAGTATCTACTTAGTTGACTTGGAAATAAACACATTCTTTATGGCCGACATGGAATATTTCAAGGACATAAAATTAATGGTAATAATTCTACACATTCATCTATTAACAGAAAGAGAGAGAGCGTACGAGAGAGGGAGAGCGTACGAGAGAGGGAGAGCGCGCACCAGAGAGAGAGCGCGCACCAGAGTGTACGAGAGAAACAGTGTAGGAGAGAGTGTGTACGAGAGTGAGAGTGTGTGTACGAGAGACAATGAATCTTATGGACAATAAAAGAAATCACAATAATGCTACTTCCTTCCTTCATGTCATTTAAGCTCATCTTTTTCTGACATTGCTTTGCACCAATCCACCTCCCTGAAAACCACTGCAGGACTTTCCCTTTTAGTACCTATACTTTGGAATGCTTTACTTTGCCCGGACTGAACACTCTCACTTATCCGGTCATTATATACACCAGTCCAGTAGGTAACTCCATCCTAACAACTCTCCTCTTTAGCTGAACAACTTTGCTGCACTTAAAACAAATTTGTAATATGCGAGCCACAATGGTCATATCTTAGATCTTAACTGCTTGAATGATTTCCATCACAACAACTTACAAGATTTCACACTAAGACATCATAATGATTTTGATTTTACAACTTCAAGCACGCGTGTTAAAGAATAAATCAGATTTTTTTTGCTTAAAGATTATGTAACATTTGCTTTGAAACACGTACCTTTGCTTTTTATGACAGCTCCCAAGCCTAAAGGGAAAACAAATTACAAATTAACTTCTAGCTCTACAACAGTAAAATACAATGTAATTTGTATCATAATGCTCATTGCATGGATAATACTATGGAAACCACTTATGTTATGTTGCAACATGGGGTTATAAGGGTATATTACCACACTGTATAAAGGGCAGATGATGAAATAAACACATACTTGGCTGCTCTCTAGTAATTTCTGGGAGACTAGCAAACTTTAGAGAGTACTCCCCGATGAATAGGTACCCTTCCGGATCTCAGCCCACAATTTGTGAAGGGGTTAAACAGGAGAAATCTCAGATTTTTCCTGTATTAACTAGAGATGTACACTGACCCCTGTGTTTTGGTGCTGGATTAACTTTGTGTTTTGACAAAACCGCCCTCGAGTCTTTTGGTTTCCGATTTTTTTTTTTGCTAAAATCCCTATTTTTTTTGGGGCTAAAATCACATAATTTGGCTTTTTTTTGTTCCTACATTATTATTAACCTCAATAACATTAATTGCCAGTAATTTCTAGTCAATTTTTGTCAAGTGACAAGAACACTGCTACCTCTCCTGTTTCTGTATGAGCAATGGCACTGGATCTCCTTGGGAGGAAGGTACTTATGAATTCCAAAACTTGCGAGATCCAACAACACAACAATGACGTTTTGCCTCGATTCAGATCAGAGGACGAGCAAAAGTACCGAGCCGGCTCGTGAGCCTACTCGGATTCTCTAAGTTTGGGTGGGTTCGGTTTTCAGAAAACCGAGCCCGAGCATCTCTAGTATTAACCTACTTTTCTCTATGGGGTTCTTTGAAGTTGAAAATACTTTGCATGATCCACCTTTGTGCAACAGATTCTGCATTCACTGGCACCATCAGGCTGCCGATGGAGACCTCAAACACTTTGTGTAGGAGGGAATTTTTCGCCAGGGCTCTGAGTACCCCCTGTATAGTGTATAGCAGCAATGTTTCAATATGTAATGCTGCGATTTGCAGTGATGCGTATTGCTTGATACCACACTAGCTTAATAGACCTCTAAATGTCCACCCACTTCATCCACCTTAAACCCATAGCAGTATTATTGATCATTTTCATAGGTTGGTTAAAGGGGGGTGCAAAGGATTCATGCAGGCTCTCAAGAATTAAAGTACATAGTTTATTTCTATTTTTTAGTAGGACAGATCCTCACAGTAAACTATAATAAATCATTGAGAATGACAATTACTTTTTATTGCTGCAACGCAAAAAAAATAATGCATCAGACACACCCAATCTAACTATGGCAAATATGGAGGAAAAGAACGTTTATTAAGATTAATCATTACCCTGCTGCATGTTGCACCGTTCTATCGTGTGTGTCAAAAACTTCTGCGGTGGCAGAGGGCAGTTCTACTCCATTTATGAGAAGAGCCGAGTTATTATGCAGTATTACCCATAGCAACCAATCATATTATAGCTATCGTTTTCTAGAATGTTTTACCTTAACCGAGCTAGAATCTGAATTGGTTGTTGGGCAACAGCTTTTTCATTTTAGGAGTTTTACTAATTCTCCCCATTGATACTGCCATTTAACAAATATGTTGTGATTTTTCATATGGCAGTTGCAAACAGAACAGTGTAGAAGCATTATCAGTTATTCCAGGAAGTTGTGGTACCAAAGCATAATGATTTTAGTTAGCGAATATAATTTTAAACATTTATAAGTAAAGTAGCCCTTTAATTTTAAGGACAATAAAAACAGATATTGCAACCAGAAGATTTTGATAATGCACCCCTGAAAAATAATGTAACAACCCAACATTTGTCTGTAACTTGATATATAGTAGGTGCCGTACTTCATTTACAGGTTATAAGTAAACAATGTCATAAATTGAATTTTTCTGCTTCAGCTTTATATTGGCCTGAAAATGTATTGCATCTATTTAATGTTTCTATGCCACTGTAAGACTAGTTACAATCAAAAACAGTTTGTCTAGTCAGCTGAAATAGATTGCGCCAACACAAAACGTGATGGATATATGTGAATATTGTTTAAACATAAGTCAAAGCCTCACTATGTAAACAAAATATTGCTGCATCAAAAATATTTTCCAACACATTCTATCTGGAGGAAGTGTGAAATCTAATTGAAAATCATGATCATATGGTAATTCATAGCATCTGACATTTAAAGGTCTGAAGAAAAAATAGGCACCATATCAGAAAACGTCCTTGAAGAACTAGCTTGTTGCCGTCACGTTCTTGACAAGGTTAAAATGCTCATGTGTTTACATCTACTCCTGACAACTGAGTGGTAAAGCATCAACACTTAATGGTGGTTTGTCACAACCCATGGGAGTCTTGAATTATCTCTCCAATAAGGGACCGTGGTAAGCTGAAGCTTTCATTTATCAGAGATCATTAACTATTTTAATTAAGCAATTTATTCCCCACTGGTACTGCTGACAGGATGGTCCAATGATGAGAAACAGTCCATCAAGAAAGGACATGCCGAGACACAAAGCTGATCTCCAAGGAGCGGCATCCTTTTCCAGCAGTGACAGTTAACCTTCATCCAAAAACATAACATACATTCTAAACTGGGGGCTGACAAAAATAGTAAGGAGTAGAAGAGCTGCAAATACTCTAAGTACGTGTAAAGATGATACATATTATGGTTTATTATCTAAATTGCCATATTATTAAATTTGACACAAAAGGTACTTAATCTAACAATGTAGTCAATCTGTACAAAATTAAGATACAAGTCTCAGATCTGTGACCACATAAAAAGCACGCGTTCTGTATATACATTACATTAACATACAAATTATTGTGACAGTCCTCCAGTTTCCTGTGCACCTCTACAGTCAAAGCCTGTAATAACACAACCAGTGAATCTTATTGGCAATACAAGAAATCACAATAACGCAACTTCCTTCCTCTATAGTAGGACTGATGTGTAATGGAAGAAGACCACGTAGCGACCAAGAGATGTATAAATAGGAAAATGTGAACAGTAGTTCGTAGGACAATTTCCATTATTTAGAAATTTATGAGAAAAAAAGGTGTACAACTGTATTCCATAATAAACGGGTTAACTACTGCATTTGGTTATATAATTGCACAGAAGGTTTTGGCAGAATGTTGTTTTGAAAACAAAATCATAGTTTGCCCCCATTGTCAAAAAATTGCATTGACACCTACTGTTTAAGGTGCTATCTGCCGTATGTACAATTTCCGTATATCACTCCTACAGGCTTTCAAAGACTTAACCTCTCAACTAACTTTTTTTTTGATTATTAAGTCATCATAATTAAATATTAAGTCTGCATACCTCAAGTAAAAGGAGATCAGTGCCAGATATAGAATTTAGACAAATGATGAAAGAACAAACACGCCAACTACACCTGCACATTTGCTTTGTATCCAGAATGGACTATATTACCAATTTCCAGAATCATTCAGTAAAGAAGTGTCAGATAGTATGGGAGCCCTGGTTCTGTATCATTACCAGGAAGCACAAACACCAATGAATCTCTCTCAGTCCGGATAATTAATCCCTTTCCACCTGCCCCTCCATCCCATATGTAACTCCCCTTAAAACCACAATACATTTATATATTTACCTTGTATTGTGTAAGACATAACCTCTCAAAGAAATACCTTTGAAGCCAATGATGTATCTACTAAGTTTGAAAAATAACCCGAATGTGAATGTTCCTTTCTTTTCCCTCTATTTTCCTATATGTACTTTATAATCTACGTACAATTAAATAGATGTTAAAAGGTGTTTTTTTTTTTTACCGTTTTATATTTGATAAAAGATGATTTATCCATTTTAGCAGTTAACCTGAATGAGACCTGAAACCCTGATGGACGTATGCATAATACTATATGTCAGATCATTGTCCGAGATCTGTATTGTTTATTACTGTGAAAATCAATAAAACATTGGTCAAAGTCCTTTTCTAGCTGAAAGGTTACGTCTCACATTTAGTACTGTCAGCATGTCAAGATAAGTGCATGTAAAAGTAAAACTGTAAATGATTTTGTAAGATAATAAAAAAGGTTGCAAGTATTTCTAGAAATAAAACCCATATAAGCGCTGCTAAGTGATGTCATCACTTCCGCATTCATCAGAAACAAGTGCATAATGGGTTATCTTGCTGTAGATTAGAAGGATAATTTAAATTATATTGGTGTTCAAATGACCTATGTTGAAGGACTTAACCTTCAGTCTTGTGCCTTTCTATGCACCTAAATCTGACACCTAGTATCTAATTTATATTAGTGGGCACTATATCCAGTTAAGTGGTCATTTCTGACTTCCAAAAAATTCCTTCTGCAGAGCACTTGAAGAGACTGTGTGCTGTGTGTGAATATTAACATGCATATGCAGTGTGTCATTTTAAAAGGAAAAAAACAGGTTAATAAAAACAAAAACAAAAAACCCTTTACCTGCACTACCATCTAAAAAAAATCATTTTACCAACATTACCCTCCTCCTAAGTGGAGTCCCAGCAGCTGCTGTTTCTCCAGAAAAAAAGTATATATTTTCCTATTTCTGACTGCTTTTCCCTAGATAGTGCTCATAAAATGAAAATCTGTTTCAATTTGCCAGCAAAAGACCTGTCCCAGAAGATCACACAATATAACAGTTAATTATATTTTTCACATTTAAAACTGCTGCATACCAAAAAGCAATACTTGATCTGGTCATTAAAGGGCAAAAACTGTCCGGTGATCAAGTGGTTACTGTGAGTAGTATTGAGGTACACCAAGCTAATCAACCACATAATCTCACCTGTTAACACCAATGATGTTCATCAGATTAAACAGTATTACATATAATAAAGGTGCCTGGAAATGCTGCAATTCAGATGTCCTATTGGGCTGGTTGAAACCTAATTGCTCATCAGGTGTCAAATGGAACAGATGGGCTGTTCTGTGGCACAGTGGGTAAAATGACTCCCTCAAACCCTTGGAGATGTGTGTTCTATACCAACCAGAGCACTATATGTGTTACTTCTGTAGGTTCTCCCTGTGTTTGCGTCGATGTCCTCCCACAGTCTGAAAACATACTTGTAGGTTAATGTTAGTGTCGTAGAGAGTTTAGCACCACTGAGACTTTGAAGTGCTATTTCATATGTTGGCACTGTATAAAGGTTAATCATTACAACAGACACTAAAGTATCATTCAGCACTCCGAATCTTTCATATTTGGCCATACATGTCTATGCACATGATAGCTGGCCCGAGAAGCCAACACAGACATTTTATGATGTAAAGAAAGAAAAACTAAATTGCCTATATACCATTACCCAATAGTGAGCGCCTACTTTTATATACATGAAAATTTTGCACAAATGTTTGTTTTTATTGTTTTACTTTTGGACGAAATAACCGTACATGGTGGTGCTGCAATTGTAATCACTATAGTTTATCTCCCTCTGTCTCAATATCTTATGTTTCACTGTGCTGTAAAATAGGTTGTTACCTGTACTTAACTGATATAATAGCTCTACAGTAGTATACAGAACTTAAATGCACACAAGAATTTGGATGGTCAATTTAGTCATTCTAAATGACTGTCAAAGAATAAACCCATATGTATGCATATGAATGGGTAAATTTAAAAAATAGAAAAAAAAACCTCACTTTTATTCTATTTTCCATTATTCTCTCATATATATGATAAAAGCACAGTAAATAAAGGCAATGCTAGGGTGATTGTGTCTGTCTAAAGGTGAATCTACTCTATTCATAAGTGTGATTTACTAGCACTATACTTCATGCACATTTGATAAAACACTTTCATATAAGTAATTTACATTAACCCTATGAAGCTCTGTCATTATCATGAGTGAAAAATACGTTGCTTGCCTGACAGGTATAATGAAATATTTCAGATTCCCATAGACCAGTGCCTCCTGGTGGCCACATTGTTAATGAAAAATAGTACAGTAGTTGGGTGCCTTTTCTACACAATAACCTAATGACATGGAACAAGAAATCTATGGAATCTGGATATTGGATGTAACTGTAATCTTAAGAACGGAGGACACTAGAAAGTGCTAGAAAATATGTCAGACATTCAAATATTAAAATGACAGGGCTGCAATATACATTTGAAACTATGCATCTCAATACACTACAAATACAATAGGAAATACATAGGAAAACTGTTTACTTCCATTTACCAATAAAGATGATATGAGGGGCTGACAATTTTAAACTTACAAACATGCCCCTAGACAAATGAACAAATGAGCCTTCTTAAAATATGATATAAATTGCTCATTGTACATATATATATATATATATATATATATATATATATATATACACACACACACACACACACACATTATATATTATAAAAACACACACACACACACAGTAATTTGTATACCTTAGTGTCTCTCTGTGTGTGTACGTTAGGGAATTTAGAGTGTAAGCTCCGATGGGGCAGGGACTGATGGGAATGAGTTCCCTGTACAGCGCTAATCAATTAGAGGGGCTATATAAATAGTTAGTTTGTTTTGAAGAAAAAATGCATAGTACTTACTAAATGAAGCCAAGTAGACAAGGGAAATGGCAATGAGCAACAGCACTTTGGATGGATTCATGATTCCACGTTAGTTTCTCAGTAAAAGCTCATTCCACTGCACTGGTTATATATACTGTAGTAAACTGAACACTGTCTTGTCAAATAATACTCTCTGCCCATCAAGAAAGCATGGCTTAAATTCTTAGGTAGGAACAAGAGACACTTGACTATGTTTTAACATGTAACACAGCATTGTTAGATTTGTGTTGTGAGAGTGACATCTTACAGGACCATGTCAAAATGTGACTTTGTTGTATAACCAGGAGTCTGCATAATCGCATAATACATTAATGGACCTGAGACATACCACTAACTGATCTGTTATTTACATAAACATATTTCAACCAGACAAGTTCTATTTTAAACGAGTTCCTTTTTTTATTTTTTTTTTTATTTACATCAATCCAAAACAAATAAAAAAAAATTAATTGTTCACCGTTCAGTAACATTCTAGCAAAAACTGCTATTAAAAATTACTATAAAGAAAGTTATTTTCTTACCTTGGAAGGTAAATATTCTTTCCTGAGCTAAACTTAATTTTCTTAAAAATGTCTCTTGAAAAGAACATGCTTAGGTTACACACCAATATTACAGAAAGAATTTGTTAAAAAAATTAATCCGCATTCATTAGAGGCAAAAATAACTCAAAAAGTAGGTAAAATAGTCTATTGAGCACTTAAGTAACAGATAAAATCTGCAATTCCCTCAATCCTTAAGGGCAATGTGGAAATAGTGTAAAAATAAATTATGTAATAGCACTAAAAGAAAAATAAAGGGGTATTTTTGATTAAAGGACAAAAATGCGGCATCTTAGATATATTTTAAGTAGTAAAGCTAGTCACATAGCCATCTGAAATCATATTACCAAGTCAGTGTGGCAAATACGGGGCACCATAGCACGTGTTTATTAGCAGCATATTAAGTAGCTTTCTCAATAAACCAGGGCCGGATTTACCACTAGGCAACCTAGGCAATTGCCTAGGGCCCAGCGGTCCCCAGAGGGCCCTAGGCGGTGACACCAACATTTAAAAATGGGCCGCTACTTATGGGCCAGTGCTATGTGCTTGCCCCCCCTGGGCTAAAGTCTGCCAGCCAGCCCCTGAATAGGGGTATATGTTATGCTAAAAACTATAGTGCTATGGATTTTTTCAGGGAGGGGGCCCCAAACCAGTATCTTGCCTAGGGCCCCATGAGGTCTAAATCTGGCTCTGCCATAAACCAGTGGATACGACTTCTAGGGAATAATGCCTTAATATTGTTTAGTTTTAGAATTTCAACAACATTACTTTTTGATTATATCAGTAGGAGAACATAGCCTAATGACAATGTACAAACGCAATGACCAGCAGTATATTGTGCTCTACGATTAGGTGCCTGCCAAACATCGACAGAAGCCATAACTTCTAGCGTAGTATTTAAACAGGGTTGTACTGAGGCAGCTGTCTTTTGGCAGGGATATACTTTGACTATTTTGCCTAGGGTGGCAAAATGACTTGTCCCGCCAGGGTGTCTGGCTAAATAGCAATGCAGAACGACTCATTTAATAACTGTTCAGGTTGGAGAATAGTTTCTAAATACCATGTCATTTTTCTTCAGTTCATTAGCAAAGATAAGTTAGGAAATCTAGATTTCAAACAAGAACATTTAATCTACTGTGCAAGTGGTATGGTGTTTAAGAACCAGTGAGCACAACCTACGGAGGAAGAATGACCTTTAAAGAAGCCTGTAATAAAGATTGCCACAAACAGTTGAGCAATATGACCCAAGGAAGGACCAAATTTTCAGCAAGAAAAGTGCTAGAACCTTGTATCAAAACAATAGCAACCATTTCAAAAAAGAAAATTTTATTTGTCTGTATGAGCATAGACAATCAGGTACACATACATTTTACTTTCATAATTAAATACTTAATTGTATAATTAGAACAGGTGTGGAAGGGGGAGGGACAAATGGAAGAATGTGGATGGCACATTTGGTTTACTTTTTATGTAAAACTTTGAATTAAATAACTCGCTTGTGAACTTCCTATTATTTTACCTAATACACTATTTACCACAATCATTGTACCAAATTATTTTCAGAAGTACTGCTGCAATACATTACTTGGTGTACTCTGCAGCGCAGTGAGAAGTTACTGTAGTGGCTGAGAACTGTACAGTGTAAGGGTTATTTCTAGAGCCTATGAACTGTTTCAATATACTACCTGGTAAGCAACAAGGCTACAAAATTCAGCCACAACCAATACACCATGTCTGCATTATTATTTGCTGTAGATTCAGTGCATTTCAACTGTGCCTAATGTCTTTTAATAAAGATATGTTTTATACATGATAAAATAAGTTTTTGGAATATGTTAACACTGTTTCAAGTTGCCTCCTAGTCCTACGACTAGCTGTTACTAGCTATGAACTGTAAACATGTGCAGAATAGGAGACTTTAAACCAAGGCATGACAGTGAGTGC
Source organism: Mixophyes fleayi (assembly GCF_038048845.1). Classification (NCBI taxonomy): domain Eukaryota; kingdom Metazoa; phylum Chordata; class Amphibia; order Anura; family Limnodynastidae; genus Mixophyes; species Mixophyes fleayi. Next base: position 150,641,217 of record NC_134403.1, on the reverse strand, counting down.
TTACAGTGGTCACTTAAGTGAGGTTTTTAACCTGAGGGCAAGATGACTTACAAACAGAAAAGACAGAACACACACGCACAAATAAAAAAAAAGATAAAAGTACTATGCAAGAGTGTTTGTAGTATAAGAGGAGCCTGTATTGTTAAGACTGAATCCTTTGTAATGATGGCTCTGCTCCATGGAAGTATTTTTTTTCCGAACTAAGGCTTGAAGTTTTGGAGGCCAGTGTTAAGTTTTATGTCACTGTAGTGCTTTGACAAGATACAACTTTTCTCCATGTTCACTAGTGAAGATGGGCGCTTTTTTGTAATGTTCCACCAGTTCGTCCATACTCTTAAATCTTCTTTGTCCAATACAATATACTTTGTCCACCAGCTGCACTTTAAAGTGTTTGTTTTTTCCTGATGCCTTTAGAGATATGGAAAAATCACTCGGCTGCAAAACAGAAAAACATATATACATTTACTTATATAATTATTTATAAACATATTCAAGGAAAGGCCAGTTTTGCGTCTAAACAGATCTTTTAAACCGTGCAAAAAAAATCTAGGGTCCCCTACTAATATTCCACTGAAACGGTGCTCGCAAATGTGTTTAGATTTTGCTGTAAGTTAATTGTTAGAGAGTCACTTCTCCATGCAGGACCCCTTTCAGTTGCTTTTGACACCATTGATCACCTTCTTCTGCACACCCTTCACTCCATAGGCATTCGTGACACAGTATTTGCCGGCTTTATTTCTTACATATCCAACCGCTCCTTCAGCCTTTCTACCTCCATCCTCTGCTCACATCATCTGTTGGGGTCCCACAAAACAGTGTTCTCAGCAATCTTTTTTTTCTCACTGTACATTTCATGTTTTGATCAACTAATTTGCTCACTAGGCCTCCTGTACAAGGTATATGCTTGACAACCAAATTTGCCACTCTTTCCCCTGGCCTCTCCCTTTCTCTACTAGCTCATGTGAACAAACAGAGCTTATATTCCTTCTTCCTAGAATCACCATTTCCCTCAAATCCCTCTCACCATCATCTCCTGATCTCGCTGCTTTGGTGTCACCTTTGATTAGTGATCTGCTTTACTCATAACTGTTACTCTCTCTACCAGTCCTGCCACCTGCTCCTTCTAAATATTGCTAGAAAATTCCCTTCCGTTACCCCAGATGAAACCAAAACACATTCATTTTCTCACCTCCTGCCTCAAATACTGCAACCACCTCTATCTGGTATTACCCTCACCCATTTATCAACTCTTCAAATCAGTCCTAAATGCCGCAGCTCTGTGAAGCTCTACACTGGCATCAAACGTCCAGAATCCAATAAAAATGACTCACCATCACCTACAAAGCCCTCAACAACACCTTCAGAAATTTCAAACCTCTTCTTAAAATATTCTCCCTTACATGAATTTATTATGGCCTATCCTAATACCTATGCTACTCACACCCTCACAAGTATCTCAATATTACACTCTGAGTCACACTCACTCTTCTCAGCTGTGCATGTTTCTCACTAGATTGTAAACTCTAAGTGTACTAACGTGCACTTGCATATTCCCACAATAAAGAGGTCATCCTTGGGGTTTCTTGTAAGTAGTTCTAAAGGTCAGCAACTGGTGCTAGTAGTTCCTGGTTGATGCAACAGATAATAAACATTTAGTAGAATAGATATAGCTATCTATATTGCTATCTAATTATCTCTCTACCACAGATCGTCAATGGAAAGTGAGGTTTAAACACAAAGCCTCAGAAGGCACCTCTGCACCATGAATCCCCTCCACATACCTGTATCACAAATTGTGACTGAGGCAAATAAACATTTGGCATTTTCGCACAGAGAAAGGCTACTATAATTTACCATTAACAAATCTCATTGTTAACCACGTTTAATATTTTTGTTCCCCCACACATTGCTAGTAAAGGTTAACTGTAATTTTCACATAATTCTATAATGAGGCAATTATGGTACTAGCGAGCACATGAACGACATAAAGGTGATTTTCGTAATAAAAAAAACAAAAAAAAAAAAAACAGTCCACATATAAGGTCAGTCTGAATGTAGAATGTTTTATATTAAAAAGAAGAAAGCAGTTGTGTGTAATCATTACCATCTACAACTCCAAATTATGGAGTAGCATTCACTCCAGCAAACTGAAGGATTACTTCAGTTTTATTTTGCAGAACAAAAGAATGAGGTATGGGAAAATAAATCAAATATTACTCACTGAAGACTCGCTATCACGAATGAGGAAATCTCCCTCCATTCCTCTTTCATTCAGGGCACATTCTGCTTGATGTCTTGTAACTCCTCCATAGTACCATCCTTTGCCAGCAAAACGTCCTGTGCAAGCAGGACCAGTATAACTTATTTGATGAGCATGAGAATTATTTACGGAAAGACCATCAGTTAAAATTACAACATAGTTTTTGGGAACAAGACCAATCTGCCCACTGGCATTTTTACATTTCCACCATTCTGGGTCATTCTCTGGCTTCTCAATGACCTCCATGATTTCTCCTTTCTCAAAGTTCAGCTCTTCTTCTGTTACAGAACTAAATGGGTATAGGGTCTGAACAACATGGAGAATTTTACAGTTCTGACCATTGCTTATAGATGCTCCTTTTCTCAAACTGAGAAAACTAGGGGAATCTGCTGTTGCTTCATCAACCTCTTCCACTACATAGTTTGATGGAAACCACCCAACCTGTCCACTATGTGCTCCACGCCACCAGCCATCACTACATTTTTCCATAACAATAACTCGTGAACCCTTCACAAGGGAGAGTTCATCATCTCTTTCCGCCACATATGCAAATTTTACATATGCGGGTATGTTTAAGTCATAGATTCGATCAGTGTTGGTACCATTAGAGGAATATTCAGCATCAGTGCTAGGAGTTGGCGAGGCATCTCGAGTGCTAGTCTTCCTTTTTGTCTTACCCAGACCTGTAAAGAGAAAGTAAAATGATTGACGTCTTAATATGCGTATGTGGCACTTGTAGCAAAATTTTATTATGCAACACAAAAAGATAGAGTCCACTGCTCCTTTCTGCAATGTAAAAGCAGTTAATTCACAATTCATAACTACTAAATGAAGGTAAATATGGCCATTTAAGTGGCTGAGACTAGTTGAAGCATTCAAAGTCAATATTAACAAATATGTGTATAGTGCAAGGTGAAGATGAAAGACCTGGAAGGTAGGCTGCTCAGAAAAAAATTGAGATTTATGGCACTGCCGGAGTGGGTAGAGAGCCCTAGTCAGGAACTGTTTCTTGAGGACTGGCCTCTCAAGGAGTTTGGCAGAGAAGCATTCTCTCCTCATTTTGCTGTGAAAAGGAAGCACAGTTTGCCACCTCAGCCAGGAGCCCCTGCTAGCTGTTCTCAGGATGACCCAGCAACATGACCAACACTTTGGCAATCATATATATCATTATCTGTTTTCCCTGAATTTGCGGTGGAGGTCTAGATCGCCAGATCACTATTTACACAAATTTAGAAGAAAGTTCGGTAGATACAGTTGTCTTACACAATGCTGTTCCCGGCCAGGATACGGGTGTCCGCGGATGGCAGGTCCCATTTCTTCTTCACCCCGCAGGAAGAGGCGGATTGGCTTGCAGGTCATCCACCTCTAAGACATCAAGATTCTTGATATATACAGACTCTTGCAGACACAGTATTGGGTTGTCTTCATTTCTTTTCTGTATTCCCATCCTACTCCCTTCCCCACTGGGATGTTTTGTTCTTTGAGCGGATTTAGGTATGCCTTAGTTAAAATAGGTATACTATTAATAGGTTAGGAAATCTAACCCTGATAGTTTATAGGGATTTTGAGGCATCATACATTGAGTCCCATACAGTATCAGACAGACTTAAGTGGATCAGTATAAATGTTTGAACTGTGTGTTTGGAGAAAAGAAGCCTCTGACTATTCTTGCCAGACACAAATCAGTACTTTCAGACTGATATGGGGGTTAGCTATCTTGCATGCTTGGCATGGGATGAGCTGTCCTCAAGAACAATACCGGCTATTGTGGACGATTGCATCGTTTGGAAGTACGTGGGGCCAAAACTGAAAGTATTCTTTAATTATTACAAGGACCTTTACACACAGTGTGCTAGGTATACACCCCGCCCAGCTTGCAGACTATTTAAGGAACATCAGGCTCCACCAGATTGTCACCAGATTCATCTGATTTATTTGATTATCCCATAACCGAGAAGGAGATAGATGTGGCCATTTCCTCATTCCCGAACCACAAGGTCCCAGGCATTGATGGTATCCCAATAGAGGTGAATAAACAATATAGACAATTCTTTGTCCCCAAACTCCTTGAAACGTATTCCTGTTAGAATACAGGTCCCTCCCCCCTCTCTGTCTGAGGCTCATGTCATCCTTATTCTTAAACCTAGTAGGGAAACCATACATTCGAACACATACCGCCCCATCTCCCTGATCACCACGGATGCCAACATCCTTGCAAAAATTATCTCCACCAGTTTCAATAGGGTTATACATGAGGCGTTTCACCCAGACCAGATGGAGTTTATACCTGGCAAGTCCACTCTTACGAATGTTCGGCGTCTGTATACGCACATACAGGGGGCCCAGAAGGTGGAGGAGAGAACAGTGGTAGTGTCTCTTGACACAGCCAAGGCGTTTGACTATTGAATGGGACTACCTGTGGCATGTACTGGCATGTTTTGATGTTGGTGACCGGATTACCAGTTTAGTTAAGCTAGAATCTGTGTTAATGGCTATATGAATTCTCTGTTTGGTCTGCGGACGGGAACTCGCCAGGGATGCCCCTTATGCCTTAATTTATTTGCATTGCAGATAGAACGTTTAGCCTGCCTAATATGCGCCATTAGAGGCCTCAAGATGGGGAAGGTCATGGAGAGCATAGCACTGTAAGCAGTTGATGTGCTGATTTAACTGGAAGATTCCAATAGCTCTGTTACTCACCTTCGGCAGGAGGTCGATGACTTCGTAATTTTTTCAGGCTTCAGAAATAACTGGAGCAAATCCATGTTTTTTCCGCTGGGCTGGTGGATTCTGCCAGACACAGCTTCCGGTCATTCATTGTTGTGGACTGATAAATTCAAATATTTGGGAATCTGGGTGACTGCATTTGCCTCGTAGTGTGTCAAGCTCAATACTGATCCAGTAACTGAATATCTTAAAAATAAGTGTCACTCCTGGAGAAAGCTTCCCCTCACGGTGACCAGAAGGATTAACCTAATAAAAATGATCATCAATCCCAAATATCTTTATCCACTTTAGCACTCCCCTGGGAATTTACCGCTCCAGGTGTTTTGATCAATCATTAGATACTGGATTTTCCTAGTATAGGGTAATAAGAGAGCAGGTGTTCGCTTTGCACACTGTGTAGGTCCAAAAACAATGGAGCTGGCTAGCTTTTCCCAACCTCCAGATCTACTATTTAGCTTCCCAGCTTATTCATCTAGTTCAGTGGTTGAGTGATCCTCCAGGTACTTCTCGGAGACATTTCTTGTGAGCAGACAGACCCCTCCTTGGGACCATTACAGGTTCTCCTTGCAAGTCATAGGCCTCTTAAGGTGGCCCCTATTGTACGACAGGAGTCCACAGTTTGGTGAATTACACATGCCCTTTTGGAGGGTGAGGGGCGGAACCCGGACACCCCCCTGTGGTTTAATATGGAGTTCCAAGAATTGACGGGCACTGTGACGTGGTGCAGAGTGGGGATTCATACTATAGGGCAGATATTTAGAGACAAACATTTACGTGCCTTTGAGCAGTTGAGGACTCAATGCCTAACTCCCAATTTTTCCAGTACTTGCAACTTAGACATGCTGTAGCGGCATAATTTGATGAGGGCCCACCATAGATCCTAGATTCCCCAGTAAAAAAACCTCCTGCATACTGGGGACCATGTTAGACGATAGTGTTGTATGCTTTGTTGTTGCCTGAGGAGTCACCAGAAGGGCTAAGCCACCTTAGAACCAGGTGGGAGTCTGACTTATGTGTTCTATCTGATGAGGACTGAAGTCTTGTGATTGGCGGTACGAGAGATGCCACCTCAAGCCTGTGGTTCCAACAGGTGCAGTTCTATATTCTGCACAGAGTATACTATACCCTAGATCAATTGGACAAGATGGGAAGACAAAGTAGCACGGCCTGCCTTATGTGTGGCACCATTCTGGGCATCTTTTGGCACATGCTTGGTCATGTCCTGTTGTGTACATGTATTGGGAGGTGGTATGGGATTGCAACTCGTCTACACTGGTAGCCGCCCCTGCTTTGCGCTCAGGGATCTGCCTTTTTGGCCTCACATTAGAGGAGAGCTTTAATAAACTTCTGCACAAATACATGTTTACTTTATCATTCTTGGCCAAGGCGATTATTGCCAGGGGTTGGATGGCACCTCAGTCGCACAATGTCCACAACTGGATTGCCCTGGTCAATGATGCCTGGCAGCACGAAAGCTCTATTTAAGGAAGCTGGAAGGCCATGCACAAATTTTATAAGGTATGGCATCACTGGTATAAGTCTCAATTTGTCATTCACCCTCACTAGGATGATGACGACGTGCTGCTGTAATTTGGTCTTCCCCAAGCACCTCTTCTTCGCCCACTACTGGGCGTGTTGGTTCAAAATGCTAGACCTCTATGATACGTTTTCTATTACTGAAGTATTACTGTTGCAATTTATCAAAGGAGTGACTTTACATATGACTAGTGACTCTTCAATTTCTCTCCTGGTTACGTGATCACAAGGATCGCACAGTACCGATATGTAGATATATATTAAGGCCCCTGTTTTAGGTAGGCTGGGGTAGATGGTATGGATTTTATTGTTTTTAACGGATAAATATGTTCTAAAATATGGTGTCACTTATGTTAGCAGGAATTTACTACTTTTATTTGAATGGAATTGTACTTATTTTTAATAATTTTTTAATTATGCCTCTATAGGCTAATTTTATATTGGATTCAATTGAACGCATGGGCTTCATGGAATTTAAAGTGTTTCAAAGGCTATTGTACAATTATTATATAAGTAGCTTAGGGGAAGGGTCTTAAATTTCCTTGATACACTTTGCTTTTGTGTGTATAAATAAAGCACAAGAATTAACCAATTTTAAGCAAGTATAGTTATTGTATCTTCAGAATATGTACATATACACAGTATATCGCATATCACATACACCCAATTCTACTTAGAGCAGCTATCAGAATTTGTTTTTTATTCCAACATAAAAAAGGTCTTACCCAAAGTATCCTTCAAATTTTTTACCAGTGATCCCTTTTTTAAACTGTTTTTCCGCTCCACGTAGTTTGATGGCACATATCCCATCTTGTTGGCTGCATTTCTGACCCGCCACCATGTTTTGGAGTCATCCAACAACCACAGGCGTTCATTTTTCTTAATATCAAGTTCTTGGTCTTGTTGTGCCATATAATCCCACTTGGCAATAACAATGACCTCCTCTGTCATTTTTCATGAGTCAAACTGTCAAAGACGTGAAAACATTAGTTAAATGGTGACTGCACTTACAATGACTTCTGTTTAAAACAAAACATCCTAATGAGGAAACAAATGAGATATTAAAAATCAGTTTTACTTTTACCAACAATTTCATTACCTACACAGAAATACCTGCATAACACTGCCCTGTAAGAATACGCAAAATTACAGGTGACGGAATGCTATGTCAAGTACATTTAGCTTTTGTTACATATATTGTTAGATGCATTACATTTAACAAAATCTGAATGGATAGTTTTGTTTTAGTGCCTATCAACACAGTCATTTAGCACTTTTTTCTCTCAATTAAATTGGTTGTCTGGCTGCTTTTTAACCATTACTATTTAATCTTTGACAATAAAGACAAAGGGCCTGATGCATTAAGGCAAGCAAAGCAAAAATAAATTAATATTCACCTTGACAAAACCACGTTGCATTTGGAGGGAGAGAAAAGTTTAAACGTGGGGACAGATTTGTTTTTTGGGTTTGTTTTTTTTTGAGGGCTCAATGATATTCATTTCACATTTTGACCTGTACGCACTCAATAACATTTAATTATATGATTGTAATTAGGAGGGGTGACACACCTTCTTTAGTTTGTACCATCTACTCTAAAAGCAATCTGCCCAGAGCAGAGTAGTTTACAACAGTCACCCAGAAAGGTTAGTTAGCTGCTGAGTAATGGGCAAGAGGTTTGAGGACCATTTTTCATTTACACAGGTTTCCCTAGCCACCGCAGACACCAGGTGAGTGACTAGGGCGTGACTAGGAAGAGCACATGTACTTTTTAGTGCTGTCGTTGCTTGCAATTTGCAGTGAGGTCTAACTTTCGGGGTTTTTTTTTACCCTCTCTACAAAAAAGTAAAGAGCTTCTTCTCTTTCTCAGAAGAGGTTCTGACTAGAATGGTGATTAGGGGGACAAACCATGTTCCAGGTCTTCACAAAATCATGGTATTATTGCATCTGTGGTTTTCAATTTAAAATGCTACTCAAAACCACTTCCATGGTGGAAACATGGCTACAAGCGCATGCACATTTTTAATTGCTGAAAATATTTAGAAAGGGGAGGTGAGAGGTTATGGTTAATAAGGTATCCTCTCCTGCTAAAAGTACCCAGCCCCACAGAAGCTAGTCCAGGGTCTGGACCAATGTTATCCCCAACTCCCCTACAAACAGCACCCCGCACACTGGAATTGCAAATGAAATGTATTAAAATCATGTCAGCAAGTTATTTCAAATGTAACAGATGTGAAGGACAGAGCACACCAGATTCCTTGCCTGTTGTGTACCAGCTGGGGTTCTCTGGTGTCTTTATCAATTACACAAGATTGTGAGAGGTGGTAGCATTGCCAACCATTGTAGTCCAGGTGCATATATATATATATATATATATATATATATATATATATATATATATATATATATATATATATATATATATATATATATATATATATATATATATATATATAAAATCATGTATACTTTTATTAAAAGCACAGTTAAAGCAAACTTAATACTTTTTATTTTTCCCCTCTGGGATATGAATTGCAGCTGCAGAGTAGGATTTGGACAAAATGGCACAAATCACGTCATTGAGGCCACTCTTCTGCAGGATGCGGGAGAATGACCTGCTCACCCAAGAGTCTAGGGAGACCTAGTCGGAATTCGGGGACATTACAGGAGAGTGGACAAGTAGGAGTTAATATTCTATCTAAAGCTAAAAACACCTTAAATTCCAATATTAACTGACCCCACCCTCAAGAATTCTTCTTTGACATGATTCACAGAATCAATGACAAGACCTAGAATGCGCAGCTTACACTAAATAATAGCAACTTGACATTTGCTTTTATTGCCTGACACTACACAGATAAAAAGCTAATTGTCTGTAAATAACCCTTGTGTTGTGCTACTTAATTGCACAGTAGTCCACCAACTGTAGTATACTACATCTGACTGAAGAATATTTGATTTTGGCTTATATGTTTGACAAGGGAGATTGCTGAATTATTTATGTCATAAGAATGCTAGGTGATGTCAGTGATCAATTATATAATAATGTTTGACATGTTCTGTGTGTTGCTAAATCATTGTGGTTGCACACAAAACTAACAGCTCAGGATTTTTTCATTTTTTTTTTCACCTTGCAGAGACTAGGCTTTCAGCAAAGTTTTTTTTAGCCCAATTAATGTGTGTGTCTAAATAGAATAATTAGCCTCGGGCACTTGATTTTTATTAAAATGAAACAAACACTATTGAAAAAACAAAAAAAAAAAAAAAAACACGACATCTTATAACAAAATTATCCTTATTAAGATCTGAAAAAAAAATATTCAGGTACAGAAAGGACCAAAATCACTATACTTGGGGGAAAAAAATAGCTTTAGGCAGCTATAAGATAAACAAAAATAATCAAAACAATAAAAATAGATAGTGCGCTAAAACTCAATAAAAATAAATAATCCAATACAGAAGGTAGAAACTGAAGCTGCAAATAGTAGCCAAATAATTATTAAGAACACAAAAAATAATACATAAGATCAATAATAGTAAACATAAAACAAAATCTAGAAACCACAATAAGTGCCCCAAACAAAAGTGCTGACAGCTTATGCTTACCCAGACCCTGGGAACGTGAATTAAATTGCAGCCGAAACACAAGTCTCACAGGTGCAATAATCACTTCAGGTGGCCGCCCATAAAGACAATCTCCTCCACTCCACATCACAAAACACTTCAATACATATTGTGAATCTGAATAATTTCCTCAGTAAAATCCTAGGAAAATGAGTGACAGTGATAGTTTTAGGAGTCCATCAAGCAATAAAGAGGCAGCATTCTCCGTTCTCTCATAACACTACTGCTGATGCATTTTGTTCCAAAGGGAACTTTCTAAACGTTTCAAAGAAAATTTTGTTTGGGGCAATGGATGAGATATGTCAGTTTAAGAAGAAACTGAAGCCCCAGAATCTGGGTAAGGAATATAGTAGCCATCTATTAACTCAATTAAAAGTGCTCACTGCTCAATGTCCTTCACTATCCGAAAAAGGACTGTTACCTATTCCTCTGAATTTTGATAGATACTAAGTGATATTCCGGGACTATTTATCATAAGAGACTGCATATGTTTGATTTTTAATGGCCCTTATTAAATCTATGGTTGCTGATTAAGAGGAATGAAAACAGAACTGAAAAACAGGATTACAGGGTTTTAGTAGGGATATTTTTTCATAATATTGATTATTGGGGTTTCTATATTTTATGTTTACTATTATTGCTCGTATGTATGTATGTATGTATGTATGTATGTATGTATGTATGTATGATTTTGTGTGTCTTAATAAAATATTTGGCGCATTCCGTTGTCAAGGGTGGGACACTTGCACGGAGGTTTTCTTATCTCATATTATGAAGTATATTTACATTATTATGGTAGAATACATAGGGCCATATTCAATTAGCTTTCCGGTTCGCGGGATTGCGCCGGCACAGCCAGCGAAGTCAATCCACGGTACCGCAATAACGTGGATTTTCGTTCACAGCCCATAGGGTTGCGTACGAAAATCTGCGTTATTGCGGTACCGTATTACCGGCAATACTGCGCATGTTTCACGGTAACGCGCGTTACCGCGAACTGGGAAGCTAATTGAATATGCCCCATAGTGTGCATGGCATTATAAGATGTGTATGGTAACTCCTTATTTGCATCGTTAGTTATGGCGTTATTTATTTTCAAACTTGTGTCTCCGATGGAACAGAAAGTAGACATACCTTATCACATAGAGAGCAATTTTAGACAATCTCTGTGAATGTAAAGATGGGATAACATTTATAATTTACCCATTGTGAAGTAAGAACTTGGTGTAGAATATGTCACACAAAAAATAAATCGAAGTATTAGTTTTAAGCGAAATAGTGCTTTTTATTTTGTCCCGGGTGGGACAACTATGTGTCACTGGTGGGACGTTATGCAAAATAATTCTCAGTAACACCCATTTTATGTATGTAAAACAAACAGTGCACTTCTATTACTACACAATCATTTTTTGTCATTTAACATGTTAATGTTATTACAAATATTACTGTTTTGAGCACAGATTTTAAATTCCAATTTTAACCCTGTTCAAACACATCAACCATAGCAGAAAACTCATTCAAACATACTGCCTTTCAGTTTTCTAAGCACTGATATAGGTAACACTGCAAGAATCTGTTCAAAATTTACAAAATTAATATCATTTTCATTTGTTTTGAACAGTTTTCAATTTTCTCCTAACAACCTTCAAAAACATTATTTTCACTGAACAGTCATTGTCACGGAAGCTCTGTGTAATGCCAGCATATCTGTAGTGAGCAGTCTTTCTGAAAGAGGTTTTGAACTGTACCAGCATAAATGTCCCTTACATCAGCAACTTCAGGTGGCTGTGTTTGAATAACTTCCAGTCATGGGGTACAATCATCAGGACTGTCCGTTTCAGGCTCAGAATACACTCGGGAGATTCACAGTTTGATTGTTGAGCACACATTTCAGTCTGAGCACAAATGCTCAAAGTTTTCAAAGTCTGTCTGTCATGGTCCTCCAGATAGTGTAGTGACTGTAACCCATCAATACCAATTACAGCTTTCCATCTTTGATCTAGCATTTCCTTGTGTTCTTCACCTTCTTCAGAAGTGATACATATAATTTCAATATTTTTCGCTGACGAGTGTGCTGCTGAAACAAAGTCTTCGGCAGCACGGTATCTTAGTGGTTAACAGTTTTGCCTCACAGCACTGGGGTCATGAGTTCAATTCCCGACTATGGCCTTATCTGTGTGGAGTTTGTATGTTCTCCCTGTGTTTGCGTGGGCAGTGTCAGACTGGGGCATGAAGGGCCCACCAGGGGACAGCAACGCTAGGGGCCCACCAGAGGGGGTGTGGCCAACCATCAAAGAGGCGAGACCAGACACTAGAGGGGGAGTGGTCAGCCCACAAAGGACAGCTAGCACAATAGTGTAGTATATAAAGAATGCAGTGTGTATATAGAGTACACAGTCTTGACCTGCCCCTTAGATTGGGCAGAACAGTCACCAAAAATCGGGATTATCCCACTAGACCAGGCTTGACTAACCTGTGGCACTCCAGGTGTTGTGAAACTACAAGCCTCAGCATGCTTTACCAATATATAGCAGCCTATTGCTGGAAGGGTATGCTGGGACTTGTAGTTTCACAAAACCTGGAGTGCCACAGGTTAGCCAAGCCTGCACTAGACTCAGAACATTTGACAGACTGTCCTACCTGTTCTTGTCACCACCTGTGGCTGCTGGTTTCTTTAGCTGCGGCTTGTCTGGATCCTGGAATGTTGAGGGGTCCTATTTAGAAAAAATAATGGGTACATTTAGAAAATTCCAACCAGCCCCGGCATTAAATCAATAGGACCCACATTTAATACTTAGGACTTCCTCCAGCCCCAACATAAAAGTAATAGTATTCCCATTTAATTTCCCTCCCAACAGACAGCCCCTGCAATAAATTAATCACATTTACATATAATAAATATACCTATTTCCTGCAGCCGTCACTGCCATTAAATAATTCATATTCACATTTAATAAATATACCTCATGCTCCTCAAACTCAGCCCCACATTCAATTAATAGCGCCCAAACCACCCCATCTTAAATTAATAGTCCCCACTATAAAATTAAATTGCCCCATCTTCACCCTACAAAGAAAATAGCACCCATTATTTAGCCACCACCTACCACACACGCATTACATTGCCACAAGCCCGTTGTGCCATCACACACACATTACTGCGCCCCTTCATCACCATGATGTGCCTCCTTATAATCACATTGCACCCTCCATGCTGCTTTTGCTCCCCCCTTCTCCTGGCTCCCCTTCACACACTGCCATACTGTCTGTGCTCCCCCTTCTCTGTTCCATGCTCCTATTTCTGTTCCATGCTCCCCCTTCTCTGTTCCATGCTCCCCCTTCTCTGTTCCATGCTCCCATTTCTCTGTTCCATGCTCCCATTTCTCTGTTCCATGCTTCCCCTTCTCTGTTCCATGCTTCCCCTTCTCTGTTCCATGCTTCCCCTTCTCTGTTCCATGCTCCCCCTTCTCCGTTCCATGCTCCCCCTTCTCCGTTCCATGCTCCCCCTTCTCCGTTCCATGCTCCCCCTTCTCCGTTCCATGCTCCCCCTTCTCCGTTCCATGCTCCCCCTTCTCCGTTCCATGCTCCCCCTTCTCCGTTCCATGCTCCCCCTTCTCCGTTCCATGCTCCCCCTTCTCCGTTCCATGCTCCCCCTTCTCCGTTCCATGCTCCCCCTTCTCCGTTCCATGCTCCCCCTTCTCCGTTCCATGCTTCCCCTTCTCCGTTCCATGCTCCCCCTTCTCTGTTCCATGCTCCCCCTTCTCTGTTCCATGCTCCCCCTTCTCTGTTCCATGCTCCCCCTTCTCTGTTCCATGCTCCCCCTTCTCTGTTCCATGCTCCCCCTTCTCTGTTCCATGCTCCCCCTTCTCTGTTCCATGCTCCCCCTTCTCTGTTCCATGCTCCCCCTTCTCTGTTCCATGCTCCCCCTTCTCTGTTCCATGCTCCCCCTTCTCTGTTCCATGCTCCCCCTTCTCTGTTCCATGTTCCCCCTTCTCTGTTCCATACTTCTATTTCTGTTCCATGCTCCCCCTTCTCTGTTCCATGTTCCCCCTTCTCTGTTCCATGCTCCCCCTTCTCTGTTCCATGCTCCCCCTTCTCTGTTCCATGCTCCCCCTTCTCTGTTCCATACTTCTATTTCTGTTCCATGCTTCCCCTTCTCTGTTCCATGCTCCCCCTTCTCTGTTCCATGCTCCCCCTTCTCTGTTCCATGCTCCCCCTTCTCTGTTCCATGCTCCCCCTTCACTTACCTTTTCTATCTGCTTCTTCCTTTTCTTCTCCTCTGTCTTGCCGGCGCTCCTCACTGAACGTCGGGCGTGATGACGTCACGCCCGGCATTCAGTGCGAACGGAGCCAGCGCGGCGGTCACGTGAGTTTTTTTTTTTCTATTAAAGTTTCTAGCTCCCCCCACCAACGAAGAGGGGAGCGATTCAGGGTCGGGGCCTACCGGTGGATAGTCCGGTCCACCAGCGGGCCAGTCCGACCCTGTGCGTAGGTTTCCTCCGGGTGCTCCAGTTTCCTCCCACACTCCTACTTGATATGGACAAGACCATCACTGACCATTGCAAACGTCTCAACTAGTTTGGGACGACAATCAATTTCTTTCCATTGCTTCCAGCTAATGTTGCTATAAGTATTTGCATCATTAGAAATTAATGTTCTGAGATCTGTAGTGCAGTCTTTACATTTACTTGTCATGCATTCTTCATTTTTTGGATCACAACAAACGAATTCAAGCAGTTGACTTGCTTCTTTGGGAAAGTTCATTTCTTGTGCATGATACTTACCCACACACACACACACATCAACATTGTGTGGCCTTTCACTTGTAAGCATAAAATGTTTGGGACACAACTCATAGAATTTGGAGAGTTTGACTGGAACATCACCAGTGTTGGGGGTATATTTACTAAACTGCGGGTTTGAAAAAGTGGAGATGTTGCCTATAGCAACCAGATTCTAGCTGTCATTTATTTAGTACATTTCCAGATTTTAGCTGTAATTTATTTAGTACATTCTACAAAATGACAGCTAGAATCTGATTGAAGATGTTGCCTATAGCAACCACTTTTCCAAACTCGCAGTTTAGTAAATATACCCCTTGGTGTTCAATTTGTCACGGGTGAGACCATTTAAAAAAAAAAAAAAAAAAAAAAGGTTAAAATCTTGATAATGCAAATGTATAATGTAATTAATGATTTTTAGAGATAATGAACTTATGCAAATGTTTACTTCTAACCAAATGTTTACTTCTAACCAACTGTACACCTACCCTCAAAACCATTCATTCTCTCCCTACAAAAACTTTTGTATGTTTTTTTGTCATGGGCAAGACAATTAAAGCACTTTATTTTTGAAAGTTAAATACTATACATAAACTTGCCTTTTTAATCAAATTCTCAGATGAATCTTTAAGTAAACATTATAAATAGCATCCAGACTCACTCTCTTGCAGAACATAAACAGCTGATGCATATGTAATGGTGGCAGTTTTGAAAACAAAACTTCTTCAGGAAAGAGGCTACCAACATATGAATTTCTACCATGATTTAAGATAATGGTGCTGCAAAATTAGCTTTCATGGGATATAACATTTTAGGTATTTATTAACAAAATAATTAAAAATTGAATCTTGATAAATGAGTCAAAAAAAACAAAAACCCAAAAAAAACCCCACACACACACTAGTCAGGTTCATCTTCTCATGGAATACCCCATTTGGCTTTTATTTGCAGCTTCCGTTTCTGTTTTTTGTATTGGATTATTTTTATTAATGAAACAGACTTTTAGAGTACTATCTATCCTTATTAAGATAAGGCTTCAGAGAATCATCTGCAGCAGATATCAGAGCATTAAACAATATGATCATATGATCTAGGATAGTATAGACATGCTCATAAACACATCTCTCTATTCTCCATCAACAACAGTTGTGTCGCAGCCATCATGGTGCTTCATCAAGGCTATTTAGGAGCCTCATTAATGGCTACTTTAAACTTTAAATTTATACAATGCTCTCAAACGGTATTTACTATAATAAGCTGTGTGGGCGCTACTGGGGGATAACTTCAGAGTATTTTATAATCAGAACAAAACAAATAACAAAAAGAACATTTCCATCACAGTAAAATTTATGGACAGACACAATGCAGTAGGCCAAGTGCTTTTATAACTTTTAGATGTGTTATATACCGGTCTCCCAACCATGCTATATGATAAACCAATAAACCTTGAAAGGAGAAAACAGCCTAACACCATAACAGAAAAAACAAACACTAGGGGGTAAATGTATTAACATGCGGGTTCTTCAACACCCGCGAGTTCAGCGTCTTCGGCGATTAAATTTTGAACTCGCGGGTGTTGAAGAACCCGCATGTTAATACATTTACCCCTAGGACTGTCTAATATGGGCAAACATGTAGAAGTCCAAACTGGACGAGCTCTGGCTGTCCAGATCTCTTCCAGCTTCGGAAGATAACCACACACATTTCCCGTTACTCAATAGCATTTAACAACAAGTCTCATAATGATCTGGCGGGTTTAGATCAAGTATCAAAGAAGATTTGGGGGCACACAAGAAGGTAAAAGGAACACATGTCAGATCAATTATAATTTTTGTCTTGGTATAGCCCATATATTTGTGAGGCAATGTCCAAATTGTTCACACCTATAGGTTGCTAACTTAGATGAAATCTAGCCATTAACCTCTGTGGCCTGTATAGTACTGTTGCAAGATTACTGCACTAAGGCCTACAGTAGTCACCATCTGACAGCATTTACCAACATGTCCTATATTATTTATTTCAAACTGATCATTATTGGTCTCACTTTGGGGTAAGCTTTAGAATAGGAGACTGTTTAATCTGCGTAGTAAAAAAAAACAAAAAACAGAGCTATGCATAGTTTCACAATATCTGAATTAAGATCTCCATCCAAGTGCTCCTGAAAGACAATGTTTGGTTTCTGTCATAGAAACAAAAAAGTGTCATCCAGATGCTAATAAAACTGATGCTTCCATCCGCCATCCCAGCTGTACAGCATGCACAGCAGGGCCCTGGACTTCAGGTTCCTCAGACGTCTGAGTCCAGCGGATACCGTATTGATAGAGCACCTGAATGGCAGCACATATTAGATAGAACATTGTATTGTAGTGTAACTCCCATCTCTTGTCCCTGTTTGGATTGCACTGTGGCTCCTAGACCCTTTTCACGAACACAGATATTAACCAAACAAGAAAGCAAAAAACATTTTGAAAACTGCACTTGTTATTATAGCTGCTATTGTTTAAGTACTGCCAGCTAAAACACTAATATACAAGCAAAAAGATACATTAGTCATTTGTAAAATGTACTAGGAACCAGTTAAATTAATGCAATTGAGGATACTTAGTCAAATCAATCTTAAAACATATTACAATCCTCCCACTTTAAACACACCCCATTTATAAGGTCACCCTCACTTTCTGTGAAGTTTACACAAAAGTGTCAGTTTTGTGCCCATGTTTAGGCTAGTAGTGTGGGCTTCTATCCATGTTTGGATTTCCTCTGGGTGCTCTAGTTCCAAGAAAACAAATGTAAAACAAAAACATCAAAAATATTCAAAACCACATAACGTAGCCCTAAAGTCAATCTACAACTGTAATTGTACACTTCAAAATTATATATAGAAACAGTTTAAATTCTTGTTAATATTATCCTATTTGTCGATGCACTTAATGTTTCAGTCTATGTACTCTAAATATAAACATGCAAGGTTACAGTAAGCATACTGAATTTAAAGGGTTTTTCAAGAAAATTAAAGTTTATATAACTAGGGTATGATGTTATCTAAAAGTGGATAACCACTTCAATGTACATTATGTGATTTGAAGAATGAATAAGTACACTGATTGACATTAACAACAAACAATCCTAAAACACCATTATCTTAAATATGTTTATGTTTTATTAGAAGAGAAACTGGTGATAAAATTCATGTATATAAAAGGGGTCCAGCCATATACGACATATAAAGAGGCTGTACTTTTGGAGAAATAGGGAAGCATTTTGGTAAAAGGCATATTGCCCAAATGCAGACAACCACTTTACAGTAAGGTTAAGATCATGGCGGGTATTTTTGTTGCCATATACATAAAAAAAATCCTGTCATTGTAAGGAGTCCCCTACATGTACACTAGGAACAATTGTCATAAAAATTATAGAGTTAACCATAGCATTGTTAATATCAATATAAAAAGAGTTGGGCCATGTAAACTAATCTAGCAATCCATGGCAAATGTTCTTTATAAAGACAAATGGTTTCTGACTAATATTATGACCCCTCAAATTAAAGTTTTGGTTTTTATTTAAAATTTCTTTAAAAACACTGTGTAAAACTAAATATCAGACATTATGGAGAAGAAATTAGATATTAAACATATGAAGATGACGAGGAATAAGAAATGATGGGATGGAGTAAACTATGCGAATAGCAATGGTGATCCCCTCTTACTCTTTACCACTTTGCCAATATCAGGATGTCCCTCCAAAGTTGATGACAGGGAGGCTACTAAGAGGCCTACGGCAACATTAAAGTATCTGCATGAAATACTGTCAGGAATTGGCCACTCTAATGTTACAACAATCTCCCTTTTGCTGCAAATGTCAGGGCTATGGGACTGCTTCCCTTCAGTTGGGTTAGGGGCTCTAGTCAGGATAGTGAGCATTACTAGCACCACATATTAAGATATTTTGGAACAAAACCTGCTGGCCTCATTTACCTTCCAGCCTAACCACCCAAAGCACACATCCAAGTCAACCAAGGAACAGCTTAAAAAAAAATAAAAAAATAAAATAAAAAACAAAAATCTTGAAATTGCCCAATTAGAGCCTATACCTCAGTCCCACTGAAAACCTGCGGAATAACCTAGAGGGTGGCGCACAGGGGATCCTCACACAAACAAGTAAAAAGGTGCTTCCTGAAAGTATTAGTTTTGGGGTGTGTACACTTATGCAACAAGGGTATAGTAGGTTTTTCCCCACTGATTTTTACAAAATATATATATATATATATATATATATATATATATATATATATATATATATATATATATATATATATATATATATATATCTCTTTTTCACTTAATTTTGTTTGTTGCAAGATCACATTAAAAAGGGGGGAAAAGGTACAACAGAATTTATCTTTATTTCAGGCTTTACATCACAAACACTGCATATGTGCTTTATGTTTATCTACTTTTTCATCTTTTAAAATTTTTAATAAAAATATATTTTGGGGTAAAAAAAAAAAAAAAGCAATGAATAAATAAAAGGTTTTGTAACGTCAATAAAATAACATAGTGACCTAATTAGACAGGTATTAGTACTTAATGACTATTTTCTAACTGTCTGTCTGAAGCATGCTAGATTAACAAACACAACACATCATTATACCAGTCTAGACAAACATTCTTTGTAATGATGGTCTACAGTGCTGTAGAAAACTTCAAAATAACTGCACATTTCCAGATTAATATAGTTGCTTTCTCATGAGAGTTATAGCCTTATTCCCGAGCCAGATTACTGTCTAAAGCTTTGTACACATTAAAAAAAAGTTATAAGCTCGTGAAGAAAGATCTTTAGACACTTTAAAACACTTCATAAGGCTTCTCAGTTCTTATCTATATTACACATGAAAAAAAAAAAAAATCTAAGGCTGGGTACACACTACCGAATTTTCCAACCAATGTGTCCACTATAACGAAGTTACTAGCGACTAAAAGAAGAGAAAAAAAAAAGTCTCAAATCAGCATCACTAAATGTTTTAAAAGATTTACCCTCAGATCTGTACTCTTCAACTGTCATAACCATCAGCTGAAAAGATCATGACTCTGTAAACTCTATGGAGATCCTGATCATGAGTGCATACACAGTGCAGAATTGGAAGGATGACGTTCCATAGCTGAACAAGATATATACTTCTGCTGAACAATCAAAGCAAACGATGGTTGGTGCTTTGGAACGATTATCGTCCATTGTCTAAGGCTGGGTACACACTACAAAAACTGTTGACCAATTTGTTATCACCAACAATTTTACAAACGACTAAAGTTCCAATCAGTCTGCCAATACACATCAAATTGGGTAACCGAAATCTAGCTACTAGATAATTGTACCTGTGGCAGTCTTGGCATCTACATAAAGGTAATAGTGGGGCGGTGCCTACCTGTTTCTCATATCCAGGAACAACAAAGGGGAATACACTTTACACTCAAATCAGAATTCTACCCAAAACTAAGCATAGTTACGTAGAACTTTGCACTGTATCTTAATTTGGGGAGGGGGGGCCATTATGCAAAATTTTTAGAAGACAAAAAAAAATCACCTCTGTTCTGTTTAAAATTAGCACATTGATCTAAATAAAAAGTGCTTAAGCCTAATGGTCAGCTAATTTGTTATGTACAATTAACAACGGTTTACATCAGAGGTTGCAAACTTTTTAACCAAGGCTCAATATATAAAACATGTCCTCAACTACTGAAATCACTGCATTCACCGAGATGTGTACTAAAATACAAAAGAAAAAAAAAACCAACATGTAAAGCGATTCCTAGTAACAGGAATACCAGGTTAATACATTGCACCAGAAGTATACTTAAAAAAAAAAAAAAAAATTGTCTACACACTTAATGTTTTAAGTAAGTAATATTTATTACCATTTATATAGTGCCACCATACAATGCAGCGCTGTAGAGAGAACAGTTATCATTTACCTCTCTCATTAAAGGGTCTGATGTCTAAATCCCTAACAGTCTAAATTCCCTTAAGCTGGGTACACATTGTGTAATTTTCCACCAACTTTTTATGCCGACCGATTTACCATACGATCGATGGTCCGATCGCTCAGCCATGTTGTCGTGAACAATTATTTAAATTTCGTATGCACTGAAATGACATTAGTGGGTTATGTAACGAATACATTAGCATAAAAGGGGCAGAGCTTTCACTATAGTGAACACCCAAAAACGCATAAAAACAGTAGACAACACTGTCTCTTCATTCAGTCACACCTTTTCCCCTACAATGGATACAGTAGAAGAACAACAAAAAACTGCACAAGTTTATGTTTATTTCTTTATACAGGTATAAGTTTAGAAAGGGTAAATATAAATAGGTTGCCTATATATAAATATACACACACATACATATAAAAATGATATATATATATATATATATACACACATAACACGTGTGCTTTACACAAGTGTAATGGTCTGCAACCAGACAGGTACAATACACAACACAAAAACTGTATGTATTCAAGTACAGTACATGGACACTAATAGATTTAGCCATTCTGACATACACATATTTTGCTTTACAAAAGAATGTGAATTGCGGACAATAAGGTGGTACAGGGACCTAATTAAGAAGGCAGACATAGGAAACACATAAAAACATTGTTTTGGTATAACTACACTTTATTAAACTGGCTGCCATATATTAGATGCATCAATAGACTACTGCTATTCCGTTACAATTATCTAATTAACAAGTCAGTGATGTGCGGACACCGCATCACGTGGGACAGGTACAGGCATCTGAAATTTCCATACACACCCCTCCAACGGAGCCCCAGCTCAAGGAAGTATCGGAAGATTATCGTGGATCGATCGTAAATGTATACACACTACACGATAGAAAGGTGATTGGAACAAAAAAAATTGAACGGTACAACCAACTAAGTGAGTTAACAATCGACGATTTGGGAAGACTTTCGACCATTGTGTCACCACACACACTGACCCGACTTTCGAACGAGCGGTCATATGTTGGCTGGTTGAGGTAATTATTGGATGAAAAACCTGTAGTGTGTTAGCCAGCTTCACTCACACACACACACACACACACACACACACACACACACACACACACACACACACTTTAGTCAGAAGCCAATTAACCTACTAGTATGTTTTTGGACTGTGGGAGGAAACCTGAGAACCTAGAGGAAACCAAAAACTTGGAGAGAAAATAAACGCCACACAGATGGGGCCTTGGTCAGAATCAAATTTATGACTCCAGGGCTGTGAGGCAGCAATATCAACACCCGGTGAAAGACACAAGACACACTCCATAGTGTAAAATGGTGATACTCAATATTGTCAATACAGAAATATTTGAAGAATAATGATACTATTCTTTAGTAGCATCTTTATGCTTTAATATTTCTACTAGATGCAGGACTATAATAGAAAAGGTGGGCAAGACAAATTGGCAGTCATAAGAAACTACAGACATGTTACGCAAAGTATATTCTGGACAGAGCTTTGGGTATTGTAAATGTAACATTAAAAAAAAAGCTTATTTCATTATTTGGAATTATGTTTTTGTAATTAGAGGATACATTTTTGGTGGACTGAGAACTTAATGTTCCAAGATGGTAAATTACAATTTGAAGGAGCTTCACAACAAAACATGATAAAGGTGTAATTAAATTACATGATCACTGGATCCCTAAATTACTCTAAAATTAAACTTTTTCTGTTTTTAGCCTGTCCAGCTATACAGTAAATACAAAGTGATCATCATTCATTTATATAGCGCCACTAATTTCGCAGCTCTGTACAGGGAACGCACTCACATCAGTCCCTGCCCTTTTGTAGCTTACAGTCTAAACTACCCATCAGATACACACAGACAGGAACACAGACTAGGGGTCAATTCAATAGGAGCCAATTAACCTACTAGTATGTTTTTGGAGTGTGTGAGTAAACCCGCACAAACACGGGGAGAACATACAAACTCCACACAGATGGAGTGATCATCAACCGATCACTATTTTGAGATGCACAAAAACTGCATTCACTGTCCGGTGATTGCGTCAGTACAAGTCTTTTACAAGGGCTGCCTCTGCTATCTGTTCTTTTTTTTTTTAACCTAGGTCTATACAAATTGTACTCCTGGCTCCATACAGCCTTTTAAAAGCAGATGAAACAAATAGCACTAGTGATCAGGAGAGGTAAGAAGCTGAAGAAACCTAAAGTAAAGACTGACTGCATAGTTTGAAGATAAAAATAAAACTTTGGGGATTTATTAACAGCAGTAAAAACAATTTTTGAGATGTTTTTCTAAAAATCTAAAAAAATATGGCTTTTTGAGAAAATCAAAATTTTACATTTTCAATTTTTATTGACACATACTGCCGTGTTATATATCATATGAGAGCCCATAAAAGTTGGTTTAAAATAAGATCTTGTCCAAATCTAGCTCAATCAAGTCAGCTACAAATGCAATTTAAATAAACGTTGAAAGCAAATTTTGTAAAAAAAAAAAAAAAAAAAGTGCAAATTTAAAGGCAAATAAGTTCAAAACCAGTGTACATATCAGCCTAAGATTTGGGCAGTTTCTGCATTTATTTATACCAAATTTCATTACACTAAACGGTCATTTAGAAACCCTTATTTTGATGTGGAATGACCCAGGAAAGAGAACTCAAAACCAAAATGAGTACTACTTTTTACAGCATAATGAATTTATAAAATTACATATTAGAACAAATTCACATACAAGTGAGTAACAATTAGCTGGATTTTCCCTATTTGGCCACCTGCATAAGCTGCATTGTGTCTAGTGCAAGTGCCACCATAAGCAACGTTTTAGAGTTTTAGAGTTTGAATGTTGTTTATAGGTAAAAGGATACACAGATATTACTCAAACTGAACATTTATTCCAACAATTCAAGGCCTTCATCCTCACAAAATAGATAACTATACCTTCCTGAAACATATTAGCAGCAGATCCTTTAAGTTCTGTTAGTTGCGAGATGGAGCCTCCATGGTTCAGATTTGAATTTCCAGCACATCCCACAGACGCTTGATCGGAAGTCAACGCCATCAACTCTTTGTCATGTTCCTCAAACCATTCCTGAACAATGTTTGCAGTGTGGCAGGGTGCATTATCCTGCTGAAAGAGGCCACTGACATCAGAGAATATAATTGCCATGAAGGGGTGTACTTGGTCTGCAACAATGTTTAAGTAGGTGGTACGTGTCTAAGTAACATCCACATGAATCCCAGGACCAAATATTCCCAGCAAAACTTTGCTCAGAGGATCACACTGCCTCCAAGAGCTTGCAATCTTCCCATAGTGCATTCTGGTGCCATCTCTTCCCCAGGTATAATGACACACATGCACCTACCCGTCAACATGATGTAAAAGGAAACATGATTCATCAGACCATGCCACCTTCTTCTATTGCTCCATTGTACAGTTCTGGCGTTCACATGCCCATTGTAGGCGTATTCAGCATTAAACTTTTCAGCAATTTGCGATACAGTAGCTCTTCTGTGGGACTGGATCAGACGGGCTAGCCTTCACTCCCCAAGTGCACCTACGAGCCTTGGGTGCACGTGTGTCACTAGTTGTCCTTCCTTGGACCACTTTTGGTAGGTGCTAACGATTGCATACCGGGAACACCCCACAAGACGTTCCGTTTTGGAGATGTTCTGACCCAATCGTTTAGCCATGCCAATTTGTCCCTTGCCAAAGTCGCTCAGATCCTTACGCTTACCCTTTTTTCCTGCTTCCAACACATCAACTTCAAGAATTGACTGTTCACTTGCTGCCTAATATATATCACCCCTTGAAAGTTGCTAAGCTAATCAATGTTATTAATTTCACTTGTTTTAATGTTGTGGCTGATCGGTGTGCATATATAGATATATATAGAACAAGTTAACCCGTGCATGATACTCATGCATTCTAGTCAAATCAAGCTACTTAAGGTGTTAAAAAGGTTCTTGTCATGCATTTGGGCCATAGCTCAGGCCTCCTCAGGGGAAGAGCGTTACTTCTCGACGTAAGCGCCCTTTTTTAACGTGGTTTTGTCCACATGTCACCACCTCATCATTCTTCTCCATCACCTCATCCTTCATTTTCATCACTACATCTATCCAGATGTCTATCCAGACACAGGGATCTCTCTCAGCGGTCCTGAGTATCACACTCCTCTCACTCTGTCACCCCCGGCAACCACCAACCACTCCCCACTGTCACCCCCGGCAACCACCAACCACTCCCAACTGTCACTTCTCCTTCAAGAAATATATATATATTTTATTTAAATCTTTATAAACACGTTTAACAATTAACAAATTAGATTAACAAATTAAAAACATCTTAGTATACCAAATTTCAGCCCTTTCTGAATTTTTTTTCCCACACACACTAAGGGGCATATTCAATTAGCTTTCGGATTCGCGGTAACGTGCCGGAACAGCCGTGAAACGTAATACACGTTACCGCAATAACGTGGATTTTCGTTCGCAGCCCATAGGGTTGCGAACGAAAATCCGCGTTAATGCGGTACCGTAATACCCGCAAGAACGCGCACTTTTCGCGTTACCGCGAATCCGAAAGCTAATTGAATATGCCCCTAAGAATTTAGTAGGTCAGTGTATAACTCCGCCCAGCAGGTGGCGCTGCAGCTTGATTTTATTTTTTCCACACACACAGACAGACTAACACACGCCACTAGACATTTATATTATAGATGTTATTCATAACTATGGTTTTATAAGGCAACTTGTCTTTGAAATTCAGTAATTGTGCAGTCCTTATAGTTTCACATGACCACTAAATCCCTAAATTGGGAATATGACGCAGGAAAGTAAAAAAATATTATTTTCAGGTTAGCTGGCATTCCAATGCAGATGAGCTAAAATGTAAAATATACTTGCCCCAATCCATTACAGACAACTGAAGCCACTTCCCAAATCTTTAGTCTCAATAGAATCTGATACATATCAAGATCATAGTCGACAGACTGTTAGATACTGCGACATCACTGGCCTTGCCCATGTGTGACTTGCAACTCCCTACTAACATGGTAAGTTACAGCTGCAGTCTGAAAAAGAGCATAATCAACACATTTGGTATAAATGAGTTATTCCATGTCTATTAATTAGTTTGTTTTTTTTAAAAACAAAAAAACAAAAACATTTGGCATATAGTCAGACAATGGTTTGACAAGACAAAACTAGTCAAACAATTCCCTGTGGCAAGAAATGGTGCATGAAACCAGCTTGAAGCCCTTGCCCTACATTGCAGGAAAATTAAAATAATTTCATATCTAATCAGGTTGCTGCCCACAACAAGTATTTTGATATTACTTTCTACTGAAACAATAGTTAATAAAAAAAAGAAACAAAGATCTATGTGGATGTTGCAGTGCAGCTTGTGGCAAAAACAAGTGATAATTCAAAACAGTTACTTTAAATTGTTGTTGTTATTACTCGATCCAAACTAGAGATGTTGGATACGGTGTCTCAAAGTATAACACTCTTCAATGAGCAACTAAGAAATTGTCGGGATACTGAGTCTATCTGCTAAGTTTGACACTACCCTGTCTGAAGTTGCGAAGTCTAACATGCCTCTGGTCTTCAACAGGGACTCCCGCAAGGGAGTTTGGATTTAGCTGCAAGAGACACGCAGGTCGCGGTTCTCCAGGAGGGCACTCAGCAAGATAGAATGAAGTAACTGGATAGTCTGGAAAGTCAAGGTCAGACAGTGTAGTACACAGGGTGGATCCGGTGGAATAGCCTGCCAAGCTGAAGTCAGATGCCAGGAGAATCTTTGCAGAACTAAGGGAGGATCCAGAAGAAGACTCCAGAGAAGCCGAGTCAGAAACCGTGGAGTCAAGCAAAGGAAATAGAACCATAAGTGCCTGGAGCTAGAGGACCTAATCCTCTGGCACGTTAGTGGTACCAAAGCCTTCTTTAAATAGGGGATGAGGAGGAAATGCCAGACCAGCGGGGCTGACGCCAGAAGCCGCCGCCGTGAGCCAAATAGCGACACGCTTGCGCAGAAGAGACTGCCGGCAGGCTGGGTCTAGCTCATCTGGTTGCCCGACAACCAGACGCGACTTCCGGCGGCGACTTCAGGCACCATCCCTTTGCCTCCCCATCCGCATAGGGACGGTGCCTGACAGAAATTCTATATAAACAGGTCGATCCTCTCAAGAACAGATGTGTTTGTATTTTGTTTTGTTTCTTCTTTTGTTTTTTATAAATAGAGAACCCATCAGCTCAGATTTTGTTGTGTAAAAAGCCAAAACAAAAAAAACAAAAACACAACGAAACCGAGAAAAGCAGTGCCCAATATATGCATGTATAGAGCAGTGGTGCTGGATAAACCACTCTCAGGAGTTGGAGTGCTGTGATATAGAGAGGATGCCAACTAGGAGCGAGTATAGAACAATATGTGTGACCGCGTCTTTCTATGCTTTCCCCAGAGCGGAAAGAGCACAGAAAATCTACTTTTTATTCTACACTGACATAATACATTAGACACTATGGGGCATATTCAATGGTCGTCGGAAACGGGGAAAATCTCGCGCTCCGCGCACTATTACCGTTATTACGGTAATAGTGCGTGTAAAAACCGTTATTACGGTAGTTTTCTCGCTGGATTTCAGCTCGTAGCTTCCTGAGCAGTGAGCTGAAATCCAGCTAACTATTACCGTAATAACGGTAGTAGTTTTTACGTGGCGGGATATTCTAACCTATGGGGCATATTCAATTGTTGAATATCCCCGCGGCATTAAAACTACTACCGTTATTACGGTAATAGTTAGCTGGATTTCAGCTCGCGGCTCAGGGTGCTGCAAGCTGAAATCCAACGAGAAAACTACCGTAATAACGGTAATAGTGCGCGGAGCGCAAGATTTTTGGCGTTTCCGCCAACAACTGTATATGCCCCTATGGGTCTCATTTAGAATTAGGAGAAAATCATAAAAAAGGAACTAATTTGCCCCTTGGCACAACCATGTTGCACTGCAAATTTAAAATGTGCGGACATACCTATAGTTAGGAGGGATCGTGCCCAACTTTAATTTGTAAAAATTAAGATGTCCAATATGTTTGTGCTATATGCAAAAGCAGCTAATATTTTCCCTGTATGCAAAAAATAAAAGTATTTGCGCCCCTTGCACTGCAACGTGGTTTGTTCACAAGCAAATTTCTACCTTTTTAGCTTTGCTTCCAACTCTAAATGAGGCCCTATATAAATAAAAAATTATCTTATATCTGACAAATTCTCTTTAATGTTTATTGCAGTCTCACATTTACAATTAATTCTTAAGTACACTTTTACGCTGAAGAAATTAACCTGAAAAAAACAAAAAATAAAAACCAAATCCATTCTATGAAAAATCATATTTGAAAAAAATTATGTTTTTGTCTGCAAATATATGGTAAAAACAGCAGAAAATTGTCACTAGTGCTAATTAAATGGAAAACACGAAGAAAATGCAGTTATGTAACTGTAGTGTTCATACAGCTATTTTCCGCTATATCTAATTAACTGCAATCTTCGCACTCTATTTATAGATGCATTTAATTAGGAAAGCGCAAATGCAAATTAAAAAACAGATCTTGAATTTTCAGATCTTGAGTTTAGAGAGAGAATGAAATTCCAATGCAGTTACATTGAACAGCAACATTTGATTTGATCTTGTATTTACTTGCAGCACATGACCAACAAATCAAACTACTGCTCACTACAGGCATGAGCACATTTCTCTGCAAGCCAAGAGCCAGTGCCAAAAGTTAGGAGCCAGCATATTTTTTTTTCTTTCTAAAATAGCATACCATACCGAACAGCGACCATAGTATAATTATCTGAAATATTATATAGCACAGTGCAAAAGTATTTTAATAGCGGAGCCCAATATATTATATGCCAGCGGTCCCTTCCGCATTACTTTAACAGAACACACCACATGAAACCAGTAACACCAATCTGTCCATTTTGCAACGTCAACTACATAAGATTACATACTGCTTTCAAAGACAGAGAAGGAATTAGTGTTGGCACCTTATATTTTAGGTATATTCTATAAATTTCAATAAGTGAACCCCACAATTTCAGCTTCTCAAACTGTTAAGGTGGGTCCTCGATTTGAACTTCTGTCTCCTAAATGTAAACTTTATGCATCTCTACACGTATAGGAGAATTTAACACTTGACCCAAAACAAAACTGCTTGATCACAGAGGGCTCCTCAATTGAAACATATACAGATTTAAGGGTCATTTCAATTACTAGCAGATGTGCTGCCAGACATCACGCATTGTACAGCTGTGCACATCTCCAGGTACTACTATACCCGAACACCACTGAGTTTTCTGCACATCTCCATGGGGTGGAAGAAAAAATCTGCAATGTTGCCTTCCCGCAGAGTGCCTTCACGACCATTCAGGAGGCACTGCGGCACATTATTAGTAATTGAACTGGCCCCTAAAGAGTCTTCTGCTTTTGGTGTAAGACCCAAAGTAACCCTGAAGCAATTTTTGGGTTACTGGTTATATAAAAATGTTAACACTACTCTGAGCAATAAGCTATGGTTATTATTTGCACATAACACCTTGCAGTTGTTGCCTGTAAGTCTACCCATGAAAACATAACATTTGATATTCATTGAAAATTATAGGACTTATCAATTACCCTGTGATGTTAGGAAAACGCAAGTGACATCATGTCAAGCACGTCCTGAACACGTGGTGGTAACCAGCTCTTGAAGTGAGGGAAGCGGAGGGCTATCAACGGCAGACATTGTAAATAGAGCATGCAGTGTCCAAGAGGTACTGACAATCTAAACTATAGGCGCAAGGGGTCATTTGTATAGAAAGGTCCCCACATCCTCATTCCCATTTACAAGCTCTTGCAAACACTGCAAAAATTGCCAATAATAACATAGATTTTTCATGCCAGAGGGTAAGGGGCCTTTATGACATGATGCTTTTTATTTTTTTAATGCTTTTATTTTTTTAAAGGTTTATTTTTTTTAAAGGTCAAATACAAATACAACCCACATGCAGAGTTAACAAGCATATAAGTAATTAGACATCATATGGTACGACCAGCGGACATGATGCTTTTATTTTTAAGGCTAAAAAGCTAATTTTATATTGACATTTATATTGACTCTCCTTTGGTAACATGTATCTGTCTTGTGAGCTTTATAGTGTGGGAATATGGTGATACACTGGAACCTGTGTTACAGAGCCTATCTCTGTATAGACAGAGGATGCCAAGCTGATGGAAGGGAGACATTTGTACCCCCATCTACATCCAAAAAAGCGGTAAAAAGAGCTGCACTGTATATAGTTTTTAAAGTATGTCCTCTCCTCCTTCCAAGTGACAGAACCATAGGGGCTCAATGCTGGGGAGCTCTGCTGTTCCTGAGGTAATGTACCCCACTCACTGCAGTGTGTCACTAAGATGACTGGATGGCTTGGCAGGACACCAACAGTTTTGCTACTTGGAGGCAAATAGGGTAAGACTAAAAATTAACATGACTCCAGGTACTGCTGCGGCAAATAATAAATACATTCACTTATATTATTATTATTATCCTTTATTTATACACCACCATATTATGCATACTTGCCAACTCTCCCGGAATGTCCGGGAGACTCCCGCATTTTGAGAGAGTCTCCCGGACTCCCGGGCGAGTGTGGCAAAATCCCGGATCTGCCCACTTCCTAGTGAAGTGGGCAGAATTAGGTCACAAACTCCGCGATTCCTGGTGAATCGCGGCGTTTGGCCCCGCCCCCTCTGTCAAATGACGCATTTTGCGTCATGACGTCATGGGGGCGGGTCCAAAATGACACGGATTTTGGAGGCCCGCCCCCCCATGACGCCCACCTCCCCCGCAGGCTCCCGGATACCAACATTGTAAAGTTGGTAAGTATGATATTATGCAGTGTTTCAAATAGAATATTTAAGTATTCACATTGATCCCTGTCCCAGGGACTGATAGAAGTATTTAGCACACACTAGGATTCAATTAATCAGGAGCCAATTGACCTTCCAGTATGTTTTGGACCGTAGGTGGAAACCCACGCAAACATGGGCAGAACATACAAACTCCATACAGGGAGTGCCAAGGTTGGTATCAAACCCATGGCCCCAGGGCTGTGATGTAGCAATGTTGACTACTGTGCCACTTGCCATCCATACTTAAATCAAATCTAAGAATCAAGCTGTTGTTGACAAAGCTGATGTAGTTCAGAGCTAAAGTAAATTAAAATATTTTTTTTACTGAGGCATATAGTACCTTGCCGCTAACATGCCACTTCATATACTCAAGTCAGTCACACTTCAATTCATTTTTCTCACAAATAGGACAACATTCAGCAAAAAGGAAGCCAAAATTCAATAAATAAAACAGACAGGTTACCCACTGTCATGATTGCATTTGACATGAGCTGTGTAATCAGACCAGCAGTCGGGGGAGGGGACAGTGGAGGATATGTGTAAATGGAGCATGTAGTGTCTATAAGACAATGCCACACCCTGACAACAGGAACAAGTGGGTATGGAACCGATAGGTTTCATCCACATACCTGTTTGCGTGCTGGTGGTAATAAAATGCATGCATTTACTAGCATTTTTTATAACACCAGTTGGCAACCAGCCTTATATCATGGAGGGTTACATAATTCATATGTTTTCATTTTTAGTTTCAATTGAAATATTTTTAGCGTATTAGTTCCTGTGGAAACTGGCTTGCAGAAGACCACAAACACTAGATAATTTGGACAAAAACTGACCAATCAAATCAAAATCTGGTAGAAAATGTGAATAAAGTATATTTATAGAGGCATATTTAAAAACAAAAAATAAAAAATAATAGACACTTTATTTGAATGTGTGAAAATATTTCTATTTTAAAAAAGTTTACTTCATGAGTGGGAAGGATCAATGACTGCTAATCACTTGGGATGAACAAACTTGTGGTAAAAAAAGTTCCACAAAATATTCACCAATCCACATTTTCCTTTAAAGAGTTTGCATGTTTCGCTTGTGTAATGTGGCATAGTTTGTTCCTAACACACACTGAAATCATCATAGTCCCAAGGTCTGTTCATTCCACAAAATGCGATTTTAAAAATATAGCACGAAATGTATAGCAAAAGGAGGACTCTAAGATCTCAATCCTGGAACTTTGCACTTCTACACAACTGCCTGTGTCACTGCATAACTATTTGCACTACATTTTACTGTGATTTCTAATATCAATTACACTTTAAGGGGCATATTCAATTAGCTTTTGGATTCGCAGTAACGCGCGTTACCGCGAAAAAGTGAGCGTTCTTGCAGGTATTACGGTACCGCATTAACGCGGATTTTCGTACGCAACCCTATGGGCTGCGAACGAAAATCCACGTTATTGCGGTAACGTGTATTACGTTTCGCGGCCGTTCCGGCACGTTACCACGAATCCAAAAGCTAATTGAATATGCCCCTAAGTGTCAATTGAAGAACCTGCTTCAGGCAATAGCTTCTTAAAAAGCAATCATTTATTGCACACAATTAAACAACAACAAAAGTTTATAACCAGTACCAAGAACTATTACCTAGATTCTAAATAAAATTGCCTTCATCATTTAAAATGAATTGTTACCAATGATAACCAGTGTAACAATATAAGTATTGCATTAACGGAAGCCCTTTTTACATTTATCTAACATAGCTTGTACATATGACCCAAATGTGTGGTTTTACCATAGTGCGTCCAGCTATCCTCTGCAGAAAGCCGTCTGTTCACAATTGTTTCTGAAGACAGATTATGAATGAACACACTGTTTATGGTGGGCACTACTGACCTTTGTGACGACTTCGGCAGCATTCAATGACTTTAGTAACTGATTACATGGTTCATTTATTAAAGGAAGCAGCAGCTTCATTTCTCCAGCTAACCAGTAATTGAACAAGACTAAAATTACACAAAAACATGCATACACACAACTATCACAGGAGACAAAAATAATATCCTACAGTTTATCAAATGATGCAAAGTACAGGATTGGCCACATTGGTTCTGAAACTTAGTCTATTTTCAGAATCACATGCTATCCACACAAGTCAATTATCCATTTCCTTATCTTTGTTAAATCCATTGCGCATTACTCTACACATCATGAACAAATGTGGCGCTGATGTATAATTAACACCCATGCAAGAAAAAAAACTCTCTCAATAGTTTATGCACCAACAACACATCTAAAATTAAAATACGCTTAGGAGCCCAACATCCCTAGCAAAAACAGAGATTATATTCATTAGCTGAAACACACTAAGAAACACCTTTTACGGTTTGCCTACATCTGCGTCAGTGTTCTCCTCTGCAACTTTTGCCAGATGTGTGGCATCAACCAGTGTAACACTGCCCAACAATATTAACAATATTACACTGCCCCCACCAGCCTGTAATATTTTGCAATAATTATAATAAAGAAAAACATACTGGAGGTTATTGTCAACACTTATATTATTTATAAAGACTTCGTAGGTTATTGCCCACTTGCTGGCTGAACTGGACACATATTTTTTAATGTTTCCATGCCTGGCAGCTGAACCTATGCCTGCCTGGACTGGTCAGAATGGTGGTCAGTGGTCAAACACACTCTGCTGGCTGAAGTGATCACACAGTGCTTATTATAATAGGACTCCTTGAAGGACTCTAAGAGCCGGGTGGAAAGTAAAAACAACCGGGTGGTGCACCTGGGAAAATAGGTTTCCGGGGAGAACACTGGGCGTCTTTTATCTGTTTCTCCTCCATGTTTTTTACAAGTAAAGTGGGCAGATAGAAGCTCGCAAAGATCAGTTATTTGGAGAGATGGAGGACCAGTATTTAAAGCAACAGAAGAGGGGTATTAAAGATCTGCCTTAACCCCATTGAGATTTTAAATGCGTAAGTGTTTTGGCACATATCAAGACACAAATATTATATATAAGTTGACATATTTTAGGTAACATTGGAATTGCCTCCTCTTTTACTGCTGTGATTCTATTGTGACAATATGAGAGGGCCCCCTGCCAGCGTAACCACTTCATAAGATAACCAAACCAATTTTTACATTTCGGTGAATTGTTTTTTTTTTGTTTTGTTTTTAAGTTTTCCTACTTGTTACACAGAGCTTGTCATTGGTAGCATATTAAAACATAACTTTATTTTATGGGATTCATATAGGGGAGAAATAAGAAAAATGGGAAATAAATTAACATTAATATGAATTTTCCCATAGGCGTTTACTGGGTTAAAGTATCTAATTGTCCAATAGGGTTATTTTGGAGGGTTATTTTGGACAGTCAGTCATTCAGGAGAATGTGGGAGTGTCAAACACGAGAAACAGGATATGCTATTCTCACGCTAGGTAGTTTGATAGGGAAAGGAGGAGGTGGGTTTTAAATTTAATTTAAGGTCTCCCCAGCCTTCTACAAGCAAACGCCTACTAGATCTATGTTATATTGGCAATAGAGATCTGACCTTGTTCTCACTTACACTACAATTAGGTACCTTACTAATCTAGCAATCACTGGCGATGTCATCGTGACATCAGTAAATTACTCAGTGTTCCATATGGAGGGCCTTATGTAGAATTGGCCGCAACAGACGCTTACAACCGAAACATAAATTGCTGCCCATTTACTTAATATTCCGAGTTACAGGTATCTTAAAATATCTGCGACTCTGAATAGTACACAATGGGGGGAATTCAATTGGCCATGTTACTGTAAAAAGTAACGCGGCCTGCGCACTATTATCGTAACAACGTTAATACGGTCATTTCAACGCCGGCTTTTTGCTTAAAATAAAACCATTTTAATGGTATTAGTCTTAACAGCGTGTTAGTCGTGGCTGAATCCCCCCCCAAAGAGCGTATATTTTTGTTTTGTCGGTTCTCACACCAGGGAAAAGTAGTCTCTACAGATACATCTTTAGAGGAGTATCTGCAGCTACCCCTTCAGCATAGTAGGTCACAGTTGCACGGGTGCTGCATACAGCATTTTGACAACAGAGTCTCTTTGGTGTGATGGGAATGTTGTCGTCCACTCCAATTTAATCTTAGTCTAATTGAGCATAACATCGCTTCAGAGTCCTATGGTTTTTCCAGAAAATAGCTGCATTCTAAATAACTCCTCGCCATGCGTTAAATTCTAGTCCCTGTTTTTACCAGGGATGGGAGGCAAAACCTTGAAAAAAGGGAGGGAGCAGTCAGTACCATAGAGCAAGATATACTACTAGTTGTGAGCAGTTCCCTTTTAAGAGTAGAGTTTGGCTTTTACAGAAGAAATGATATACCACCTTTTTAGGAGTGTAATTTACAGAGATTGCTTTTTGTGCAAGACACAGAATAGTGTACTCTGGTTGGAATCTTACCCAAAGACCCAGTGCTGTGAGGCAGCAATACTAGCCACAGTGTGTATATGTATATATTATATATATATATATATATATATATATATATATATATATATATATATATATATATATATATATTTGAAAGAGACCGAACAGATCTTGAATGCTGCTACTACACTTAATTTTACACATCTCGAGTGCCGTATGACATTTTTTTTTTTATTTACTATACTATTTTGAGTAAGGCACTGGATCCCTTTAGGGAGTGCGCTCATTTATTTTTATATTCATCAGACCAGACCACCTTTTTTCATTACTTGATTGTCCAGTTCTGGCACTTATGGGCCCATTGTACTTTCAGCGGTGGACAGGGGTCAGAATGGGCACTCTGACCAGTCTGTAGCTACACAGCAAGCTCTGACACCTTTCAAAAATAGCTAGCATTAAGTTTTTCAGCAACTTGTGCTACAGTAGCTCTTGTGAGGGATTGGACCAGACGAGCTAGCCTTCACTCCCCATGTGTACCAATGAGCCTGTTGACAGTTGTCCTATCGTGGACCACTTTTGGTAGGTACCAACCACTACATACAGGGAACACCCCACAAGACCTGCTTCTTTGGAGGGGCTCTGACCTAGTCATCTAGCCATCACAATTTGGCCCTTGTCCAAGTTGTACAGATCCATACTCTTGCCCATTTTTCCTGCTTCCTACATATCAACTTCAAGAACTGATTGTTCACTTGCTGCCTAATATATCCCAGCCCTTGGCAGGCACCATTGAAACGAGATAATCAATGTTATTCATGTCACTTGTCAGTGGTTTTAACGTTGTGGCTGATCAGTGTGTATATAACACACACCCCAAATCAGAGGTCAAAGCAGCACAAACATAGCGGTATGGCATACCACCCGTATACCAGCCCACTTCGACTAATGTCTGTAGGATTAACTTACACTCCTGATTAAATGTTAAACTAGTTTGTCTTCACGTGCCATTTTCCATTGCTGAAGTAATATATACAGTATACAAGATTATAAAGTATAGGGATCCATTACATATCCTGCACTGTAGATATATAACATCATAAATTTACAACTTGTTAATGTTTAATAAATCCACTTGTGTGTAACATCAATTACAGTCAGAAATGATCACAGTGCCATATCTATTAACCACATGGTGTGCCATTCTGTTGTGACTATGACGGAAGCAACCTCTGTTAGAAGGCAATGTAATTGGGGTGAAAAAAAAAATCTCTGAAGCACACACAAAATATTACCAGGTTATTAACATATGAAGGTCTGATCTAAATTAAATCAATTAATGCTCAGTTTATAACACAAACACATTTGGCCTTTTGTGTTCTCCATTCTGTTGAGCATAAATAGATAAATTGTAGTAAGACAAGATTCATTTGCTTCTACTTGAGAATCAACAACAGACAGTAACACTATAAAACATAATTACGAAGGGACAGACAAAATGGATTCACAACTCATGTCCATTACTTAGACAATGGTAAAACACTTATAAATAGTTGTTCAACATTTAAATGATGCACTGATCAACCACAGTCAGTTCTTGAAGTTGATGTATTGCAAGCAGGAAAAAGGGCAAGTTAAAGGACCTGAGCGACTTTGACAAGGGCCAAATTGTGATGGCTAGACGACTTGGTCAGAGCATCTTCAAAACTGCAGGTTTTGTGGGATGTTCCCGGTTTGCAGTGTATAGTACCTACCAAAAATGGTCCAAGGAAGGACAACCGATGGACCGGCAACAGGGTCATGGATGCCCCAAGACTCATCGATGCAAGTGGCTAGAGAAGGCCACCCCATCTGATCCAATCCCACAGAAGAACCACTGTAGCACAAACTGCTGAAAATGTTAATGCTGGCTATGATAGAAAGGTGTCAGAACACAGAGTAACGCAGGTTGCTGCAATGGGACTGCATAGCCACAGACTAGTCAAGAGTACCCATGCTGACCCCTGTCTGCTGCTAAAAACGCCTACAATGGGCAAATGGGTGCCAGAACTGGACCATTGAGCAATGAAAGAGGGTGGCCTTGTCTGATGTAAAAGAAAATGTGATTCATCATGTGGACAGCGGGGGACATATGCATCATTTACCTGGGGAAGAGATGACACCAGAATTCACTATGGGAAGATGGCACGCCATTGGAGGCAGTGTGATGATCTGGGCAACGTTCCGCTGGGAAACCTTGTATTCAAAAGGATGTTACTTTGACACGTACCACCTACTTAAACATTGTTGCAGACCAAGTACACCCCTTCATTGCAACGGTATTCCCTGATGGCAGTGGATAATGCGTCCTGCCACACTGCAAACATTGTTCAGGAACATGACAAAAAGTTCAAGGTATTGACTTGGCCTCCAAATTCCCCAGATCTAAATCCATTCAAGCATCTGTGGAATGTGCTGGAAAAACAAGTCAGAGCCATGGAGGCCCAACTTTGCAACTAACAGGACTTAAAGGATCTACTGCTAACACATCTTGGTGCCAGATCCAAAGAAAACCATCAGAGGTCTTGTGGAGTCCATGCCGCGATGGGTCATAACTGTTTTGATGGGACAAGGGGGACCTACATAATATTAGAAAGTTGTTGGGGCTGATCGGTGTATGTGTGTTGCATGTTAAATAGCATTAATTGCACTAAATTAGTAATCATGTTCAGGGTAGAATGGATGGGAGGGAGGTAAAGGGGTGTCATCTGTAGAATAAGTTTTCATATGAAGGAGAATCCATGGAGGTAGGGCATTACTTTGTGGAGAGTCACATAGGCACTTTGTCCCACTATTCTCTCCCCCCAAAAAAGTTTCTGAGGACACCGATGGGCAAGTGAAGTTTTTAATCTTTCCAATTTACAGGACTCAAAGGATCTGCTGCTACCACAGGACACCTTGAGAGGTCTTGTGGAGTCCATGTCTCCGTGGATCAGAGCTGATTGACAGCACAAGGAGAACCTATACAATATTAGGCAGGTGGTTCCAATGTTGGGGCTGATCTGTGTATAATCTACAGTGTTCTCCCCGGCACCTATTTCGCGGGTGCTCCACCCGGCTGTTTGTACTTACCACCCGGCGCTTGGAGCCCAACAGAAATAGAATAAACCTTTGTTTCTCCTATTATTACAGGCACTATGTGAGCATTACAGCCAGTGGTGTGTATTAGACCACTGACCACCAGTCTGACCAGTCCTGGCAGGTATGGGCAATAACCTCCAACATTTTTCATTATTATTGCAAAGTATTACAGCTGCCCCCAACTGGCTGCATATGAATGCAACCTGGCTGAGAACACTGATCTAAGCAGACAACTATAATGCCATAAAAGTAATGTTTTCTCAGTCAACCAAAATAATATGCATAATATGAACAAATCACTTAATAGTTTCAAAGAGCCCTTTTGCTCACAGGCTAATGTTCCACAACTGCCAACATGATCATTTTAACTGGAACATAAAACGCATTGTCCACATCATCACAAAAGAATTAACCTAGACTAAGAAATATTTGATGATAAAAGTTTTTAGGATATTTTTTTAATTATCTTAACAACTTGTTCAGATGACCATTTTTGTATAAGTTGCTCACATCAGATTCCAAAGAGAACACAAAGGGAGCAAAAACTGAACTGATCCTAATGCCTGCACGTCTCTACCAAACAACCAGTGGCAGCATAAATCAGAGATCATAGTGAAACACAGGAAACTCATGCATGCACAATTTTCCAGTGTTTCAGTCTAACATGCTACTACCCATGTAAGGAACACAGCATTTTTTTTCCATTGTGTCGGAAGCAAGGTGTAAGCAAATGCAGCAAAAATATTTGTCTGAATGAGCCCGAATTCAGATCAGGTTGATCTTGTGGGAGACACAGGAGCAGAACACACTGTTTCACATTAAATGGATCATGTTATATTGTCAAGATTTATTCGTATTGTGCCAAAGTAATCTACAGCTTTTACAACTGGTTTGCAGGTAAGTTGTCAGAAGTAGTGCATGTCTGATTGATAAGATCAAAAGAAGACTTTGGAAGCAAATTGTCTCAGATGCGTTAATAAGTATTGCATATTTATGTCAGTTCCATGTCATTGGCTGTACGACATACAGTACTAAGAGGCGTTTCGGATGAGGAAATAGAAACTTGCAGATACATGAAAATCCATATGGACATTAACAACAAAGAGCAACAACTCAAAAACAAAACGTTATGACAATTTTGATCAGTGATGAATTTTATAAAATGCCCAACTGGACATTCGCATAACAATCACTGATCCACCTTCTATAGTGTTTTCCTTAAGCTTAATAAGCTGCAGACACATATTAAAGATGGAAAAACATACACAGAAATGCAATGTTCAGTGCCTAATATTCACCAACAGTGTTTTTATAGCAGCTTGTTAGAGGGCACTTAACAGCACCAGCCTGTGCATGCCAAGCAAATGTGTTGCAACATAACTATAATTACACATCACAATGATGAACTGATAGGAAAGACATCCTCCCTAAATGAAATAAACTTTATATAACAGTCGGATTATTGGTATGTAACATGTAAACAAAGGAAATGTGCATCAGTTTAAAAAAAAATGCTCAATGTCTTCCTAAAGCAAGAGAACTGACAACTCCAATGGAGGTACACATACTACATGTAGCACTACACCTGCCCACCAAGGAAGAAGCTAACCAACGTGTTTGTACGGTGACAAAGAGGTTTCTTCCAAGGAAAAAGAAAAAAAAAAAAAGAAAACTTACAGGAAACTCAAAGTTTGCACACAACTAAACTCATGGCAATTACATATAACCTGGGGAAATACATCTATGTTACTACACACATATGTCCATGTCACATGAGGACAGCTAGTACAGGCTGCCCCGGGGACCCGGACAGGAAGAGAGACCCCAGGGGAGGAGAGATGGGAAAGATGTGAGCGCAGCACAGAAGGGGAGTGGAGGGCGCATAACAAAGGCAGGGAAGAGATGGAGATCGGGGGGCACCGTGCTCGTTCACACAGCGCAGGGGGGTAGCCGGGTACAGGGATCCTGTGCTGGTCTGGGAGAGACAGGACAACACATCTGGATACATCACCTCCATCACACACTCACCTCTCTGCTCCGGTCCTCACCCAATCCCTCACGCCCTGCTATGTCGCCCTGTAACCCCGTTCACAGGCCCGGCACCTTCTATCGTTCTTCCCGTCGGTTCCTGCCCACTTTCCTCCTCCTCCTCCTCCTCCTCGAGGCTCACCCTCTCCGGCCAACCGACACAGCGCGCTCACCGGCTGTCACCTCCCGCCTGCTCGTGCACACGCCAGCGCGCTCCGGCGTTCTCAACAGAAACCGTCACCTGACATCGGTACTCTCTCGGGACCCCGTGTGTCACATGACCTGCCTGCAAGCCTAACGTCCTGCTCTATAGAATAATGTCACCCCATTGTGTAGGATGTGGGCTTTACCTAATTATATGCTCTCATCCCGCTGTATCATGAACTATGTAATAAACCTTTTGATTGCACATTGTTTGATAAAAAATAAAAATTCCATAACATAGTCACTTCTTGACTTTACTGCATTGTTGACAACATTTTAAAATAGTTTCCAGGTAAACCTGGTGCTGAGGAAGTGTGTGTGTCTCAGCCAGAGCCGTAACTTAAAATGTTAGCGCCCAGGGCGAGAAGGAAAACTGCCACCACCAAGCCTTAAAGTTTAACCAAATTAACCTAAAATGTTCCTAAACTGCAACTCCCTTCAGCATTGCGTTCTGGGCAGTTGCCTCTCTCACACAGCCCTAGTTACAGCCCTGGTCTCAGCATATTATATTTGACAGTCTAAGTCAGTGATGGACAACCTGATATACTTCAAGGACTACAATGGCTGTCCTCCAACCTCCCAAAGGGCTACACAGTACCTTTAATTATAAGAAATAATGATAAAAAAAAAACAATCTCGGCATCTCCATCACTCATCTCAAAAGCCCTTACATGTACTGGCTTGCTCCAAAATTCCACCACATGCCACTCGGACTTCCCACTTGTCACAAAATATCCCCACAAGAACTTGGATCTCCACTTGTTACAAAATGCCCCCAAATGCCTTGAGGACCCCCATGTACTCCAAAAATCCCCCACATGCCACTTAGAACTTTCTACTCAGACCTCCACACACCCAGAGCTCCCGCCATAGAGGAAACATTTCCTGCTAATTCTTTATTGAATTGATTGATTTATAATTCATTGAATTCCTATCAATCAATGCTTATGGAATTCCCTTTCTCGGACAATAAGACATTCCTCTAGTCTTCAAACCTTCATGCCTTCTCTGAAAACCCACCTCTTCAGATAAAGTTATAATACTCATTAATCACCCTGTTAACCTCCCTAGGTTACCCTATTACCACCCTTTACACAGTGCACACAAGACAACAACTCTTTCACCAACATTGCTGTGTGACTGGATCATATAGCTCACTAAGCACATTTTACCTTTGCAATCTGGCTGGACCAATATGCAATATAGCACTTAACCTCATGTTTCAAACTCCCATTATCCCATAGATTGTAAACTTCTTACTTATCTGTCTGTATGACCCAGTATTGTTTTATTACTGTGTTTGTTCCTAATTGTAAAACTCTATGGAAATTTCTGGTGCTATATAAATAAATGATGATGATGAGAAGCTATTCTCAACAACCTTTAGTACATCATCTAATAAATTATTAATAGCACTGATGTTCAACCCAAAACAGTGGAGAGCAACAGGCTTTAGTAAAAATATTTACCTTTAGTCCAGAGCCCGCAGAGGAAGGAGGGAGAGCACGAGGTGCAGAATACACTGTACTTCCTCCTCCTCCGATTGGATATGCTGCGCGACCTCACTGCAGTGTGCAGAGGGGTTCTCATGACACAGAAGCCACTGTTTACTTATACTCCGCTTTCTTGTTAAGCAGAGAATAAGACTGAACATGAGGTTAAGTCTTATTCTCTACTTTATAAGAAAGCAGAGAATAAGTCACAGCGGAACACAGAGCTGAGGCTGCAGGCGAAGTATTCTTGGGCTGCTTGTTGCCCACCACTGGTCTAAGCAAACATTGGCTTACAATCTACATCATGGTATGTAGGGATCCCGTTGAAGCATGAAAACCCTGGCAATCGTCCAAAGAGACTCTGCAGTAGTTTCCCTATTTACTCTCTCCTCCAAGGCCCACAAAGTCCCCACTCGGCTTTCAAAAGAAAGCCAACTGGGTTATTGAACATCTATTTCCACTAGTGTTCCCTATTCGCCCTTTCATAAATAGATGCCTTACTGCTTTGTGTATAACAGGTAGACATGGTACTGTGAAATTTAATATTGACCTCTTTGCAATACTGAGAGCATCTTAGTGACCAATATACAATACAGAGACCAGTCTAATGACCCATGTACAAGTCTGGTGACCAATACACAGGCCTCTACTGAAGTGTCACAACTACTTTGGGGTGCAAATATAGTCTGGCTGCTTTCACAACAGCAGACGCATATATTTAATTTACTTTGTGTGCTCCGGTTTTCTCCCACACTCAGACATACATGGTAGGTTAATTAGTTGCTGTCTAAAATGGACCCGAATGTGTGTGTGCTTGTGTGTTGAGGGATTTAGACTGTATGTTCCAATGTGACAGGAACTGATGTGAATGACAAATATTCGCTGTACATCGCTGAATAATATGAGGGTGCTACATGAATAAATAATAATAATAACATGGAATCCTGCCATTCCCTAACTGGGACACTGTAAATGAAGTTGAATGTACAAGATAGAGAATAAAACAACTGTAAAAAAAAAAAAACAAGTGTACATTTTAAATGCATACCATGAAAAGGTAGTGACGTTCTCTATACCTATAGAGGAAATCCTATGAAGGAGATTTTTAGAAACGTGCAATTGAAGTGTAAGGACTATAAGCACTAGAAAATAAGATAATGATTCATTTACCCTTTATTAATAGTTTATGTACAAAGGTTTTGGTGATTTTTTTTTGTGGATTTGCAAACACTTTAAAAGTAATTATGTAACTCAATTTGTATTTTATTTTATACTACTACATAGACTATTCAGATATACTGCCACATGAATGTGATATTCCTGATTTCTGTTTCTTTCAAATGTGCCATTCATTCTGCTTTGTGGCACTGTATAATTTAATGATGCACTGTATGTGCTTGGCTTACATATTTTGGAAGTAGTTTTTA
The DNA here is from genome assembly GCF_038048845.1 of Mixophyes fleayi. Taxonomy (NCBI): domain Eukaryota; kingdom Metazoa; phylum Chordata; class Amphibia; order Anura; family Limnodynastidae; genus Mixophyes; species Mixophyes fleayi. Next base: position 150,597,627 of record NC_134403.1, on the reverse strand, counting down.
GATAATTTCCATGAGACAACAGGTATATCTAATAGTATCAAATTCTTGGGACCAACAACAGAAAACAGCTAGGGGTAAATGATTCACTTGGCGATTACTTAAAACCTCAGAGAAATGGCGGTTTGCCGTCATCATTTCAGACAGCAATTTTAAGTAACCGCCGATTGATACATTTACCGCCTAATCTCATATAAATATAGGGATCACCCAGTGGTGGGATTGAAATAAATTAACAACCAGTTCTCTGCACTAATGACAGTGTTAAGTATAAAAAAAGATATCAATATAGAGGCAGTTATCTAGTTGTTTGTGTATAAAATGTCTTATTTTATGCTGCTAATATCGAGATAATATTAAGGAGTCATTGTATGCCACACAGTAGTGCCCCCATCTCAAATTAAGCCACAGTAATGCCCCCAGTACATATTATGCCACAGTAATGCCCCTGTTCATCACACTCTGCCATACTGCTTTTGCCTCCCTTCACACTCTGCAATGCTGCTTTTGCCCCTCAAAACACTCTGCCATGCTGCTTTTTCCCCCCTTCCACTCTGCCATTCTGCTTTTTCCACTCAAAGCACTCTGCCATGCTGGCTTTGCTCCCCACTCCACACTCTGCCATGCTACCTTTGCCCCCTTCACAATCTGCCATGCTGCTTTTGCCCCTTCACACTCTGCCATGCTGCTTTTGCCCCTCAAAACACTCTGCCATGCTGCCTTTGCTCCCCCTTCACACTCTGCCATGCTGCATTTGCTGCCCCTTGCTTCCGTTCCTTCACTTACCTTTTCTATCTTCTCTTCTTTCTTCTTGGTTGCAGACTCCTCTCTGCGCCGCTACTCACTGAACGTAGGCCTTGATGATGTCACGCCCCGACATTCAGTGCGGACGGAGCAGGTAGGAGGAGTGCCGACGCCGCGGACAGGTGAGTTTTTTTTTAATTATTTTTTTAAAGGAGCCTGCTCCCCCTACCAACGAAGATGGTGGACTCAGCCTGTAGTCACCGGTTTGCCGAACCGAGCCTAAAATTAGGGATCGGTTTTGGGGAACTGGTGGGAACTGGCTGTGGCTGGGATCACCTCTGAAATTGGAGCCCCAAGATAAATGATCTCTCTATCCATAAAATATCAATTTCATTACAGGAAGAAAAGTGGAAGTTTCATAATTCCTGCCATTTGTGAGATACTCAAACTCTCCAATAACTCTTTAGTCAAGAAATTTACTTTGGCGCTGCCTATTTAGCTATAAACTCACTGCTATTGACAAAAGGAAATGGTACGGTGGCACTGTCATTGAATTTCACACTTCTACTGCCTCCTGCTTGTGTTGAGGGAGGGATTTGTGTTACAGAATATTTTTAGTTCGTAATGGACACCTTTTTGAATTCATTTTGATATTGATCATCTCAGTGCCAATTGTGGACTTCTGCAGTTTTCAAGAGTACTAGCACTCTGCAAGAGCTAACTAGATCTTAAGTTCAACAGTGTTAATAAGTAACAGATCAGAAGACTAATTCCACTGTATTTTGAGCAGGGTGGACTCTGCCCTGTAGTCTACAGTAGATAATACATCTGATAGTAAATCCCTTTTATGTGAGAAATTGCTAAATATAAAAGCAAATGAAACTTTTATGCAACATGCTCTATTTGTAAGGGCTATGCCATAATATATACATACATGATGCATATATATAAATATAAAGTTTTAGTGATCATACACATGTAAATTGAAACACAATGCTTGTTAAAATATTGACAAACCCAATAACTTTGTTGTCACTTTTAGCAAGGCTTTCAAAACATGTTCTTTTAGCCTTCCTGCTGCATATTGTACTTTGTGCTTAATTATTGACCCCATAAAACCCAATTATATTGTACCAAGCATTAACATTCATGGACAGTGAAGATATTGTTGAAATTGATGTTGAGGAAAGCAAAGCAAATACACATTTGTCAGAAAGTGTGTCTACAGGTCCATTCACTTGAGCATTAAAGTGAGTTAACTAGGTCTTGAGAACACAAATTGAACAACCACTGCTCTTAATAGCCATGTATAAGAGTCCTTAAGCTTATCATATTACATTTGTTAATGTCTATCTAAACATATTTAAATGTAATGTAATACTTATTATAATATTTAAAATGTGTATGTATGTATGTGCGTCTAGCATTATCACTATTCTGTGTTTTGTTAACGATTAAATGTCTGGATTGGCTACACGTTGGCCTAGCCTCTCCTGCTTCAAATTTGACTACACATGACCAGACAGAAGTTGGCTGAGCGGAGATATTCTGTTGACAATATAATACTTCTAGCTCCCCACAATCCATGTCCTGCACCTCCTTGTGTAACCAGTTTTCAAGACTAACTGCAATATGCGCTCTGACGCTTTTAAAACAAACCAAAAAGACACATGTTAATTTTAAATTGCATTTAATCTTTCCTTAAATAGCCTAACTTTCCCTGCAAGTACTAAGGGGGGTATTCAATTGTCAGCTAGTTTTTTTTGTGGGACCGCATTAAGTAATTTTAACGCTGTTTTTTATAATTTTCGAGCGGGTTAACTTTACCCGCAATTCAATTCCATTTTTAACGCTACTTTTTTTCCAAGAAACGGTCCTCTCGCGCTCCAGTAGAAGGTCTATTGAAAGTATAGGGTGTACGAGAGGCAGCCGCGTTAAAAGCTATTCAATTGTTTTTTAATGCGGCGCGTTAAACAGGAAAATATCCTGTTTTATCTCGCACCTCCTTGGGGTGTGTTAATAAAAAACCTCTGAAAAGTATTTGAAATCATGTAATAATGTGGGAAAAAGTTAAACTTATGTTTCTCACTAATGCCTAACTTGTGTAAGTTGATTTTCTTATGAAAAAAATAATGAAATAAAAAAAACATTTAAAAAAATTAAACAATAAAATCACTAATTAATTATATTTGTATGTTTTTGGTACAAATATGAATGTAGTAATGTGTTTTGACATGGTATAGATGATTGTATGGTAAAAAATAGTTCAATAACAAAATATGCTAAAGAAATTAAAATAATGTAGATATTATCAATGTGTATCAATGTGTAATGCAATCTAATGTATGGAAATGTATGCAAAACCTTTTTTTTGTGTTATATATGACCGCGTTAAAACTCCCCTTCACTCCCCTAAAATCTGGCAAACACAATTTTTTACACGCGGGGGCAGCGTTCCCTCTTTTTCAATTGAATTGCATGAGTTTTCCCGCTGCGCTAACTCAAAACGGTTGGTATTGCTGTCAAAAACCCGCAGGAGTTTTTTTTTTTTTCTCTGCGGCAGGGAAAAAAAAACCTCACTAACAATTGAATACCCCCCAATGTGTCTAGAACAGTGTTTCTCAAACCCAGTCCTCATGACGCCTAACAATGGCCAGGTTTAAGAAACACTGGTTTAGGACAGTGTTGGTGTCACGGTTGGCTTACTAAAAATAGATCCCTAGGCTCTGCTGAACATGGCTAGGCCCACCCACGGGCGCGGAGTCTAACAGGCAGGTGGTTTTCAACAGGAACCCCCGCAAGGAGGTATGGTCTTAGCGGCACCAAACCTGCAGGTCTCAGTCCCGCGAGTGAGTGAACAGCAGACCGATGTGGAGGAGCCAGATGATGCAGGAAGAAATGATGGAACCCACAGGTAAGTGGTATATAGATACGGGAACAACAACAATATATGCTGATGGTCAGCAGACGATGAGTCACTAGAGGAATAGGTGCTCTGCAGAGAAACAATGAGAGAACAGGAGCTGTCACAAAGGTGTACTCAGGAGTAGATAGTAGAGGTACTGGAACAGCGGTAGTTCAACACTGGGCATGTGCTGAGTCAACCTGGAGTAGCGAAGGTAACTCAGGACAACAGCTGATGAGTCACAGACGTAGTAGCGGCTCTGAGCGGTAGCGATGAGAGAACAGAGGCTGTCACGATGAAGTACTCTGGAGATGGTAATAGAGATACTGGAGCAGCGATAGTTCAACACAGGCCACAAGCTGAGAGTAGACTGGAATACACGCAATCCACAAGGAGAACAGGAACCAGAACTAGGGGTGTGCACCGGCCACTTTTAGTGTTTTGTGTTTTGGGTTCTGATTAGCTTGAGGTTTTGGGTTCTGATTTGTTTTGCCAAAACACCCGACGAAAGGTTTTGGTTCTGATTTAGGGTTTTTGGTTCTGATTTATTTTTAAAAAAGCATAAAAAGTGCTAAAATCCCGTTTTTTTTTGTTTTTTTTTTCCACTCCTACGCTATTATTAACCTCAATAACATTCAATAAGAATCATTTCCACTAATTTCCAGTCTATTCTGAACACCTCACATCTATCTGGACTGCGTAGTGGAGTACCAAATTGGGTACCGGGGCCACAATACCTCCTCCAACTGGTCTGAATTCCACTGCACAGATGGCTGCTCCTACATCCTCTGCAGCATATACAGGGTGTAGTTCGAGCGCGTCAATACCTCTTGTTTTTGACGATGACAGGTCATTACGCATCTATCTGGACTGCGTAGTGGAGTGGCCCCGGTACCCAATTTGGTACCGGGGCCACAATACCTCCTTCAACTGGTCTTAATTCCACTGCACAGATGTCTGCTCCTACCTCCTCCAACTGGTCTAAATTCCACTGCACAGATGGCTGCTCCTACCTCCTCCAACTGGTCTGAATTCCACTGCACAGATGGCTACACCGGATGCACGTCTAACACCAACATAGCTGTTAAGGCCGCAGTTATCCGCTTTGCCATAGGATGACTACTGTCGTACTTTGTGCTCATGGCAAACGACTGTTGGACGGTCACATAATGCCAAAAAAAGAGGTGCAAGATGGAATTGTCCTTGGGCCCTCCCACCCATCCTTATGTTGTTGAAATAGGACATGCACACTTTAACAAACCAATCATTTCAGCGACAGGGCCTACCAAACAACTGTGGCTAAAATGATTGGTTTGTTTGGGCCCCCACACCAAAAAAGCTATTTATCTCTCCCTGTACAAACTAAACTGGCTCTACTGACGCAAGATGTCGTCCTCATCCTCATCCTCTGATTCCTCTCCCCCTTCAGTGTGTACTTCCTCATCCTCACACATTATCAATTCGTCCCCGCTGGACTCCACAACCACAGGTCCCTCTGTAGTATCTGGAGGCCAGTGCTGTACTTGATTGAGGAATTGATAATTCATTTTTATGAACATCATTTTTTCAACGTTCTGCGGAAGCAACCTCCTTCGCCGCTCACTGACCAGGTTCCCCGCTGCACTAAAAACTCTTTCGAGTAAACACTGGAGGGGGGACAACTCAGGTAACTTGGGACTGCACAAACAATGAACGTAGTAATAGAAATGGCAGTTACTCTTTTTTGGGACTACAGAAACAATGAACGTAGTAATAGAAATGGCAGTTCCTCTTTTTTGGGACTACAGAAACAATGAACGTAGTAATAGAAATGGCAGTTCCTCTTTTTTGGAACTACAGAAACAGTGAACGTAGTAATAGAAATGGCAGTTCCTCTTTTTTGGGACTGCACAAACAATGAACGTAGTAATAGAAATGGCAGTTCCTCTTTTTTGGGACTACAGAAACAATGAACGTAGTAATAGAAATGGCAGTTACTCTTTTTTGGGACTACAGAAACAATGAACATAGTAATAGACATGGCAATTTCCCTTTTTTTGGACTGCACAAACAATGAACGTAGTAATATAAATGGCAGTTCCTCTTTTTTGGGACTGCACAAACAATGAACGTAGTAATAGAAATGGCAGTTCCTCTTTTTTGGGATTGCACAAACAATGAACGTAGTAATAGAAATGGCAGTTCCTCTTTTTTGGTACTACAGAAACAGTGAACGTAGTAATAGAAATGGCAGTTCCTCTTTTTTGGGACTGCACAAACAATGAACGTAGTAATAGAAATGGCAGTTACTCTTTTTTGGGACTACAGAAATAATGAACGTAGTAATAGAAATGGCAATTTCCCTTTTTTTGTACTGCACAAACAATGAACGTAGTAATAGAAATGGCAGTTCCTCTTTTTTGGGACTGCACAAACAATGAACGTAGTAATAGAAATGGCAGTTCCTCTTTTTTGGAACTACAGAAACAATGAACGTAGTAATAGAAATGGCAGTTCCTCTTTTTTGGAACTACAGAAACAATGAACGTAGTAATAGAAATGGCAGTTCCTCTTTTTTGGGACTACAGAAACAATGAACGTAGTAATAGAAATGGCAGTTACTCTTTTTTGGGACTACAGAAACAATGAACGTAGTAATAGAAATGGCAGTTCCTCTTTTTTGGGACTGCACAAACAATGAAGCACAGACACTGGCCAAAGCACCACTGGAATCAGCAGGACAGAGCACTGGAAAAAGTACTACTGGACTCAGCAGGACAAAGCACCACTTGACTAAAGTAATCAGCAGGACAGAGCACTGGACAAAGTACTAATGGACTCAGCAGGACAAAGCACCACTTGACTAAAGTAATCAGCAGGACAGAGCACATCAACCTCCCTCTTCAGTAACCACAGGGAGAATGAAGATGGCGGCCGCGAGCGGGGCATTTATGAGATCCGAGTCTCGCGAGATCCGACGCGAGACTTGGATGTCAAAGCCTCGTTTTGCATTCCTTGGGCGGCCGGCAGTACCCGAACAATGCTCGGATCCCGTCGGATCCGCACTGTTCGGGTGGGCTCGGATTACCGAAATCCGAGCCCGCTCATCTCTAACCAGAACCACAGGCTGCAGGAAGTGAGCTTGAAGAACAGGCATCAGACAGGTGAATCCAGGAGGTTTAAATAGTGCTTCAATAATGCTTAGCCAATGAAAAGAGGAAGGAGGCCCTGAAGTGCAATAGACTTGCATCTGCGCAGATCTGATAATAGCTGAATGAATGAATAGTGTCTGACACTGAAACATGGCAGTTTCCAGATCAATGAGATGCAGGTAACGAGACAAGTACCTGTTTGTGGGACCAGAGCGTTACAGTTGGGAATAATTTGAACTACATTACCTGTATCCCAGTCCTGCCAAGTGAGAGATGTCACACTAGTAATCTTCCCCCCGCTAAATTTGCTTATAAAAATCACAGTAAACCAATTAATTTTTTTGTAGAATTAAACAGATCTCAAGTTGTACTGTGTGTCTTTAGTGTTTTAATTCTTTAGTGCAAAGGTATATTTATCTGTAAAAACAATATGAAATTGACCTTGCAGCTTCTAATCCTTTGAAATGAATAATATATAATATGATAATAGATTTTTTTTTTGTTTATTAACTAGGGTTGGACATTGATGCATACAATTTATCGTCATCATTTATCATCCATTAAAATATTGCAATACTTATGTCTTGAGCAAAACATGAGAAAGTTTATGGGGAAAAATGTGGATTTAAATGTTTTTGTGTAATGTATCTTGTGTAATATGCAGCTCTTGGATTGAAATATATTGATTAATGATCAAATTCCGCCATATTTTACAACCTGCGACAAATCCTGTTCAAATGCATTCTCAGCAAGTTCACGTAAAGTCACAGAAGAGATGTTTCACTTTAATGTCCTTGTTAAAGGTATACCTAAACAGTGACAAATTATTTATCACATTAAATAGAAGTTCTGGTTGTGTCATTTTCAAGCTGTAGGTAGTATAAATCCATATAAAATCAACTAATTTGATTAAAATCAATTCATTTGGTTAGCAATGGACAGGGTCGGCATTTGGAAAGGGCAGGCTCCAAAGTTTCAGGCAATGCCATGGGCCACAAACCCAAATATTGTCTAATGCAAATCAAACCCAACACTGAAGCTGATTACATGCACAACTGGTGGTGGAAGTACATAACAGGACTCTCTGGTGAGTTGAGGTCTTTCTGACTGTATATATATAATACTGTACACTTTCTGTGAGACTGCTCTCTGTTCATTCTTTTTGTTATGTTATAAAAAAAAACAGACAATTAGTTTCATTAATGGCGCTTATGGATATATCAAGAGCTGCTACATCAAAAAAATGGTATTTCTAACCCATACAAAAAAATCCAAAAAAACAAATATTTGACCAGCTTTCAAGGGCTGGCCCCCCGGGACGGTCCCGTAGTGGGCTACCTTGGGCTAGGTCACTGCATTTTTGTTCCCTTTAAAATGTTCCTAATAGGCTACTGAGCTGAGTCTCGCCCCTCGGGCTAAAATTTGTCAGCCAACCCCTGCCAGCGTTCATAAATATTAAATTAGCATATCTGTCAAATAAGGTAAAGTAACCATATTTTATTAACTTAAACAAAAATAAATTCATAAAATAATCTATATAATATACTCATATACCCATATACCATATAAAATACATTAAAATACATTACTTTGATATCCTTTTAACTATCTATAATATAAATGTCTAGTGGCATGTGTTAGTCTGTCTGTGTGTGTGTGTGGAAAAAGTAAAACCAAGCTGCAGCGCCACCTGCTGGGCGGAGTTATACACTGACCTACTAAATTCTTAGTGTGTGTGTGTGGGGAAAAAAATTCAGAAAGGGCTGAAATTTGGTATACTAAGATGTTTTTAATTTGTTAATTTAATTTGTTAATTGTTAAAAGTGTTTATAAAGATTTAAAAAAAATATATATATATTTCTTGAAGGAGAAGTGACAGTTAGGAGTGGTTGGTGGTTGCCGGGGGTGACAGTGGGGAGTGGTTGGTGGTTGAGGCCTGGGCTATGGCCCAAATGCATGACAAGAACCTTTTTAACACCTTAAGTAGCTTGATTTGACTAGAATGCATGAGTATCATGCACGGGTTAACTTGTATGAATATATTGATATATCCAAGAATTCATAAAATCCATAAATATATACCACCAAATCTAAATCACAAAAAAAACAATCTCTATATAATTCTGTATCTGGAGATCAGTAGCAAGATAAAGAAAGCAGTACTGAACACAGAGATATTAGCTTTCTTTTTCAAATATACAGTTATCGTCAATTCTGCTCCTTCAACAGTATTATAACTTAATTGTGCAAATTAATTGTATTGATGATTCATATAGATCATAAACATTTAGGATCACACAAATGGATATATGTTAATCCAACATCTACATATATAAGCATTTGTGAAAGGGTGGGATTACTCTGCCACCCATCTATTTATCTGTCTGCTACTAGGTTTTATCTGTGGATCCCTCTTACCATCAGTAACCTATCGTTACTTACTACTCTCAAATACTAGACACTCACCAACTGCGAGTGTCAAATTCACACTAGACTAGAAGAGTAATCACTGTCTCCTTCACCACCTCTAGGAACCGCTTACTTCTGAGATAACTTTTGCTGCTGCAATACTGATGACTGGCTGGTTGCTCCTGACCGCTTATTTTGGATGAGGACTGCGAATAGCAGGCAGACTATTGACACAGAGTGCTGTGTTCAGCACAGGACAGCCGGGGGAATCAGTTGAGTGTAGCTCTTTTCTGTAGACCACAGGATTCAGCAGGCCATAAACAATGCAGGCGTATGAAAGCAGAATTATGTTTAGTTCTCTTCATGGGTCCTTAACATTTCACACCAGTTAGAGGTACTGGTGATCAGATGAATTACACCTTGGAATACCACATATACTGGCAGGAAATAAGCCATTCCTTTCACCAATCCCTTTAATCAATTGCATGTGAAATAGCCTGGAGGGTTTTTACACGTTTAGCATGTCTGCTAGTGGCAGAGGGGTGCATATACTGTGCACAAGCTACCAGACTGAGCGACGCTCAATCTTCTCTCCACTCCTGGTGGCGCAGAGTCTAGGGCATGAGTTTTAAATATTAATTAATCAATAAAAATTAATAAAAATATCTCCAGGAAACCTGTCCCAGGGTGGCTCTTTTGGTGGTTATATCAAAGACCTTGGTGGTTTTCCAGTAACTCTCCTGTCTGAATGCCAATATATTGTTGCTGTAATATTAGCAATAACAGCAGCAGGAATCAACACCTGGAACATCTCTGGTTTCACCATGGAACTCTGGGATGGACCAGGACACTCTCTTTTCCTCGGGGTTGAACCTCAACGCCTTCTTTTCCTCTGGACTGGGCCTAGACTCACACTGTTCCTCTGGCAGCTTATACAGGACCCTGGCAGCTTACTCTCTGAGAATGGGAGACTCCCCTCTACGATTGGCAGTTCCATCTGTTAGTCTGGCAGCTCTTTTGAAGGATGTATGGCACTTCTTATCTCCTATAATCTCTCTACATTGGGAATACCCTCTGCCTCTCTGCTACACTCTGCAGCACTTGTCACCACTGAAGTCACTCTCAAAGTGGTATGCTTTTGATTTGGCAGACTTAGTGGCTGTGGCTGCACTGCATTCCATGTGCCTGTGTCTCCTAAGAGTATGTCAACATCCACGGCAATAGACATGCCTACTTCCTCTTCAATAGCACTCCCACAGTTCTACTTGTCTCTTTTGTCCAGTGTTTTCTCATATGACAGGTTTTGATGTAATTTCCTTAGTATTTACACCTCGGGCATCCCAGTAAGTGTAGTTTTCGGCATCTGAGGCAGTGTTAGACAGTCCCCTGCTGCTGATGACTCCTCCTCTCTGACTTTCAACTCCCTGAATCAGGCCCACCTATAAAGTGAGCTCTGGGTTTGGGGGTTGCAAGAAAATATCTTACCCAGCTTTCATGGAAATTTGCTCCAACCCATTAAAATAAATCCAAATAGATTTAAGAAAACAATTTGGGAATAAAAAGAAAAACTGTGAACATAAAACAATCAGCCATACACAGCAATGGATCATGTGCTGTATGCTCTAGGATAAAATTGTCGCGTTTCTGTTCAAATAACTGGAATTTGTAATGACAGCTATGGAGCAAGGGCTAAAGCTAGGTACACACTGGAGCGTTTTTGTCCAATAATCAGGCAAATCAGCCGACAAACGAAGTCGGGATATTGTGTATAGTGACACGATGTTGAAAGTCGTTCCAAAGTGTCAATCGTCAGCTAATTTGGTTGGTTGTACTGTTTAATATTTTCCCACCAATCACCGACCGATCATGTAGTGTGTATGCACTCATGCTCACGATCTCCATAGAGTTTACAGAGTTGGGCTCTTTTTAGCCAATGCTAGCAATGAATGTCCCAGTGAATAAACGTAGAGAGTGCCATAGAAGGAATAATTAATTTGTTCGTTCTAAGACAGAATGTTTTGTTTCAGAGTCACAGAAGCTAACGAAATTCGTTAGGACATATGGATAGATATAAGTAAGCGGTTTTAATCAGTGTGACAATATAACAAGAATAAATGTTGTGCTGTCATTGTCTGAAGACTAAAGGTGAAGGACCAGATGAAGAGCAGATATCTGAAAGTAAATCGTATAAGTGTGTATGCATGAATCGCCAGACTGATCGGACCTCCGGTCGTAGGTACAATAGTTTGAGATATCACGTCGGTCAGAAAATTCTTCAGTGTGTACCTAGCCTTAGGTAAAAACATAAACTGTTTTGTTGAAGAAACAACACAATCCAGATATGTAATGAATGCACAGATCAAGTAAAACTGAGCATAGATAACAGATATCTGGGTGTGGCAGGAGACAGGTAATAGCAATAAATACAGCAGGAAGAGGTAAACTTAACTGAGCAAGGTGAATAGCCAGGACCTGGGGTACATGAAAGCAGATAGCAGCTTGCAGGAAGTCCAAGGAGCAACAACATTAACATTAACAACTTGACCAGCAAGGTGAACTGTGGGAAGCAGGCATAAATACGCAGAGTCACAGATGCAGCAACTAACAAAAGCAGGAAAAAAGCAAAGTACAATATAGTCCAGCAGACAGGACTGTGAAGAAAGAACAGCATCCCCAAGGGCGATGCTGCAGTACAGCCATTTACACCTGTGTGAACAATCCTGGGTATCTTGCCCTCAAATGTGAGACCTTCCAAAGGGGATAAAAAGCTGCTGTTGGCGATTTCAGAAGCGGCACAAAAGTGCATTCTCCATATGAGAATCCAGAGTTCTTTCATCCCATGCTCGATCTTTTAAGAGATAAAATGTTTTTCATTCTACGGATGGATTAGTTGGAAGCATCCCTCCAGAAGGAAAAACTGACCTGGGAGAGCTATATAGCCACATTATCTACTACTCTGTGGGAACAACTCAGGCAGTGCTTTCACCAAACACTCTAGTATGAGACGAAGATATTTCTACAAGACCATCCAATCTTTGTTCAGGGGAGGTGACCTCCCTTTCTCTGGTCTCCCTGCACTTCGGCTCTCTTTTTATATATATTTTTTTAATGCATACTACACTCCACTGGACCATGCTTTGATGTATATAACTCTGGTGCACCTCCCTGCTCTGGGTCCCCTGTGACTTTCTCAGGAGTTGGCCTGGGCAGCAGGCTGACTGACTGAGCACCTCCAACATCCAGCTGTTGTTTTTGTACCATCTCCCCTCTTCCAATGTTTATGAATAGATTATGCAGTCTCTAACGATGTCTCTGTGTTACTATGATATTTGTTTTACTCATATTTTGAACTTCTTCAATAAAAAAAAAAATTCCTTTTGATGAAAATGATTTATTTAAATAAAGCATTTTTAAAAAATCATTATCTCCTGTGATTGCGGTAGAGAAAGGAAGATTGCCGTAGTACATGTAGTACCGTGGTCCTTGTTATATAGGCTTCCCCATGCTTTTCATGGGAAAGTTTTCACTGGGGAAAGCTAGCAAATCTTTTTGCGGGGTCTTTGATAAATAGGCCTTTCTACGTTTAATAAATAGACCCCAAAAAGTTATTGGAGTATTCCCATTAAGCTTGTTCACTCCTTTGAACCTTAGTTCCAGAACTGAAATGAGAAAGCTACTTTCGAGCCAAAATTGAGATTTACATCCAGTATATAAAACATTGGGGAAATTTTATTTAAAAGGAGAAAAACTCCCACATAAGGGGTTACTGCCAGCAACAATGTTGTTACCGCAGGGGATAACTCAACTAGTGTTTACTATTGCAAGTGCAGGCTTCCCTATGACTCTGCATGGGGAACTATATTTCATATTGATGGCAGCTTACAGGAAAGAACCACTTGGCTGGGGTAGAAACCAAACACACCCCGTCCGACCAAGCTGCTTAGTCCTGAGAGGACTGGTAGTGAAGTACAAGCAGAATTAAAAGCATTGTAGAAGGGAGAATAGTGATGGACAAAGCCAAAGTCAATGGTTTGGAGAAGGTGGAATAGTTGAGGACGAAGCCAAGGTCAAAGGATAGGATTGAAGGTGTTTGCAGCTGTCATTGTGAACTGTTTTATGAAAGCTGTCATCTGGAGCTAGTGCTGAATCCTATTTATGAAATTTCACAATAGTACAGTATTGTGTGGGAGCAGGGGCTAGCTGGCAACTTTTAGCTCTGGGAATAATTCAACTGAGTGGCCCAGTATGTATCACCGCCAGAGGATGAATGATCAAGCAATGGAGGCCTAGAACTAGTACGTCCTCCAGCAGGACCCGATTAGCAGTGGGCCTGATGGGGCTGCAGCCCCAGGCCTCCCACCACAGATAGGCCCAGGGTTTTTTTATGCGTTTTTTTATTTATTTATTTAATTATTTTTACAGTGGGGGAATGGGGGGCAGTGGTCTGAGGCAATGAATAGCAGGGGAATTAAAGAAGAAAAGGCATAATCTGGTGGGGGGGTGAATAGAAAGAACAATAATGGGGAGCTTAGAAAACTGGATAAGGGAAAGCACAACAGAATTATAGAATGAATGATAGAACATATGGTACAATCTTATATAGCTGTAAAGAAAAAGGGGAGCTGAGAGGAGAAATTCTGTTGGATTTGGAATAGAAGACACGAGGGGACAGTCTTATGTGCAGAAAAGTGTTTCGTTGGCAACAGGTGTCAGATCACATGTACTGGTAGAGAAATTATGGCAGGAGCAGAGCTGCAGACCAAGCACAGCTGATGAAGAAGGAATTGGATCCACTGACACTGCTTGAGTACGTGCAGCCTTAAGGTTAACGTCTGTGTTTGTGTGAATATGTGTAGAGCACTGTAATGTAAATTGTTTTCTAACAATAAAATAAACTGTTTGTCTGTTGTTCTGTCCTTTTATACCCTTTCTGATTATTTATCTTTGTACTGCTAGTACATTGTTATAACATTCGTAGAGCTTGTCATTTCGAAGTAAATAAAAAGTATTAAAAAAAAATACTACTAGTTTTAAAAAAAAAAATTTAATTAGATTTCAAACTATGTGAATACTTTCTGACACAAGCTCAATGTAGGACAAGGCAAGGGTTGGGTGGGCACATTGCCTGAGAAGGGGTCCTGCTCTCTATATTTTATGGCTAAATTCAATACCTAAAATACTCTATGTAGGACGCTTTCTGTATTGTATGGTGGTAAATAGGGTGCTCTCTGTATTATATGACACTAGAATTCTCTCTGCATTTTATATAAGTCTAGAGAATTCTCTCTGTATTGTCTGAACTCGTCAGTGACCAGACTGTAGCTGAGGGTGGAAAGCGGTAAACCGTTACAAATTGCAAGTGAGTCAGCTAGGGAGCAAAGAACTGAAGTTAGAGTGACAGTCTCAGTACATGAGATTTTGTGTCAGGTCCCTCCACTGCCTAAAGGGCTGGAGTGTTAATTTGGAAGATGTAAATACAGCCTTGCCTCTTTTATTTTCTTCAAGAGAGATGGTCTGACACCCATTTATATTTACTACATGGGTAGAGGTATCTATTCACAACATCATACACAGAGACCTGAGGATACCACCCAATAGGCAAACAGATGGGCACATTTCTATCCCACATTGGGTTATTTTTCAAAAATGTTATGCTAATTTCCACAATGGTCTTGCCATAGACTAACCACAATATTGAAAGTCCTGCCCTACATTAGCAACTACATTTAAAGTCCTGCTATACATAAGACACCGAATTGAAAATCCTTTCATATACTAACTACCATGATAACTATACTGTAATCACAATAATGAAGGGCTGGATAGATAGAGACCCTAATTAACAGTTTTTCTGAGTTTTTTTTATTTTATGGCAGACCTCTATTCCACAAAGCTGCATAATAAGACAGATGGATTCAGTTACATTAGTCCACCAGCAGAGCTTACGTTCTAAATTCGAAACCACAGGCAAACAAATACTGTCATCAGGGCCAAATCAACCAAAAGCCAATTTACCTACCAGTGTGTTTTTGGACCATGGGAGAATGACAAGAATATTATAAGCTTCATGCAGATAGTAGTATTGGTTGCTGTTAAACCCAAGGCACCAGTGATGTTAATTCCATCCTGCCACGACATAACTTTGTTTGCTGTAGGTATAAATAGGTATAAATTTGGTGCGTGGGTCTTTAAAAAGTGGCAAAATAGTTTTATTCAGTTTGCATGAAATATTATAGCCTGGACTTATTAATGTAATTTCCAATAAAAATAATATTCTGATATATACACTGTAGTGTTATATCATTTCATGAAATATGAGAAAGGTGAGTTTTAGTGTTACAGAATAATAAACAGACATCTCTAATCAGACTATTGGACCTGTGACTAGCTAGAAGCAGATAGTTCTAGTGGCCAATTAGGTAAATGAGTATAATATATACATTTCTGCTCTATATTTATCCATTTAACACAACACAAAGTGTTGCACCTATTTAAAAAATGCAGCAGATTAAATAGGATGTAAATATATGCAGCTCTTGAATAATATAATAAATATACTGTAAATATTGTATAGAACAATTTCCTAAATGAGAACATTTAAATAGCCTAGAAAATATTCAAACATCCCAATATCTTTATTGTGCTAATTACATCAAATGTATTGTCTACAAATAGAGCTGAAAGAGAACAGTGGTGTCAGTTCATTCTGTTTTGTGGCGTGGCTGGTGTGTAATAAGAGAGAAGTTCGGGTGGAACAAATCCGACTTGGGAACACTTAAGACCAAATTTCAGCGGAGAAAGTTGCACAATTCTGAATCCAAGGGGTATATTTACTAAACTGCGGGTTTGAAAAAGTGGAGATGTTGCCTATAGCAACCAATCAGATTCTAGCTGTCATTTTGTAGAATGCAATAAATAAATGAAAGCTATAATCTGATTGGTTGCTATAGGTAACATCTCCACTTTATCAAACCCACAGTTTAGTAAATATACCCCAAAATGTGGAATGCGGACAGGACTTCCAAGGAAGAGTTTTGAAAAATGTTACTAATCTATATTAATAACAATAACAATGCAGATCTTCATACTTTGAGATTAGTAAATGTTCTCTAACATGTGGCAATATGTAAAGTATAATAAATTAACAGCATCAATCAGTTGCTGAACACAGTGCAAAATTACTGAATATCACACAGCATGACTATGTGATGTGTGAATATATTATAAAATAACATTGAAGCAAAAAGAAAGTGGACTAAGCTGACCTCATTACATATTATTTAATAAATAGATATGTTTCCTTAACTAGTGATTTTCCTTTAAAAATCGGAAAATAAGACAAATATCCTTGCTTATATTTAGCTTTTATTTAGTCTTTTACCCTTTTCAATCATGCAAGCTTTTCTTGTAGTGGAAAATTGGCAGAAGTGTATTGCTTACAATTAGCCTAGGTAACAATCTTGATTACAGATGTTTTACGATTATACTTTCATTAGTCATGCTGTGCGTATTGTTAGCCTTGCTTATCACAGGTACCAGTAGTGCTAACATTGTGTGGCAGTCAAATACCATGAAACTTCTTTGCACACAGCTTAACATTACAGGGTTGATACCAGAATTCTGGTCTGTTAAGTAACAACTGTTCATACACACGGACATTAACAACCAACGCTAGTTGAAGCATGGGAAAAAAAACATTTCCTAGTGTTCTCAAACATGTTAACATGAGTCAAAGCTTCCCTGCAGCATAGGGAAATATGTACTTAAGCGTTCCATTGTATTTTTACTTAATGTTAACTCTTCTGAATGCTTCAATGTTGAAATTCATGCAAAGCGAGCACCTGTCAGAAATTGTGTGTCACTTAAATAATTTTGTCTTTATCAGCAACTAGGCACATTTAATAGGCTTTGAGAATGATAAACACCTTAAAATAGAACAGTGTGCATAATGCCAAGGCAGAATTTGTTTCTTCTGATGTGAGAATCTTGGTGGATTATGGAGAACTTTTGCTGATTGCAGGGAGCTGCTGTTATGCACCTGATACTGCCTTTAAATGCAAAAACAAGATGTGGTGTTATGGGACAATATATTCAAATACACTTCAAGGTATAGATAATGCAAATTTTCAGGGAGACATTTACAATTCATAGGTTGTGTGCAGGGCCTTTTAACCACATAAAACTATTTGATTTTTCTTCAGAGGTGCCAAAGAAAAGGTATTGCCCATTACTTTCACTGTAATGCCTTTTAAACCACTGAAATGCACTTTATATAAGAAAGCACATTGTTTTGCGGTAAAAGATTCAAATGTACAAATGTGATACACTGAATAAAGATAACCTTTACTTTTTTAAGACAAAAAGGAGGCTCCAATGACCTTCAGGACAGTAACGAAAAATGTGTAATGAATGAAAGTGTTGGTCCAAAACCGATAGTATATAGAACATTGAAGTGCCACTTTTACTTTTGCCTAGTATACTCATGGCTGCCAGGACATACTGGCACTTAGGGAACCACAAGTGCCAGCATTCCCTGGCACCTAGGGCCCACGATGACCTGTAGTGCACCAACACAAAATTTAAATAAAATACACAGCTCATTGCCAAAATATATAAAAAAAAAAAAAGAACACACCCATCCCTGTAATACTTACCAACATCCGTGTTCTTCATATGTAATGGATCCAGTCTTGTAAGCAGGCCCGGGCTGGCAAGTTTAAGCCCGGGGGGGCGCACAGGCGGGCGATCACATGAACGCGCGATGCGGCCGCGTAATTGATGATGCGACCGCATCGCGTGACATGTGATGCGGCCACTTGTGCGCTGATGAGGCCGCATCGCATGTCATGTGATGCGGCCGACGGTAATAAATAGATAATATTGCACCAGGGAGGGAGGGTGCTGGCCCTAACAGCAGTTGGACTGAGCGGCCCAGCCCGCCTCTGCTTGTAAGCTTTGAAAACATACCTAATAAAATGAATCCAAACTTGTAAAAAAAAATATTTTCTTGCAGCTTCTAAACCCAAAATAATCTTCTGGATTAACGCTTGTAAAAAAAATAAAAAAAATATGTCAAACGACACATTCCAGCTGCTGTACTCAGACACTGCCTCCGCATAATGAAAGACTGACAGCTGCTAGGTCTATTTATAACCTGGGACTTTCACACGACCTCAGCACTGAGGACAAGGGAAGAGGTCCGATGCAAGCACTTAAACTAGACCCCTATCTGAAGCGGGAGATACGGCAATAATCCAGTGCACTTGTCAGTGCGCCGGAGATAGACGTGGCTGCACTGGAACGCCTTACTGTACATTGCCTACGTAAATCCGCCCATTGCTCACCTGTTCACTCCCTAAATCGTAGCCTCTAGTAAATGCCGTTTGTGCTCATAGATGACTTGGACGTGGCAGCTTTTTTGCGGAGGATATGCCAAAAAAAGCAGGTACACTGATTAATCACTCAGGCCCTTAGTGACAAAACTATCTAACATATGGTGACACAGTGGTGAGAATTCCTGCCTCATAGCACCTGTGTCATGGATTTAATTCCAACCAATGTATGTAGAGTTTATATGCTCTCTCCGTGTTTGCTTGGGTTTCCTCTGGGTAATCCGATTTACTCCCTTATTCCAAAAACATACTGGTAAATTAATTGACTTCTGTGTTAATTGGCTACTACTATGTTAATTTCTTTTGTGTGTGGTAGGGAATTTAGACCCTAAGGGGTACATTTACTGAACTGTGGGTTTGAAAATGTGGAGATGTTGCCTATAGCAGCCAATCAGATTCTAGCTATCATTTATTTAGTACATTCTAGAAAATGACAGCTAGAATCTGATTGGTTGCTATATTATACCACGCAGAAAGGCTCTTTTATGAGCCACAAAAATATGGGCTTGCAATTAGTGTAAATGTATCTATTTGTCCATGGAGCACATTTCAAGGACACACTCACTTTCCAGTCCTTGAGACTGTCCTCTTAAAAGTGGGAGAACAGAGTAAAAAAAATTCTTCAAACCCAGACATACTAACACTTTATAAACACCCCTTCATTAAATGTTACATTCATTTCTAAAATGAATGATTTGACTGACTGGACATCAGGACTGGCATTATTATGTGTCACTGTGTTTTTTAATGTTTTTACAAAATTGGCTGAAATGTGCCCAGAAATGCATTTTCCAGTAAAAGTACAATACAATAGTTCAAAATTATAGAGTTAGAATCAAGTCATTAAAAGTATAGAACAAAGTCCAATCTCCACCCCACAGAGGACACAGAAAAATGGAAGTCCTTTTTTGGAGGGAAGGGGGGATTTGCTGTGTGCTAATGCACTTTTCCATACTTTTATCACATTTAATTTCACCCTGTAAATCAAAGTCTTGTTTTTCCATGTAGGTCCATACGTAGGTGCATTAATGTGTATTACATGCACACAGCAAGGAACACCCCAATCTGTTCAGCTCCTACCCTCAGAAGGATAAACAAAGAACAGATCCTTCTGGAGTTCTTAAATAAAATATGAATTATTTAAGATTACAAAAAAGTTGCTGTTTATAAATGAGCTGCTAATACCCATTGGGACAAATAAGGGTGTTGGTAAAAGTCAGACCCTGACAGATCCATACTAAATTGAAACAAAAAGTCGGATCCACACAAAAACCCAGATCCACATTAAGTTTACACAAAACCACCCAGATCCAAAATAAATTGACACAAACCCCACATGGATCTTGCCGGATCCATACTAAATTCACACAATTAACACAAATTGATTCACATTATATTCACACAAGTTTTTGTGTGAATTTTGTATGGATCTGGCAAGATCCGGTTGAGTGTCTGTGAATCTTATGTGTATCCGGGTGGTTTTGTGTGTATTTCATGTGGAACCATTTTTTTGTATATACTTAGTATAGATCTGGCTTTTACCCTTTTTCAACAGCAAACCGAAAAAAATGGGGATTAAACAAAAGGGGGATTTTCTATGGCAGAAACAAGGAACTGGCTTAAAAGTACACATACTAAGTATAAAATTATTATTATTATTATTATCCTTTATTTGTTAGGCGCCACAAGAGTTCCGCAGCGCCGTACAATGCACAAACAGTAGACAGTACAGGGTATTACATTACTGAACAGTAAACAAAAAATACTGACACTTCAGGAGCTCCAAGCAGGCTAATGCGGTAGAGATGGAGCAGAAGAGCTGGTAAGGACACAAGAGGGAGGAGGGCCCTGCTCAATGAGCTTACATCCTAAGGGAGGGTGAACAAAACACAGGTACAGAGGGAGTGAGTTGGCGTATAAAGGAGGGGAGGCGGGGTTAGGTGGAAGGTGGGTAGGCTTTGAGGAACAGGTGGGTTTTTAGTGCCCGTTTGAAGGAGCTAAGAGTGGGAGAGAGACGGATGGAGCGAGGCAGGTCATTCCAGTGAAGGGGGGCAGTGCGGGAGAAGTCTTGGATTCTGGAGTGGGAAGAGGTAATCAGAGTGGAGGAGAGGTGACGGTCATTGGCCGAGCGCAGAGAGCGGGCAGGAGTGTGAATGAGGAGGAGGTCAGTGATATAGGGGGCAGTGGACTGGGAGAGCGCCTTGTACGTTGTGGTCAGGAGTTTGAAAAGGATTCTGTAGGGTATGGGGAGCCAGTGTAGGGCAAGGCAGAGAGGGGATGCGGAGGAGGAGCGGCGAGATAGGAAGATGAGTCTAGCAGCCGCATTAAGAATAGAGCGGAGGGGGGTGAGATGGGAGAGGGGGAGGCCGGAGAGGAGGAGGTTGCAGTAGTCCAGGCGGGAGATAATGAGTGCATGGATGATAATTTTGGTGGCATCCTGAGAGAGGAAAGGTCGGATGCGGGCAATGTTGCGAAGTTGGAAGCGACAGGCTTGGGCAAGGGATTGAATGTGGGGGGTGAAGGAGAGAGAAGAGTCGAAGGTAACGCCTAGGCAGCGAAGTTGGGTGACAGAAGAGATGGAGGTGTTATTAACAGTGATAGAGAGGTCGTGGTGGGAGGGGAGCCTGGGGGGAGGAAAGACAATGAGCTCCGTTTTGGAGATGTTGATCTTGAGAAATCGCAAGGACATCCAGGAGGAGATGGCAGAGAGGCAGTCGGATACATGAGAGAGAAGGGAGGGGGAGAGGTCAGGCGAGGAGATGTAGAGTTAAATGTCGTCAGCGTAGAGGTGATACTGAAGACCGAAGGAGGAGATGAGAGCGCCAAGGGAGGAGGTATAGAGTGAAAAGAGTAGAGGGCCAAGAACAGAGCCTTGAGGGACTCCAACAAGGAGAGGGGAGGGGGTTGAGGAAGAGCCAGAGGTGGATACCGAGAAGGAGCGGTTAGCGAGGTAAGAGGTGAACCAGGCGGGGACAGAACCCGATAGGCCAAGAGAGAGAAGAGTTTGTAGCAGGAGGGGGTGATCAATGGTATCAAAGGCCGCAGAGAGGTTGAGTAGGATGAGTAGGGAGAAGTGACCCTTGGATTTGGCTAGTAGGAGGTCATTGGTAACTTTGGCCAGGGCAGTTTCGGTGGAGTGGAGGGGGCGGAAGCCTGATTGGAGAGGGTCAAGGAGGGAGTAGTCCGAGAGGTGTCTGGTGAGGCGGTTGTAGACAATCCTCCCAAGTAATTTGGAAGCTTAGGGGAGAAGAGAGATAGGGCGATAGTTAGCAGGAGAGGTAGGGTCAAGATTAGGTTTCTTGGACTAAAAATCTCTGTTAACGGTGGAGTGATGTTGTTCCAATTCTGCAGTGTATATGCACTCATGCCCAGCAGAGTAGGCAAATGAAATAAAATGAAAAGTTAAAATAACAATGCTAATTGAGGAGAGACAACATTTGTGAATACAGGACTGTCAAGCAGATAGTTTAAAGCACAGGTAATTATATACAATTATAACCTCTAAATCAGTCCCAAATCACTGTTATAGAGGGTCCACCATCCGGAATAACATGATATATATGTCCAAATGAACAGAGTTAGATAGACTCCCACTCACAGTAGTGACATTGCAGTACACAAAGGGCAGAAATGTGTTCCAGAGTCAAATGATTACTATGCAATCCCAACACAAACTATGTGAGCTCATGATTGACTTAATCAATAGCTCTTACTGGAGATCCTTTGCCTTAGGAGCCAGTGCCTTAGGAAGAAACCTCCTGCAGTCAGACTCACTGACGATTTTGCATCCGTAGTGACAGTCTGCAGAATGGCAATATCAGATAAATAAGTGCTTTGTATTTTTAAAAACTCTCCTCTCACATTTAACGCATTTCTTCACTGCAAAACCTTCTTCTGATGTAAATAGCATACTAAGAGATATCCCTGTATTTAAAACCACTGAAAGATCCAAATCTCATTAATTAATCAGCTTTCAACTTTGTCGAAATACAATAAAATAGCCAGTTCCTTATAAAAAAATTTTAACCCTGAATGCATATCCAAAGGCATTTATCCTATAGATATATAATTTATAAAATAATAAGAAGAATGAATACAATAAATACAGCAACATTCAAAATTGCTCTAGCTCTCCTGGTTCAGTAAACCAGACCAATAATCTAACAGAGAAAGTCTACATTTTGTTACAAGAGTTTAAGTGATTTAATGTCCACTATAAATGATTCCTAAAATATAGGGATCACATAATTAAATAATAAATAGCTTTACTTATTAATTAATATTAATTTATTAATTAATAGCTCTGATTTTGCAACCATGGCATCATCAGAAGTTCACTGCAAACCCTGCCACCTTGGCCCGCGATTGCATGAGCTTCCACGTAAAATAATGCTGAATTTGCACAAAAATAGGTGTACAATGTCACAAAACAGCATTTGCACTGTGCTATTTTACATTCATTAATGAGCAGCCGTCATAAGAAGGAACTTACAACAGCATTCTAATTTAATAGCTTTCAGAATGCACTTCTAAAAATACATCAAATTACTATATTAATATTAATACTTAAAAAAGTATTTTCTTATAAATATAAAGCATCACATATTTTATAGTAAATATAAGGCAACACATACAACTTGTTTGAAATGGAAATAATTCAAGTTTATTCTTAAGATTCTTCAGATAACAGATAAGTGAGTAAATGTTAAGCTGGGGTACACACTACAGGTTTTTCACCAGATTATCGTGCTAAACACCCGATAAATGACCGTTCGACCCCATTAGTCTGTGCACTCCAATGATCATGTTTTATCGTTCCAAAGCACATTGTATCGTTTGATTTGATTTTACAAACGGACTAAAAATCTCTGTTAACGGTGGAGTGATGTTCCAATTCTGCAGTGTATATGCACTCATGCCCAGCAGAGTAGGCAAGATCTCCATAGAGTTTACAGAGTCACAATATTTTCAGCCGATGGTTATGACAGATGAAGAGCACAGATCTGAAAATGAATCTTATAAAAAGTGTATAGTGTTACACCTGAATCGGCATGCTGATAGGGACCTTCAGTCATTGGTAAAATTGTTAATGATGTCACATCAGGAGAAATTTTCTGTAGTGTGCACCCAGTCTAATTTTAACATCCACACTCAGCTACTGTCACGGTAGTCTGTATTTCTTGACCCGATTCGGGACCCTTGGGCCTAGCTGGAGCAGGACTGAAACAGAACCTAGCGGCCTGGATGATCTTTCTGCTCATGTAGAGTCCTCTGAGTAGCCCAAGCAGTATAGGAGTAAGGACTGGAGTCTGTGCCTGAGTATTGAACTGGAATCCGGTGTTATACCTGACTGGAACTGTTCATGGGAACTCAATCCTGGCTCCTGCAGCCAGGCACACGGGACTGAAACAGACTAATAAGAACTTAGATAGGAAACACACGGAAACTCAGAACAGAGTGAACTGGAACTGGAGACAGAGACTAGGAACTCAGAACCGTGACACGGAATGACGAACTCAGGACTGCGTGGGAAGCACAGACCTGGAACACACACACAGATACACGGAACTGGAAATAAGCCCTAGAGACTCAAAACCAGCCGTAGCAGCAGAACAGATGATACCGGTAAAGCCACTGGTACTGCAGAATAAATATAGGATGGTGCAAAGTTCTTACTGAGGTGAGCTCTCTTGCTGAATGTAGAATATTGCAGCTCGAAAGTGCAAAGTACTTGCAGAATGATGAGCTCCAGATAATGCAGGATGCTTGGAAGAAGATATGCTTTTAGAATGCAGGATACTTGCAAAGTGATATGAAGCTGGTAGAGCAGGATGTACACTGAAGAGAATCACTTTGTAAACACAGGCAATCGGGAACAACTGGAACCTGGTGCCAAGAACTATCCTCAGGAGAGAAGTGTGTTGTTCTGGCAATGAACAGATCTCTGCAGCAAGTTTAAATAGGGTGTCCCAAACAACTATTGGCTGCACAATTCATGTGATCACAGCTGCTGAATCTGGTTGGTCTGGAATGATCACCTGACTGCATACAAGATGGCCACACCCATGCAGCAGAACAAACAGTATGTGTTGGTTTACAAACGGAGATGTGATGGACAGGAATGCTGCAGGCAACCAGCAGGGGCCCAGATAGCAGTGAGGTAAGTGCGGCTAAGACCCCAATGTATTACAGCTACTTCTCATGTAAGTCTCATCCTAGATTTGATGTCTTCAAACTTGGGTCTTGGGTGAGGGTATTCCACTGGAAAAAGGAATATGTTTTCTCCTTGAACAAGCTCTCCAAACAATTGGAGAGCATTGCTGGCATTACTGGGTTTCTAACTCTGGGAACTCTGCTTCACTGCAACAGTAGAAGTACAGGTTTAATTTAGCAAGCTTCAATAGTTTTTCAGATTACATTACCATCCGGGGTTCGTACAAAAACCTTAGCTGAATGTCAGCCCAGTCCTCACCGTCAAAGGAGTCACCCAGGTCCCGTTCCCAAGCTACTTCGTGGGGATTGTGTGGGGAAGCAGAAGGGGAAGTCAGCACAGAGTAAATAGTGAAGATAAGACCAGGCGTTGTTGCTCGGCGCAGGCATAATATTTCAATAGTAGTGAGTGGGAGAGAGGTGAGGCGGGATTTGACAGTAGAGTGAAGATTACAAAATTGAAGGTACTGATAGAAGAATCGTGTTAGTACTTTTCTCTTGAATGTCATCATCATCATCATTTATTTATATAGCACCATCAAATTCCGTAGCGCTTTACAATAGGAAACAAACATTTATAAGACAATACTGGGTAATACATACGAACAGAGAGGTAAGAGGGCCCTGCTCACAAGCTTACAATCTATGGGAAAGTGGGAGTTTGAAACACAAGGACATTTGGCAGTTTTCTCTTGAATGTCAGCATATTGGGGAAATAGAGTGTTGCGGGTGATATCGTTTAAGTAACAGATCCCTCTGGCGTGCCAGGAAGAGAACCAGGAGGGGAGTAAACCAGGAGGGAACTCCGGAGAGTTGAAAGAGGGATTATGGGAGAGGGTTGTGGGGAAAATCCGTACCATCTGAAAGCCGAGTTCCAGATAGCCAATGAGTGGTAGACCGTGGGATGGTTCAGGACTTTTTTACGGCGGGGCGCCCCTAGGGAGCCAGAAGAGGGAAGCAGGAGTGAGGAGTCCCGACCTTCAGCCTCAAGAGTAACCCAAACCCTAGCAAATGTAGGGCCATTCCACAGGACACACTGAGCGATTTGTGCTGAAAGGTAGTAACGCTTAAAATCGGGGATATCCAGACCTTTTAAGAATCCGGAGTCGTATACATGCTTCCCCGCCCAAATAAATTTTGATGTTTCATATCGAAGAGATTTGAATACATAGGGGGTTAGGTCAATAGGGAGGGTTTGAAAAATACTTAACAGTGTAGGAAGTATATTTTGACCGCGGTGATGCGGTCAACCCAGGAGACAAATTGGTGAGACCAAGTAGATAGATCTGACTTTATTGGGGATAGGGTGTGGGGAAAGTTGGCTTGAAAGAGACTATAAGGATTTTTGGTCAAAAAAATGCCTAGAAAATATAAGATCTAAAGTTAGTTTATCAGATTGTGGGATATAAAAATCTAGAGTTTCCGTTTTGGCTGGATTAATTTGAAATCATCTGCATATAAAGCAATCTTATACGCAGATGCGACCCGTATATCCGCCCCAGATGGATTGGTTTGCGCATATTCTGGCTGCAAGTGGTTCAATTATAAGGGCAAAAATCAGAGGGGAGAGGGGGCATCCCTGGCGACTGCCATTAGCAATTGTGAAGAGCTTGGTATTAAGGCCATTGGCTGTGATGGTGGCGGAGGGAGTCCGGTAAAGAGCTGTGATGCCCGTTAGGAACTTGCCAGAGAAGCCCATTCAGTGAAGCACACCAAGCATGAACGGCCAGGAGATATGATCAAACGCCTATTCGGCGTCAAAAGCCATTATTAAAAAAGAGCAACTTGCCTCCATGAATGGAGTATATCAAGTCGATGGTCCTCCTGGTATTGTCAGGAGCTTGCCTCCCTGGAATGAAACCAACCTGGTCCGGATGCACCAAGGCTGGGAGCAGAGGATTAAGCCTGGTGGCTAAAATTTTTGCATACAATTTTAGGTCTACGTTAAGAAGGGAGATTGATCTGTAGCCCGAACAGTGTAGAGAGTCTTTTTCAGGTTTCAGAATGACCGCAATGTTAGCTAGAGTCATGGCAGTGTCGAAGGATGCCCCATCTAAAATTTGGTTGCAAAAAGACATTAAGTGTGGCACTAGAACTGCTGCAAACTTCTTATAATATTGTGCAGTAAAGCCATCAGGACCTGGGGCCGATGAGGACTTGAGCGATTTAATCGCCATTGTTACTTCATTGTCAGTGATGTCCTCATTTATGCAGAATTTGATCCCTTTTAAGAGAAATCCCATCAACTGATCGCTATAGTTTTGTTTGTTTTTTAAAGCTATCTTGACTGCATTTATTCTTACTCCATGTTCTATCACTACTATATACAGTGAAGTGGCATCAGCTGTCCCCATAATATATCTTCTCCCCACAGTTTCATATGTAAATCTTTGATGTCTTTCAAGTATGCTCCATTTTTCTTTTTACATATGGCTGTAGGTGTAAATCAATGTATTTGTAGAGGTTCATGCTCATAGAGTTAGTGCCCATAATAATGGCCTTCTTCAGGTATTTTTCTTCATTTTTATGTACTTTGGAAGGACATATAACCCAGGTATTTTAGGGTATGGGTTGTTTAGGAACTGTAGTTCTTCCTTGTTTATCACACCTATATCAAGATATTTCAGGAGAAATAGTTTAACATATGTGCCTCCCTCATTAAGTTGCCTAAATACCTAATTGGTGTAGTCTACTCTATTCATAATCACCATTCTGTCACTTTTAATGGCAAGTTTGATGACTACATCAGGATTTTATTTTAGTGTCTTTAATGCCAATCTTTTTTCTTCCTTATATCTATCTTCTCAATTTCATCTATAGCAACCACTCTAAGGGCTAGATTTATACCCCATTCATACTGCACCAAAATCCCGGGTTTTTCCCGGGGCAAGCTCAAAGGACCCGGGTCTTGGTGCAGTATGAATGGTACAAGTGAAAAATCCAGGGTCTAAAAACCCAGGGTCTTCACTATGAATGGTGCAACCCGGGTTTTTGCATAGTTGCATAGGGGGGGGGGGAGAGGAGAGAGAGAGAGAGAATTTTTTTTTCATATTCCAGCCAATGAAAACCGCTCTGGTGATGACTCCCACAAATTGCCAGGGCACAGACTTGTGCAGTATGAATGGGGTCAACCCGGGAAATTCCCGGGTCCGAGGTGCAGTATGAATGGTGTTTCTGAGCTGGGACGCTCCGAGACCCTGCAAAAACCCGGCTTCAAAAACCCGGGATATTGCAGGGGCGGCAGTATGAAAGTGGTATTACTAAGCTGAGGGCTTGAAAAAGTAGAGATGTTGCCTATAGCAACCAATCAGATTCTAGCTGTCATTTATTTAGTGCACTCTACAAAATGACAGCTAGAATCTGATTGGTTGCTATAGGCAACATCTCCATTTTTTCAAACCCGCAGTTTAGTTAATATACCCCCAAATGTGTCTACTTTTCATATTTCTTCTGGAAAATCCTCTTTCCATTTATATCCTATTTGTTACTGTTATTATTCCTACCAGTTTGTTCTTTATTTCCTGGATATTTAGATGCAAAATACATTTTTAAAGACAATTTATGAAGAAATTTCTGAATGTCAATGTATGTGTCAAATTTATTCATGTTATAAGTTGGGGAATATTAGAACAGTGATTCCTCATCTTGTGTTATTGTATGGGAAATTAAATTAAATATTGTTGTCTTGTCCTCTAATGTACTTTCTATTGTTACAGTTCCCTTTTTGATTTGTGCTAACTTCTTATGAAGTGAATAAAACATAATAATGGTCTCTAACTTGAAATGGGGATCCTGCCAATCTCTTCTCATCCACTTTCTGTCATTCCTATTTTAGTTGTCTCATCTACTCCAATATGTTTCTCTATTGATCCTATCTGAATGATAAGGGTACTGGCTCTGACCTTTCTTCATGTCTTTCTTATTTTATCTTTTACCCTTTGGTTGTACCTTTTTCCATTCAGCCCCTATTCTTCTCCCTTTATTATCTCCAGATATTTTATCAGATACCTCCTCTAGCAAATCACTCCTACTTTCTCTATATTTAAATATCCCTAGTTCAGGTGTCTGGAAATGGTTAGGTAAATGGTTATAAACAAACTAAAAACAATATACTTTCCTAAGCTCAATGGTGGGTGCTGCTGCACATAAATAATCAGTGCTACCCCACCTGAGTACAAACATACAAAGTAATATATGAATATAAATAGGTATTGTTGTAGCACTTTCTAAATGTCCATGTAATCAAAGAATCTAAACTTCCCCTCTGAAAGTTCTTCTTAGTGTATTTCTTCACCAATTTCCTCGAAATCTCAATCGAAGTATGCAATAATTCTAAAAAAAGTAATATACAGTGTAGGATGTTTCAAGTAATAATATCCACCCTCACATTTGATAATAAAAATAATTCATAAAGTGTTAGTCCCAACTTCCAAGATGATGTCCACCACACTTCAGGTTTATTGGTTATCTGCCTCCCTTTTTTGGTTACTGTTCTACATATATGCCTGTCTCAATGCTCATCATAAATCACACTTTTGAAAGTGTATACTATGGTTCCTTTCAAATTACTTTGATATCCTCTCACGTTATGGACCAATATGGAGGGTTCATCATATAAAAAAGAAGACTTATGGTGCATTACCCTTAAAAATTCCAATGTTTTAATTCTAAAAATATATTCACAAAAAACATACAGTATAGTTATGTAAAACCAATTCAAGTACATATGTTCCCTCCTGGGTTATGCAAATATTCCTACCAGATGTCTTTGGTTGAACCGTATAACAAGGGGAGATGTTCTGTATTCTAACAGACTACAGAAAATACTCCTTTGTTTGCAAGATGTTCCTCTCCAAGGTCAAATGTGTGCCTTTCATGACTGGGTTTTAGTTAAGCAATGTGTTTCAACTTATATGGTGTTCCTCCAAGCTTCCAGGAACATTGCCTGACTCCATCTTTTATAGTTCCAATCAAAATCTTGTTGTGGGACTGTTAGCAGCCATTTCCATTGTTCTTGCTTTCATTGACAGGTTACCAGAGTGTTAGAAGTAGAGCTCACTAAGTGATCCTGGCCCCTTTGAATTCTTTGGACTACACAGACAAAGAGAGTGAGAGAAGATTCAATGGTATATTTATTGCAGAAGGGTTAATACACCTGTAAACAATAACAAATAACAATAATAACAATATGAATAGTTAAAACAATAGACAAGTTATGACCAAGCTTCAAACATCACCCAACCACATCCCAGTGTCTATAACCCTTTAACCGTTAAAATGAAAATAGGTGTATTCATTATCCAGGTTCAGTTGTAGTTTTTTTCTGGTCCAGATGCAGTTGCCGGGACAAAGGCAAAGAAGGTACACCAGTATGCTGAGAGTACCACGGTATCTGGCTAAGCTGTTTATTCCTATACAAAATACTATAAGGATGCACTATACCTAAGACATTGTTAAAGTCTACAGTACAAAATGTAGGAATTGTACTCAGGGCCAAGCTGCTAACTCCTATTCCCCACTGTCTAAATATATTGTGGCCAATTTGTAGTAGATTTCCTTGACTTGCTGGTCTTGGCTGTCTGGCCCAAAGCTCTCTACCGAAATGTAGGAGTCTACTCCCCTGTCACCCAGCTCCTGCCGGCACAGGAGCAGACTCACGTGGGCAGACCCACGTGCAGCTTCATATGGAGCAGAGTTGCAAGCTGTTCAAATAAAGACACGACTAAGATGCAGGCTTTGGAGTAGGAACCACAATCGAGCTGACAGGAGACAGAAATCCAGCGTCAGACTCAGTAGAACATTGAACACCCCTGGGTCTCCTTTCCGGGCCTTCTTAAACAGTACATCTTTTCCATGGTTGAAAGTCCAGTCTCCAAGGATAATCCAAGTTCATCCAGGATGTTATTGGCTAACAACTCCTTAGGGGTTGGAGACGGGAATGGGAAGATGTCATCCCAGGTGGGTTTCTACCCTGCAGGTTTGGTGCACAGGAGTCTGATACAGTCACAGCAAGAACAATAGCTGCTCAAACCAGTTGTTGATAGTCTTAACCCTGGTTGAGTAAGACAGCCTCCCTACTTTAACCCCTTCCAAGCTTTTGGGAGATGTAAGGGGTTTGGGATGATCCAGACTTTCTGCTCTCACTATGTGAGTGGTAACTTGGTCAGCAGATAGTTCATCTACCATGTTGTAATTCGATGTGATGGTCAGATGAATGCATGGACCCCACCTGGGTTTATTTAAGAATAAAATGGTTACATTTAAGTCCCATCCCATAAGATTTATATCCACTGTTCAGTTTGATTAATAAAACTAAAAAACAATGTAATATTCAACTAAGGAGTTCACACAAGCACACTATCTCTAAAATATTCAAAGTGACAGATTGGGGAAGATGGTGCCTGTCAGACCCTTCTCGTCATACCGACCTTTTCATTTTCAGAGCTAGAGTCTTTGCGCTTTGAAGTAAAATACCCTTCCTATGTTAATGGTTTTCCTCACATTTTTTCTTCCACTCACAACTGATAATGGCCTCTCCTTGTTATAGTCCTTAATTTTGTATTCAGGAACAGGCTATTATAATGTTAAAGGCTTCAACATTCATCATAAGGGCAATTATTTAAAATAATCTATAAATTGATAATTATTAGTCAAAATATCTTTAATCATTGAAATATAGTAAATATGGCAATATATGGCATTGCATCATTAACAACATTTTTTAATTCACAATTTCTTACATACACGCACAATATCTCTACTTTCGTTCTTAACATTTCTGTGTTTATTACTGATCAGTGATGTTTTGTAAATTACTGAAGATTATTTTAGTAAAATATAAATATAGTTTGGACATTTTTACTTTGATACATTACATGCTCGAATGTCCCATTTTTACACATTTCCTTTCTCTTTCTTTTGTTGTGATAGTATAGTGAAAGGGTGCACCTCCCAGTACATCTATAAAAAGTTATAACTGAGTGAGAACTAACATATATGTGCATATTTTGCAAAGATGGAATTTGTCTCTGAATATATGTTTTAACACCTGGGGGTAAATGTATCAAAGTCCGTTTTTTTCATCTCGCAGGAGATCAGTGATTTTTCAGCTAAAACTGCCTTTACAAGCCATCGCCGCTTTAAATTTTAGCTGAAAAATCGCCGATCTCCCAAAAAAAAACAGACTTTGATACATTTACCCCCTAGTGGAGATGGAGTTAACTTTACTTTAATTAGCTTTTGATATATGTCACCTGAAGGAAAGCATACTGGGCCTGATTCATTAAGGAAAGGAAAGCAAAAAAAATAGTGACTTTGTACCTTGGCAAAACCATGTTGCATTGGAGCAGGAGGTAAGTTTATGATGGAAGATTTATAGTTGGGGAATGGCATGTTCTAGATCAACTTTAAATTTCAGTGTGCAAATAATGCTATCAAGTATTTGTGTGCTACATGAAAAAAACAGCCAGTTTTTAAGTTATATGAAAAATAATAAATTAATTTGCACCCATTGCATTGTAACATGTTTTTTTCCAGGAGAAAAATTACAATTTTTTTTTACCTACTTTCCTTAATGATTCAGGGCCTTTGTCTTTACTGCTATCTCAATCAATGTGTTTTAAACACATAGAGCAGCACGGTGGCTAAGTGGTTAGCACTTCTGCCTTATAGCACTGGGGTCATGAGTTCAATTCCCGACCATGGCCTTATCTGTGAGGAGTTTGTATGTTCTCCCCGTGTTTGCATGGGTTTCCTCCGGGTGCTCCGGTTTCCTCCCACACTCTAAAAACATACTGGTAGGTTAATTGGCTGCTAACAAATTTACCCTAGTCTGTGTGTCTGTCCGTCTGTGTGTGTGTTAGGGAATTTAGACTTTAAGCCCCAATGGGTCAGGGACTGATGTGAGTGAGTTCTCTGTACAGCGCTGTGGAATTAGTGGCGCTATATAAATAAATGATAATAATAATAGGGCCTGCTTTGTAGCTATTATGTTAAATAGCTCTATGCATATCCAGGACATTACGCCAATGAATGCAATTTTACGCAATTCCTGTCCGCAAGCAACTGACACTTATGACAGCATAGGACTTGAGAGGCAGAACGTAGGCCACATACAATAAGGCTCTTCCAATGCAGATGTGGCTGATTCATGTCCTGTGTATGTCGTAAGAACGATTGTTATCAGCCATATATTTAGCACCACTACAGGTCAGGTCTAAATGCTGACTGATAGTGATGACCGACACGGTATTGTCTTTGATTTAAAAAGTACATGTATGGGTGCTAGTAGCTATCACAGAACAACTGTATGCAGCTAAGATGGTACCATGTTTAAGTTGCTTGGTATTTGAATCAGACACTTAAGGGTATAGTTACAAAACTGCGGGTTTAAAAAAGTGCATGTGTTGCCTATAGCAACCAATCAGATTCTAGTTGTCATTTATTTAGTGCATTCTAGAAAATGATAGCTAGGACTGTGAGGGAGTTTGAATGTAAGGTATAAAACAGAGGGCGGAGTCAAGTGTAAAACCAAGGCAACGGGTTTGGGAAATGAAGGAAATTGTGGTGTCATTGACAGTGAGGGAGATTTGAGGGGAGATCGTGACTCTGGCAGGAGGGAAGATGATAAGTTTTGTTTTGAGATCTCCACATGGATGTCCCAACATATAGCAGAAGAACAGTTGGTTAAACGACATAGTACAGAAGAGGAGAGGTCAGGGGAAGAGTTATAGAATAAGTAAATTATTTTCCCAAGAGAGGAGGTGTACAGTGAAAAAGTAATTGGAAAAACAAAGCCTTGTGGAATCCTAACAAATAGTGAGAGTGGAGGGAGGATGTGCCACAGGTAGAAACACTAATGGAGCAGTTTGATAGGTAATAAGTGTACCAGGAAGAACTGTGTCACAAACGCCAATGAAGCAAAGGTTGTGTAGGAGAAAGTAGCAGAGAGGTCCAGAAAAATGAGTATGGAGAAATGTCCATTAGCCATTTGCAGTAAGTAGATTATTGCTCACTTTTCTTGAGAACTGTTAGGAACTCCCAAGTCAGTACAGTGAAACTCGGGAACTACTCAGAAGGCCAGGTGTTCGCTGGAGCCCCTAGTGGTGGGGACAGACTGGGCTGCAGGCCGACCGAGGGTCGAGTAGCGTATACTGACTTAAAGGAGTTTCCCAGGAGTGATTGGTGGACTGTATATAAGAGAAATCCAAGGTCCAAAGGTCACAGGCACAGATGCAATATCCAAGGGCAAGCGAAGGGTCAAACTCACAGGCAAAGAAGCAAAATCCGAATTCCAGGCAAAAGGTCAAGGTCAGAAGAGA
Source organism: Mixophyes fleayi (assembly GCF_038048845.1). Taxonomy (NCBI): domain Eukaryota; kingdom Metazoa; phylum Chordata; class Amphibia; order Anura; family Limnodynastidae; genus Mixophyes; species Mixophyes fleayi. The sequence continues at coordinate 150,563,519 of NC_134403.1, read as the reverse complement.
AGGGTCACAGGTCCAATAACAAGCAGGGGTCAAACACGGGTGGTCAAATCTAAGGTAGCAGGAACCTAAACGGATAATACAAGCAGGCAGCAGGACTGAGGACAGAATGCTATAACCGGCAATGAGGCATCAGCCCTCATTGCCTTAAATGCAGCCCAGAGCCAATCACAAACAGAGCCACAGTTGCAGACTAATTGCCAGATACTAAAAGGCCAATCAGGGCTTAGCCCTGAATCTCACACCTGCAGGCTAAAGACTGCTAATTCAGCCACAGGCTGAATCTAACTATTAGCCCCTAATGCGCAGGCGCGCCTGGCTGCAGCGGCGCTGCCCAGCCGTTGCCTTGATCCTGGGTGAGTCCAAGATGAACAGTAGTTGTAGGAACAATAGCCAACGGGTCAGGAGACTGAGGATGATGGGCCAAAAAACTTCGAGACAAGGAATCGGCCTTAGCATTTTTAGAACCTGGACGGAATGTAATAATGAAGTTAAACCTGGTGAAAAATAAGGCCCAGCGGGCCTGCCTAGGATTCAGGGTTTTAGCGGTCTGGATGTATTGGAGGTTTTTATGGTCCGTGAAGATGGTGATGGTATGAGTAGCTCCCTCTAACAAATGTCGCCATTCCTCCAGTGCCAACTTAATGGCCAACAATTCACGATTGCCGACATCGTAATTACATTCGGCAGACAAAAATTTCTTAGAAAAAAATGCACAAGGATGTAATTTTTTGCTCCTCGGGTCTTTCTGAGAAAGGATGGCGCCAGCACTGATATCTGAAGCGTCCACCTCTACAATGAACGGAAGTTCCGGATCAGGATGTCTCAGCACTGGAGCAGAAATGAAGGCAGCTTTGAGTGCCGAGAAACTTGGCAATGCCTCCGAAGGCCACTTTGCTGGGTTAGCTCCCTTTCGAGTGAGGGCAGTGATAGGAGCTACTAACGAGGAAAAAGAGTCAACAAACCTACGGTAATAATTTGCAAATCCAAGGAACCTCTGGATCGCCTTCAGATTAGTAGGGAGGACCCAATCCTGGATTGCTCGAACTTTGGCAGGGTCCATTGCGAATCCTGATGAGGAGATGATATATCCTAGGAATGACACAGTGGCCACCTCAAATTCGCATTTCTCCCTTTTTGCAAATAGGTGATGTTCCCGTAATTTCAGCAGAACCTGGCGAACATGCTGACGTTGCTGGAGTAAAGACTCAGAGTAGATTAAAATATCATCCAGATACACAACTACTGTTTTACCCAGGAACTCTCGTAAGACATCGTTGATCAGGGCCTGGAAAACCGCCGGAGCGTTGCATAACCCGAATGGCATCACGAGATATTCATAATGTCCCGACTGGGTATTGAAAGCAGTCTTCCATTCATCCCCCTTCTTGATTCGAATAAGATTGTAAGCCCCTCTGAGGTCAATCTTCGAAAATATAGTGGCAACTTTTAATTGATCAAACAAGACCGAAATCAACAGTAACGGGTACATATTCTTGATAGTGATGTTATTCAGTCCATGGAAATCAATGCATGGTCTAAGACTGCCATCTTTTTTTGACACGAAAAAACAACCTGCGCCTACGGGAGATTTAGAAGGACGTATGAATCCCTTTTTCAGGTTTTCCTCCACATATAGCTCCATGGCCTGAGTCTCCGGAATGGACAAGGAGTATAACCGCCCTTTGGGCAACTTGGAACCCGGGACTAAATCAATGGCACAGTCATATTCTCGATGTGGTGGAAGGGAGTCAGCTTTCCTTTTGCAGAACACATCAGTGAAGTCCTGGTAAGGTACCGGCAAAAAGTCTGGACTAGGCTATAGGATTCTAAGCGGCAGGGTCAAGCAAGACGTGGAACACTCGGGACTCCAACGAGTAATCTCTCCACTTTTCCAGTCAATAAGGGGATTATGACTGCGAAGCCAGGGATACCCCAATATCAACGGAGCAGAGGGACAAGTGATAAGATAGAAGGAGAGCTCCTCCGTATGGAGGACTCCTACAGACAACCGAACCATTGGAGTCCTAGCGAGAATCCTTCCCCCAGGCAAGGGGTTACCATCCAAACCACATGTGGTGATGCTTGATCCTAACTTGATATGCGGAATATCAAGCGTCTGAGCCAAATGTATATCCAGGAAATTACCAGCCGCACCACTGTCAAGAAAAGCTTTCAAGTCCATGGATCTCTCACGGAAACTTAGACGTCCAGGGACTAATAAAGAATTTTCTGAAGAGGTAATCTGAAGACCCAAGCGCACCTCTTCACCTGCACTTAGGCTTTGGAGTTTCCCGGCTTGTTGGGACATGAACGAACTAAGTGGCCTGGATGACCACAATACATACACAAGCCTAGTGAGCGTCTTCTGGAGCGTTACTCCGGAGGCAAACGGTAAGCGCCCAACTGCATGGGTTCAGAGGAATCGGGCAAAGTGTTATCGAGGTTAGCGAAAACGTCCATAGGAGCAGAGGACTCCCGTTCAGCCTTCCTCTCTCTGATCCGACGATCAATTTTTATAACAAGTTGCATCAAATTCTCCAGCGTGTCGGATATCGGATACTGGACTAAGGAATCCTTAATTTGCTCGGTAAGTCCTAAGCGAAATTGACTTCGCAATGCTGGGTCGTTCCAGGCGCTATCAGTGGACCATCGCCGAAATTCCGCACAATACTCTTCCGCTTAGCGACGTCCCTGCCTTAGCGTACGGAGATGAGCCTCAGCTGAGGCTACCCTGTCCGGGTCATCGTACAATAACCCTAGAGCTTGAAAAAAGGCATCCATAGACTGTAAGGCTGGACTTGTGGAAGGCAAGGAGAAGGCCGAAGACTGAGGGTCGCCCTGGAGTAATGAGATGATGATCCCTACCCTCTGTTGTTCGGAACCAGAGGAACGTGGTTTCAGACGAAAGTACAACTTGCAGCTCTCTTTGAAATTACGGAAGGCTGGCCTGCTTCCAGAGAATCGGTCAGGCAAATTCATCTTAGGCTCCGGTGTGTCACCAGCGAGAACTTGCTGGGGCTGCCGGCCTCTGGAAGCCTCTTCTTGGACTGCCAGGCGCTGGGATAAAGTCTGCACCACTTGGGAAACCGCCTGTATCTGGTTGGCCAGAATCTGGGCTGGGGACATATTCGACTCCTCTCCGTCCATGGCCGGTTATTATGTTAGGAACTCCCAAGTCAGTACAGTGAAACTCGGGAACTACTCAGGAGGCCAGGTGTTCGCTGGAGCCCCTAGTGGTGGGGACAGACTGGGCTGCGGGCCGACCGAGGGTCGAATAGCGTATACTGACTTAAAGGAGTTTCCCAGGAGTGATTGGTGGACTGTATATAAGAGAAATCCAAGGTCCAAAGGTCACAGGCACAGATGCAATATCCAAGGGCAAGCGAAGGGTCAAACTCACAGGCAAAGAAGCAAAATCCGAATTCCAGGCAAAAGGTCAAGGTCAGAAGAGAAGGGTCACAGGTCCAATAACAAGCAGGGGTCAAACACGGGTGGTCAAATCTAAGGTAGCAGGAACCTAAACGGATAGTACAAGCAGGCAGCAGGACTGAGGACAGAACGCTATAACCGGCAATGAGGCATCAGCCCTCATTGCCTTAAATGCAGCCCAGAGCCAATCACAAACAGAGCCACAGTTGCAGACTAATTGCCAGATACTAAAAGGCCAATCAGGGCTTAGCCCTGAATCTCACACCTGCAGGCTAAAGACTGCTAATTCAGCCACAGGCTGAATCTAACTATTAGCCCCTAATGCGCAGGCGCACCTGGCTGCAGCGACGCTCCCGGCCGTTGCCGGAGCTGGAAGGAAGTGACGTCCCGGTCGTCATAGTGACAGCCGGAACGCTGGGACCGATAGGATGTGAGCCGCGGCGGCTGTGAGTACCGCCGCGGCTCGTGACAAGAACAGCTTCAATGGAATGTTGGCAGCAAAAGTCTGATTGCAGAGAGTTTAGAATAGAGAGAGAGTAGAAAAAGTGAGACAGGCGGTTATACAATAATCACTAATCGCTCAAGTAGTTTGGAGGCAAAAGGGAGGAGAGAAATAAGGTGTTAATTGGAGAGAAAGGCTGGATCAAGTTTTTTTTTTAAGAATTGGTGAGATGAGCGCATGGGCCAGTGGAGAGAGAGAGGGGTTGAAGAGGTGAGCTAGAGTTTGGCATGCAGTGGGGGAGAGGGAACAGAGAAGTTGAAGGGTATAGGGACAAGGGGAAAGTTGTAGGGGGAGATAGTGAGATCAGTGCAGAGACTTTGTGTTCAGTTACTGGAGAGAATAAATTATGGGTGGATTGGGAAGTGTAGGTGAAGGTAGGTGAAGTGTGTAGAATTTGGCATGAAGAAATATCTTACCAAATGGTGTAGATTTTGTCTATTGAAATAGGTGCAAAATCATGGACTGTGAGGGAGGATTGCAGGAGGGGCAAGTGGGCAGAGAAGTGAGTTGATGGTGGCAAAGAGGCGATGTGGGTTTAAAAACTGGGTGGATAGTACAGATTTGAAGTATGTTTGTTTGGCAATTGAAAGGGTTATTCTATAATAGAGGAATTCATGATAGGAATGAGTTTCCTCCAGTGGCGCTCTGCAGTGTGGGAGCACTTTTGTAGGTAGCGGGTCTGTTTGGTGTGCCATGGTTGGGGTTTGGATCATCGGAGACTGTAAACACTTATCTCTATCCGTGGCCAAAGACACTTTGGCAAGGTGTGTTGAAGCACACTCAAAGGATATTCAGAATAATGCACCATTTTGTCCTTACTCTCTAATCATTGATTTCTTTCAAATCCTGAACTGGACACAATGGGCCGGATGCTGAGTTGAACTTATACCAGTTTGCATAGTGTTAATTACAAAATTTGCCCTTTGCAAACAAAGTGCACACATCTGGCAAGTGTGCCTCCTTATGACTGGAGGGGCGTATTGAAAAGTTAAGGAGTGGTCTAACATACGTTGTGTTGTGTGTATGTTCCTTGCAGGATAACCCCACCCTTTCAGCACCTGTTATGGCCTATAAATTGATTTGAGCAGCTTCCACTTTTGTATACGTTGAATACAGAAAGGTTGCGTTCACGCAAATGCGGCTGAGGCAGACCAACACAAATGGGTATATTTAGTAAACTGTGGGTTTGAAAAAGTGGAGCTATTGCAACCAAACAGATTCTAGCTGTCATTTTGTAGAATGTACTAAATAAATGATAACTAGAATCTGATTGGTTGCTATAGGCAACATCTCCACTTTTTCAAACCCGCAGCTTAGTAAATCTAGCCAAAAGACTCATATATGTCTGTAAGATTGCATAACTTTTGCACTGATGAAAATAACAGTCACCAGCACTAGCTGCTTCTGATCAACTGATTGTGAATATTTTTTGCTACTTTCATTTGTGCACAAAAAGGAATATTATATGTGCTTTATTATATCAAGCCTAATAGTGAATAGATTTTTCGCTATCAAAATAAATGTTAAAAAAACTTTTATTGTGCTTGTAGTCTTGTTATGTGTATGCTCTTGATGTATTTATGTCTGATGTAAACCTGGCACATATGCTACCAGTGCAGAGCTGGGTGCATCATTAGATGCCTCAGACTCAGAATATGCGCTTTAGTGTCCTATATTTATGGATGGCTTTTTGGAGCGTAAATTACACCCAACATGCATCCAACTCAGCATCAGCCCCAAAGACTCATTGAAGAATACTGATTACACAGTAGCTTGAATTTTATTATTGTTATATAGCATTTCCTAGGTGAAATGCGCAGTAATTAAACTCCACTATGGTAATGTCATTGTTACATGACACTTCCCCATCTCAAGGTGAAATGCAAGTTAACCGTACACTTGTTTGTCACATTGTAGTGTATAGGACAGAGATTGGTTCTTTTGTTGCTGCTTCTTGTTTAAATCTTGGAGCTGTTGTTACATATGTGGTATCGCAACTGCTTTTAAATGAGAGTTAGAAGCGCTGATTCCACTTCATTGCTTTTGTGCAATTGTGCTTACTTTTACAGGGTTGCATGCTCACAAGGCATACTCCATTCTATATTCCTCTTCTGTCACAATTTGTGGAACACTGTTAAAAAAATTAGGGGATAGGGCATGCACAGTACTGTGTGTAAGGGTGTGGCTACTAGGATAGCCAGGAAAGCAGCTGCTATGGGCCAGTGTTTCTGATCAGCACAGAGCTTAATGAGTGGGACCACTGACACAGCAAGAGTTTGAAGTCCCAGAATGCTTTGCATAAGTAGAGGGAATGAGTACTCATTATATCTCCTCGGCAACTCAAACTCAATCTTTCAAAACCTGAATTAATAATATTACAACCCAAAACACAAGCTTCCTGCCTGACATTTCTATTTCTGTTGATAACATGACCATAAATCCCATCCCGCAAGTTCACTGCCTAGGTGTAATCCTTGACTCACAACTATCCTTTGTTCCTCACATTGACTGTATATCTAAATCAAGTTACATACATCTAAAGAACATTTCCAGAATACGCACATATTCACACAAGACACTGCAAAAACCTTAATCCATGCACTCATCATCTCCCGCATCGACTATTGAAATTCCCTCCTTACTGGTCTCCCTAAATTCAGACTTGAACCCTTACAATCTATTTTGCACGCAGCGGCTAGATTGATTTCCCTTGCAAACCGTTCTTCCTCTGCTGAGCCATTCTGTCAGTCTCTACATTGGTTGCCTGTTTTTCAACAAATCCAATATAAAATTCTTCTACTAACCTATAAGTCGATCATCAAAATTGCACCAACATACATATATCTCCTCACCTCACTAAAATGATCTCCCAAATCGACACCTTCCTTCTGCAAAAAATCTGCATCTCTCTTCCACTCTCCTCACATATAATATTCCTCTACCACCCTCTTAATCTCCCTAGGTTACCCTATTATCACCCTCTACACAGCTAACACAAGACAACAACCCCCTGGCCAACATTGCTGTGTGACTGATCACACAGCCCACTCAATACTTTTACCTTTGCATTCTAGCTGGTCCAGTGTGCAATATGATGTATATGCCCTGTGTTAAAACTCTCATTGTTCCATAGATGGTAAGCTTGCTCAGGGCCCTCTTACCTCTCTGTCTGTATGTATTACCCAGTATTGTTTTATTATTATTATTAATTATTATTAATATTTATTTATAAGGCGCCACAAGGCATCCGCAGTGCCGTACAGAGACAAACAAAATTACAATACAATGGGAGACAGCACAGTACAGTAAACACAGCAACTCAGTAAGCTCAATGCACAGCTAGAGAGGGCGGGGAAGGGGGAGGGAGGATCCGCAAACGACGGGGCCCAAGAAAGAGGGCGCGGAAGACAGGGAGACCCCCAGGGGGGAGGAGGGAGCGAGAGTGGACGTGGGGTGGAGGACCCTCGAGGAGGAGGGCTAAGTAGCTGGAGAGCAGAGTTAGAAGTGGTGGAAACAGGAGGAGAGATGGCCCTGCTCAGAGGAGCGTACAATCTAAGGGGAGGGGTGGACAGACAGAGAGACGCAGGGGAGAGAGGGAGAGTAGGGGGACAGAGGCAGAAGATAAGGTAGGAAGTTAAGTGGGAGACAGAAAGGCTTTAAGAAAAAGGTGGGTTTTTAGGGCCCGTTTGAAACTGGACAGATATGGGGAAGTTCTGATGGAGGGAGGGAGCTTGTTCCAGTGGAGGGGGGCAGCGCGGGCGAAGTCTTGGATACGCGCGTGGGAGGAGGTTATAAGGGGGGAAGAGAGGCGACGGTCAGAGGCAGAACGGAGAGGGCGGGATGGAATTATTATTATTATTGTTATTATTACTGTTTGTTCTCAATTGTAAAACACCACGGAATTTGCTGGCGCTAGATAAAAAATGTTGATGATGATGTTGATGATGATGATGATCTATTGGTCCTAAATCTTTTTCCCACTTTGCCTTAGCCTCTGGAAAAGTCTTACATGCAGAGTCTAACTATTTATATGGTAAAGATGTTTGCTTCATTTTGTCTAAAACAAAACTGCTAAATGGTATCATGTTGTGTGATGTATATATTTGTAGGTTTGAGGCACTTCATAAATTATATATTGTATCTTGCCTAAGAATTGTCAAAGGATTTTATTCAAGTTAGTTAATTAGACCCAGATGTCTTCATTTAAATTTGAGGTTAAAACGGTTTATGTCCGGATATAAACATCTTCATTTGATAGTCAGTCCTTCTTGATCAATATAAAAACCACCTGACTACAATGATTATTGATGCTTGTTAACGCTAAAGCAGGCCAACCTGCGGCTGTCCGGCTGTTGTGAAACGACATGCCCTAGCATGCTCTGCCAGCAGATAATCAACTGACAGCTGGATATATAATAAATAAAATAAGGATATATTGTCAAATGCTCTGATTAGTATTCATCAAGTGGGTTATGATATTGCACTATGATATATGAAATAACTGATCCAGATGAATTGTATTTTTTGTTTATTTTCTTTTTTTATGTTACAGTTTTTTAGTAAAATTGTGAATGTTTTTTTATTAACAAGCCAGCTGTTTTTATTTCTATGTCAATCATGTTATGTCAACCCTATGCCAACATCCAAACTGGAGGAACGCTGTCCAAAAAGAAATATACATTTATTGCTTCAGAGCACACAGAGTTAAAATGATGTGTTCAGAACAATTTGGCATTGATTTCAGATGTTCAAATCTTGCAATGTGGCAATGTTCAAATGATGTCTGAAGTGGGAATTGTACAACATACATTTTTAATTAGTATGGAGACAAAGTGTTGGGATTAGTGTTGGCTCTGTAAATGTAATTTTCATCATCTGGGCCATGTTATCATGTTTTAAGGAAAATTATAGGTTGGACAAAAATTTATCTTTGAAAGAACAAAAAAAGCAAATATATACCATTTGGTTAACACAACATTAAATGTTTGTAATTCTTTCGAATGTGTCTATCAATTGATTGTCACAATAGTGAAAAACTTTTATGTGTAACTACTAATAACCCTAGCTAAATCACATTTAATATAATCTTTGAGTCTTGGCAGCATTGTGTGTACCTTTCCAAAGATTGTGTCATGTGAGTAGATTGAGGATCACATCCCTGTTCTGAAACTGGCTTCAGACAGTTACATCCTGTTTCTGCAAAACCTCCATGCCGATTGCATTATATAATGTTATTTGGCCACGGGAATCCATAGGAGACATTTTCCAGATATGTTTTTTTTCCCTCAATAGCATGTATGCAAATATGTAGATAATGCATAATGTATCTATAAAGTTCAGTGTACACCAATTCCCAAATAACTCCTGAGACTGAATGCATATTGCACCGTTCCACCTATGCATGTGTAACAGATCTGCTATTTATACTGTAGATAAAAATGCAAAAGTCTTAGTTGCACACATTTGCAAATGTATGTTGAAGCCACCCACCACTCCACGGCGCTTTTGCTAATAGGGTGATCCTACTCTAAACAATGAGAGTCCCATATATTTGGGCCATACATATGTGTTTTTAAATTGAGAGCTAACTTACCAAAGAGGCACCCCAGAAGCCTCCAAATAGCAATCCAATGTCAGCACTCTCCCTCAGCTACTGACACCAACATGCCTCTCAGACAAATAAAGAAAATGGAAGTTGTTAAAATCAATTTATAGGCAATAGCAGGTGCATGAAAGGGTGGTGTTGTCCTAAAAGGAACAAACATAGACAAATCCCCCCAGCACACTGCTATAGCCAGCAACAGATCTTCTATTTCTACTGTAGATAAAAATGCAAAAGTCTTAGTTGCCTATAAATTGATTTGAGCAACTTCCATTTTCTACAAATGTTATCATGCCATAACCAGTTTTTCTAGATTTCATTTTTTTTACTGATTTATAGATACCCTCTATATAATTACTGTGGTAGAAACATGCATCCACAGTAAAAAAAAATCATATTCTTAAAACACTTTATGTATTGCTGCCTGTTATGTATACATAACCCTACTCTCTCATCTGTTAAGTGCCCTGCTTGAGCTGGCCATGCCCCTTGCACATGCTGGCCATGTCCCTTTCAGCACTGTGCATGCTTTTATGTAGGCCCCTACCATTGGTTTCCCTGGAGAGGCAGCAGAAGGTGCTCTTATCAGAGATCTACAAAAATGTTTTTTTATTGGAGGAGACAGATACTGTAAGATGGAACTATTAGCAGCTTTCATTATAATAGTCATAAGAATTATGTTATGTCGATCATCTGCTAAAGGGAATCCATAATGTGACTTTGCTTCACTTATTTGGGAGTCAGATATTAGAAGGGAAGCAATGAAACATATTTGGTATCACAAAATTACTTGTATAGAGGGATATAGTACAATCTGACATAATCAGATATTGTGCATTATTCTTATAATCATCAATGCAAAGTCTGGGAAAATAGATTTTTAATGGAGAATTTTCTGCAGTGATGGTTTTTAATTTAAATTTAATTATTTATGACTATGACTCATGTCTTCCTTATTGGCAGCATTGGTAGACTATTATAACATTAGCTCACATGTCCACAACTATCAAATACAGGTTAGGTTGTACAGGATCTATCAGTGCTGACAGACGGTGGAGATTCGAGACAGCTGCCCTTCCGCATCATGGGCTTCTTAACTGTACATAATTAATGTTAGATGGGGGTGAAGTCCAGCTGCTGTCAACATAAATCTTTGTACAATGGCCTAACTGGTTAAATTGTTTGAGCATGGCTATCTTTCTAAAAGTACTTAGTAAAATTTCATCTCCTGGGGCCCCTGGATTCCAATGTATATAATTACTGGAAACTGCTGTTCACCATCCTTCGTAATCAACTGTGTACACTTGAGGATCTACTACAGGGATAGGTCCTAATTGAATTGGCAATTAAGCTCAACGAATCCATTCTGGCCATGCAAGATCTTTCTCCTCCGGTGCTCAGAAATGATTACAGAGGCTGGTCAGCAAACGTCCCCAGTAATTGTAGCTATGGCATTGGTGATGAATTTGGTCAAATGGTGGTGGTTCCTCTATTGAAGTACTAATGAGGAGGGAGTGTGTGTGTTTGTGTGGTAGAGAATATACCCTGTAATCCCCATAATCCCCACTGGTGTGGAGACTGCTGTGCACAATGAAAACATTCTCTGTAAAGAGTTGCATAAAATGTTGGTGTCCAAATAAAGGGTAATAAATAATAGATAAACATCCTGGAATTATATATTTATCATGTTCAACTCTGCAGATTGATTTTAGCCTGGAAATAACTCTCTTGCTGGTACAGCATTAGGAAATATTTTTTTTAGCTGACTATATATATATATATATATATATATATATATATATATATATAAAACAGTATTATATTTGTGAAACTGTATCATTTTTATGACAACATTTGTGTTTGTATATAGATTGTATACTGTATATAGATTTTATTTTAGTTATTTCGATAAATCATGTAATTATAATTTGGCCTTTTCATTCCATTTTTTAAATTCATATAAAGGTCCCACTAGCAGAATTTTAAGAGAAATAAAGAAAGCATTACAATTAATGAATATTGTGTGCAATCAGGGCTTATTTTTTCCACTGAAACATTTGAATGGCAGTATGCTACCTCTATCATTATATCACACTAATGTGTTTGGAGACAGCAAGTAGGAGCTTCAAAATTATATTTGCATCTTTTTTTGCATGCCGTTAATGTGCAATTGTAATGTAGCCTAGGGCTCTAACTGCCTGATAAGGAGGGGGTTTCCTAGGTGAAGTTGAGGACAGGTGAGGTGATTCATTTAGTTTCTTATAATGTGAAACATTTGAGTTTATTTTTCAAGAAGATAAAACATATACTTGGATATTTAAAGAAAAATAGATCTAACTAAGCTAATTTGAAGTAATGTAGTATTTTGCTATTTGTCTTACTTTTTTATTATTATTTTTTTTTTTAAGTTATACTATTTCTAAACTACTGACTGAAATGTACTAGGCTAGCTAGGGGGCAAGGCAATATATTAACAAAGAAATAAAGTAATTAATAATAGACTTAAACCTTGTGTCCCTATATTAAAGCACTCAATCAATGACCTGTTCATCTTCAAGGAAAGAAGGAAACAAGTGTATCAGACACTTCAGGACACAAGCTGTATTTTTAGCTGCTCAAATCGTTGTCACATTATACAAGGAACTGGAGCAAGCAAAACAACCTTTCACAAGGACACTGATTAATATTTAAAGCGGTTTAAATCCTGCAGTAACTTTTGGAAAACTACATTTCCATTGTTAAGCTTATAACTAGTCTTAACTAAATGGACCATTCTAGGGCTGTTAAAAGAAGTAGATAAAGTATCATATCAATTCTGTCAATATATGATTCATTATTTACACTAAAAAATAAATATTGTACATAGTTTAAGTCTAGCACAATCAATATCTGATCTTGTTCATGTAATTCATATCATAACAGTGAAAAGAAATATACCATACGACTTTAAACATACCTGGATTAACATAATTGATGAGGAATTCACTGATGAAAAGGAAATAATATTAGACCAACAGTACGCAGGCAATGTTTAGTCTTTGTGATTAAACCTTTAATCACTTTCAAAATACTACGCTAATTTATGCTACATTGCCTCATTAATCATCTGAGATTCCTCTATCTGAAATCTCATTACACAGATCAAAGTAGTATTAACTGCCCTGAAACATTAAAAAAAAAAAATGAACGAAAAAAAAATAATAATGGCTCATCCTATTAGAATCAATAGACAAAATCGCTTGAAGCTTGGACATTTCATTTATGGCATTCTTACAATCTAAAGTGATGCCCAGCGATTCAAACTTTTCTGTGTAAATCACAAATAGGGAAACAAGTTGTTGCAAAATATGTGATTGCAACTGAAAATTGCTTATGTAGTTTGGCCCTTGGCTCCCTCCTACAAATACAGCATGCATATAAAATGCTATATTGTATGAACATGACACCGGAAAGAATGCATGGCACAGACTAAAACATACCTGACAACTAAAAATTTAATTTTAAAAGTTTATTTATTCATATATGGTGGGCAAACACAAAAGTCAAAATCTTTGTAAAAAGGTGGAAAAATATTATAAGAATATAGCCTATTTCATAAGAAATTCTTTTTAAAAACACTAAAGGCTCTTTTTGCAGTGCCAGACAACTCTTGGCAAACATAGAGGTCAAGTTAGATGTGAACAACTTTCTTTTGTATGTGTTTGTCATCCATGAAATAATCTTTATGGAAAAGTCAGATATTATATAATGGTTTTAACCTGTTATGCTATTTTATGCTTTATGTGGGAATGTTGTTTTGATAGTTATAATGTAGAGCATTGCGTATGTTATATAAACATTTAGGCATACTTTTCCTTTAATACACATTTTCCTGAAGCAATTTGTGTTCAATGGTTTGCTTTTGGCTTATTTACTTTTATGTTTATTTAAAAAAAAATAAAAAATCAATAAACATGACCCAAGTAGCGTAATAAAGACCCCAATGTCCCCTCACTCATGAATAATTTAAGAGAACAATGAAGGACTATTTTTGGAGAAATATCAAACATTTTAAAAGAATGAAAGGGGTGGTGGAAAGGTACAGTAGGCTGGACTATGAAGTGATAATTTAACTCTTTCCAGAGGGACGGACAATCCTCTAACAGTAGGTACAGAGTGATTTTATTGTGTTTTGTTTCCAAAAATGAAATGTGTGCAGATAAATAGTGCATGGCTCAAACAGGAATGCATTGTGTGGGAGCACAAGTTTCCAGTTTTATAAGCTATCTCTTATGATTCACACTTATTTGGACTAATATTTACAAGCCTGTTCTCTGACAAAAAGAAAATTGTTTGCCAGGAGGACTTTCATTGTTTATGTGTCATGTGCCTTTTTCTTTTTCCTAAATCAGAAGAATGATGACTAAGAATGAAGCAGTAAGCAAAATATTCTTTGAAAACTAGATGATCTGCCAGTTACAATGACAATCAGTGATGAAAGTATGTTACAGAAGTATCCATAATCATATGGTAACAACAACCATGACATAATAAATAATGTAGTAATAATTATGCCAAGAGGTCTGCTCTAAGCCAACATACAAGAAAAAACATTGCAGTCATACCTGGAATATACACAGCATAAAATTCACACTAAATATCTGCCGGGTGAGGGGGGGGGGGAGGATTAATGAGTCATCTTTGATTTTGCATAACGTGTTAGATTAAAAACAGATCTTGTGTTAATCTCTGCATTACCTAAACTGTGTGGGTTGCTGTGATGTCAGTGACCTTCTTCAGTATGAATTAAATAGCTCATTTATCCCTTGTAATGTCTTCATTACTTTCTTAATTAAAATACTTTAGAGGTCAATTTGAAGAGGAGAAAAAAAAATAATTTGAAAATATTTTTAGGCATTTGTGCTTGTTTGTATGGATTGTATAATCATTTCCGTGGAAAAGTTATTTAGGAGTAGGATGTGCAAATGTAGCTCAGGGTATAGAAAAATTTCATATTCTCCATAAGACCTGGTCTGGTCAACTCTTTGATTCTTTACAAAATACAGTATAAGTGCTCTCCAGTCTATATTAGGCACCTTTCCACTTTTAAGTCTCACCCACCTGCTTCTTCTAGTTCCCCAACAATACCAGACCAATCAATATACTCTGTTTGCTCCCCGGTAATAAACAGTGGAGCTCTAACCCCACTAGAATTATACAAGAAGTTGGGCTTGTGAAGACATCTCGCAGTAAGGGTAAGCATGTGATTAATAAGAAGACCTGACCTTGGGATGAAGTCACCAACTGCAAAGATTCTTAGTGAAAGGGACGAGGACTCAATGAGAGTAAATAAATTGATAAAAGAAAATGTCGTAAAATACTCGAGAATTCATAAAAGCCACTGTAGAAATCTGACTGTTGTCATACCGAAGACAGTGTGACAACAGACGTTTTAAAGAGATAAAGTAGTTATTGATTCTCCAAGGCCTTTTAGTTCTTTGGCCTCACAGAGCACTCGTTAAGCGGGTGACCTTACTTGTCACAGTATAAACAAAGGCTTAGTAACAAGCAATGTTACTGCTCCAAAATTGAAGCTGTCTTTTTACACAACTGTATGGGCTTTTCAGATTCATTCCACCCAGTGTTTATATCCAGGGTTTTGAAATCAATTACATATTGACTTGTAGTGTAATGTCCCTTGGAAATGCAAAGGTGGTAGTTCCCAAAGTAAAAATGTCTGTTGAACAATACAACATTACTTTTGGAAACATGTCTTGATTTGTATGGCTGTCCCTAGATTTACATCGAAGGTGCAAAATTCAGCGAAGCAGAAGTTTGAACAGACGGTTGACAGAAAAGGAGACAGTGAGGTTGTTCCTTGTAAAATGTTTGCCCTTGCAAAGTACAGTGTACATATGGGTTATGCTTAGTTTTGTGGATCCAAACAGAAATGAGATCTTTCACAGGAAGAGATAGTTGAGACTTTAAAAAAGAGTCGAGAGGATGCATTTTATGGGCTGTTTCCTGTTGTGCGTAGGAATAATTTATTGTGTGTAGGAGAAATGTATTATTTCCAAGCAATGTCATAAAAAGTTTCACATACCGAAAATTTCCCCATGTTATAAAGTCAGTCCCAATATCCCTCATTGTCATGATTAATTTAAGCCATAAATGAGACTAAACTGAGCAATGGTTTAGTAAAAAAAAAAAAGCTGAAAAGTTTATTTTATTGAAAGGGGTGTCACTAACTAACGTGGTATTAGACTGGACTTTGATGTGACATTTCCACATTACATTTTTGGAGAGTTTAATGCAGTGGTGCAAGTAGATTTAATTATTTTGTTGTACTGTATCTATCCATCTCCACTTTCCACCTGTGCGTCACAATGACATTTTTCACCACATCTTATAAGCAGTCATTGGTCCTGATTTAATTCTTTGCAAAGTGCAGACAGTACGCTATATGGGTCCATCAGCACTTAGCAGCGAGCCCCGCTACAGAGATTCTATCTCACCTGATCAGAGGCAGGCGAGGTAGAATCAGTGTGTCCAAGTTCTGCAATAATTATACTGGAGCACACTTATGTAGTTAGAGGCGGGGTTATGGAAACTAGTATTCCCATAACCTCACTGACCTTGCAGGGAATTAAATCAAGGTCTTTATCTTCTTATTACATTTATTACTTATATTTATTCCTGATGGTAACACTTTGAAGCGAGAAAAAGACCTATTGATTTATTAAAGGGCTTTCCACAATTAGATGAGATCCATGTGGAGAACACAGGAGCAGTGAGCTGAACACGAGATGGTGATAGCTGTGGATGACTGGCACTGAACAGCAGCCAAGGAATCACTGGAACAGCAAGCTGAACACGAGATGGTGAAAGCTGTGGATGAGTGGCAGGGCCGGATTTTCCGCTAGGCAACCTAGGCACCTGCCTAGGGCCTAGCGGCTCTTCGGCCCTCCCCCGACTTGCGGCACCCCCCGGGGGAGGGGGGTCTGGTGCTCCACGATCAAAAGCATTGGTGGTCAGTGGTTAGCATCAGGCAGCCAATCGCTAGGCTGCCTGTTGCTGTGCAGCAGACAGGAAGCAGGACGTCTTCACTTCCTGTCTGCTGATCTGAGGAGCGAGGAGCGACGCTGGCACAACTACAGGTATGTGAAGGGGGGAAACTGCCCTGCATATCTATAGGGAGGGGGGGAGAACTGCCCTGCATATCTATAGGGAGGGGGGGGAACTGCCCTGCATATCTATAGGGAGGGGGGGGAAACTGCCCTGCATATCTATAGGGGGGGGAAACTGCCCTGCATATCTATAGGGAGGGGGGTGGGAAACTGCCCTGCATATCTATAGGGAGGGGGGGGGGGAACTGCCCTGCATATCTATAGGGAGGGGGGGGAACTGCAATGCATATCTATAGGGAGGGGGGGGAAACTGCCCTGCATATCTATAGGGAGGGGGGGGGGAACTGCCCTGCATATCTATAGGGAGGGGGGGGGAAACTGCCCTGCATATCTATAGGAGGGGGGGGAACTGCCCTGCATATCTATAGGGAGGGGGGGGAAACTGCCAAGCATATCTATAGGGAGGGGGGGGAAACTGCCAAGCATATCTATAGGGAGGGGAGGGGAAACTGCCCTGCATATCTATAGGGAGGGGGGGGGAAACTGCCCTGCATATCTATAGGGAGGGGGGGGGAACTGCCCTGCATATCTATAGGGGGGGGGAAACTGCTCTGCATATCTATAGGGAGGGGGGGGAAACTGCCCTGCATATCTATAGGGAGAGAGGGAACTGCCCTGCATATCTATAGGGAGGGGGGGGGAACTGCCCTGCATATCTATAGGGAGGGGGGGAACTGCCCTGCATATCTATGGGGGGGGGACTGCCCTGCATATCTATAGGGAGGGGGGGGAACTGCCCTGCATATCTATAGGGAGGGGGGGAAACTGCCCTGCATATCTATAGGGAGGGGGGGAACTGCCCTGCATATCTATAGGGAGGGGGGGGGAACTGCCCTGCATATCTATAGGGAGGGGGGAAACTGCCCTGCATATCTATAGGGAGGGGGAGGGGAAACTGCCCTGCATATCTATAGGGGGGGGAAACTGCCCTGCATATCTATAGGTAGGGGGTAAACTGCCCTGCATATCTATAGGGAGGGGGGGAACTGCCCTGCATATCTATAGGGAGGGTGGGGAACTGCCCTGCATATCTATAGGGAGGGGGAGGGGAAACTGCCCTGCATATCTATAGGGGGGGGAAACTGCCCTGCATATCTATAGGTAGGGGGTAAACTGCCCTGCATATCTATAGGGAGGGGGGGAACTGCCCTGCATATCTATAGGGAGGGTGGGGAACTGCCCTGCATATCTATAGGGAGGGGGGGGAACTGCCCTGCATATCTATAGGGAGGGGGGGAAACTGCCCTGCATATCTATAGGGAGGGTGGGAAAACTGCCCTGCATATCTATAGGCAGAGGGGGGGAAACTGCCCTCCATATCTATAGGGAGGGGGGGACTGCCCTCCATATCTATAGGGAGGGGGGGAACTGCCCTGCATATCTATAGGGGGGGACTGCCCTGCATATCTATAGGGAGGGGGGGAACTGCCCTGCATATCTATAGGGAGGGGGGGCGAAACTGCCCTGCATATCTATAGGGAGGGGGGGGGAACTGTCCTGCATATCTATAGGGAGGGGGGGAACTGCCCTGCTTATTGATAGGGAGGGGGGGGAACTGCCCTGCATATCTATAGGGAGGGGGGGAACTGCCCTGCATATCTATAGGGAGGGGGGGGGCTGCCCTAAATATCTATAGGGAGGGGGGGAAACTGCCCTGCATATCTATAGGCAGGGGGGGGGAAACTGCCCTGCATATCTATAGGCGGGGGGGGGAAACTGCCCTCCATATCTATAGGGAGGGGGGGACTGCCCTCCATATCTATAGGGAGGGGGGGAACTGCCCTGCATATCTATAGGGAGGGGGGATCTGCCCTGCATATCTAATAGGGAGGGGGGGGGGAAACTGCCCTGCATATCTATAGGGAGGGGGGGGGACTGTCCTGCATATCTATAGGGAGGGGGGGGAACTGCCCTGCTTATCGATAGGGAGGGGGGGAACTGCCCTGCATATCTATAGGGAAGGGGGGGAACTGCCCTGCTTATCTATAGGGAGGGGGGGAACTGCCCTGCATATCTATAGGGAAGGGGGGGGGAACTGCCCTGCATATCTATAGGGAGGGGGGGGAAACTGCCCTGCATATCTATAGGGAGAGGGGGGAAAACTGCCCTGCATATCTATAGGGAGGGGGGGGACACTGCCATGCATATCTATAGGGAGGGAGAGGGGGGACTGTCATGCATATCTATAGGGAGGGAGAGGGGGGACTGTCATACAAATCTATACAGTGGGAGGGGGGGGGCTGCCATGAAAATCTATAGGGAGGGAGAGAGGTTGATATGTGTGAAGGAGGGCAGAGGGGGGGGCTGATATATGTGACTGGGGGAGTTTTGATGTGACGGGAGGATAGCTACAGAGTGGAGGTAAAGAAAATAGCTGCAGGGGGGATGGATGCAGGGTGGGGAGGTAAGGAAAATGGCTGTAGGGGGGGTTAAAGAAAATGCCTGCAGCAGGGATTAAGGAAAATGGCTGCGGGGGGGGGGGGGGGGAATGGTTAAGGAAAATGGCTGCAGGGGTTACTTAAAAAATAGAGCAGCTTTGGAGGGCATAATCTCATGTGGTCACATGGATGCTCTCTGTGGTCTCAGCAATCACTAGAATACTAAATATTAGTGAGATGGGGCTGGTAGAGGTTTGTATTTGATTGACCACAAATATTTAGATATTGCTTATATATGCCTGGCCATAATGGAGTGTTTTGTTTTAACTAAAAGTGCCTAATCATTCAGGGTTTGTTAATATTTTGCATTATAATAAATTTTTGCATTTTCAAAACAGGACGCCAACTTTCCAGAAGCCAGCGAGAGGATAACAAAGTTGCAAGAGAGAAGAGCAATAACAGGTAAGAGACAATGGCACAATCTGTCTAAATTTGAATGCTGGAGAATACACCTGAACATTCATATTCAGGAGTGTTCCTATACACTTATATATTCGGGGGAAGGGGGGGGGGGACGCTGCGGGCCGTATTAGCCTAGGGCGGCCAGAACCCTTAATCAGGCCCTGTGTGTGTGTGTGTGTGTGTGTGTGTGTGTTTGTGGCCACTGTCTGTGTGTATTATGTGTGTGTGTGTGTGAGGGGCTACTGTGTGCGTGTATTGTGTGCGTGTATTGTGTGTGTGTGTGTGTGTGTGTGGGGCCACTGTGTGCGTGTATTATGGTGTGTGTGTGTGTGTGTGTGAGGGGCCACTGCGTGCGTGTATTATGTGTGTGTGTGTGAGGGGCCACTGTGTGCGTGTATTATGTGTGTGTGTGTGTGTGAGGGGCCACTGCGTGCATGTATTATGTGTGTGTGTGTGTGAGGGGCCACTGCATGCATGTATTATGTGTGTGCGAGGGGCCACTGTGTGTGTGTGAAGGGGGGGGCCCAAACCGATATCTTGCCTAGGGCCCCATGAGGTGTAAATCCGGCTCTGATGAGTGGCACTAAACAGCAACCAAGGAATCACTGGAACAGCGAGTGAAGACGAGATGGTGATAGCTGTGGATGACTGGCACTGAACAGCATCGGAAGAAGCGCAGCTCTAGTGCCAACGGGAAGCCCTGCTTGGAGCAGGTAAGTAGGCCGGGACTTGACCGGCTTGTGACAATACTATAAGGCTGTGGTGCAGGTGCAAAGGGAGAATGAGCCAAAGTGAGTAGTAGAGAAGTGGCAGCCATAGGTGGAGATTCAGCCACAGTAGAGAGCCAACTTGGCAGTAAAATATTGATACTGGCTGACTTCTTGATTCAGCAGGGTATGGTGTCTATGTCTCAAGGAGCAGGGTATGGTGTCTATGAATCAAGGCAAACATATATGAAAAAGCAAACTCATTTACATTCTTTCCTCTATATTTGCACCCAGATAGCCACGTTGCACAGGAAAAGTCAGGACAGAGTGAGAGCACACATTAGAGATTAATTATTACCATTCAGACTCCCTCACTTCCTCCATGCGCCAAAGCTCTGCTAAGTTTTTGAGCAGAGCAACATTATATGTAATAGCTCAATATTATATAGGGTGAGGCTGTGCTCCAAAAAGACAGTGCTTTTTTATGCTATTACTTAAAAACCAAAGTAACTAATTATAGAGAAAATGTTCAGATGAAGCTGAAACGAACTTTGAGATCTGATCATAATATCAGGACTGATGAAGAAAATTTCTCAGGACTAGCACTCAGGACTCTAAGGTTCTTCTTAAAACTGGATAACTACTGACACTTCCAACTTGAAGAATTACAGCAACAAAGATGACCACTGAGAGAAAGTAATCCACATGAATTTTACAAACAGCAGGGCTAAAAATTCAGAAACTGGAGGGCGATCATGGACGCTATACAAAGGTAAATATATGACAATATAAATAGTGCCAACAAACGAACGCATTTCCAGCTCTTTTCTCAAAATCTGTAAGAATTCTTGCTACCTTAACCAATTGAGACCACTGCAGTGAGCGGACAAGTAACAATATTTGTGGGATTGGTAGAAGCCATGTTCCTTATTCATTTGCATGCTTTTAAATTATAACCTTTGTTTGTTAACAATTTTTTGTTTTAAACCACCCTGATATTGAAAACTGGTCTATTGTTTATTGCCAAAAAGTCAAATGTTGCCATTTGTTTCACTTATCTGTATTAAGCGTTCCAGATTCAACTGAAAATATAAACTGTTTAAACAGGTCAACTAGTAGCTTCTCTTTCATTACATCATT
This sequence comes from Mixophyes fleayi, assembly GCF_038048845.1. Lineage (NCBI taxonomy): Eukaryota > Metazoa > Chordata > Amphibia > Anura > Limnodynastidae > Mixophyes > Mixophyes fleayi. Next base: position 150,542,133 of record NC_134403.1, on the reverse strand, counting down.
AAATGTAGTCTGTTTATGGCATAATAATCCTATTACACAGCACTGCATGATATGGTCCCTGCTCTAGGAATAAAGAAATAATGTAATGATGTTGATCAAATGTTTAGAAAGAAAGAATGAATGAATACCTTTGATTTTTGCAATTGTGCTCAACAGCAGGAGTTCTCAACTCCAATCCTCAAGTACAACCAACAGGTCATTAAGAATTTAAGGTTTTAATAATGTAATAAGTGAGTCTATTTTGTTGGCTCAGGGCCTGATTCATTAAGGAAAGTTAAGTAAAAACATTGAGTAAGTAGTCTGGACAAAACCATGTTACAATGCAAGGGGTGCAAATTAGTTTTCTATTTTGCACCTAAGTTAAATACTGTCAGTTTTTTCATGTACTTACTCAATTTTTTTACTTGACTTTCCTTAATGAATCAGGTCCTTATTATCCAACACAGAAATCCTGAATAACATGACCTGTTGATGACACTTGAGGATTGGAATTGAGAAATTGCTCAACAGGATGATTCAATTTCTTATATGCTAGCATTTCATTACATGAAAAATAATTTTATTTATGTAAGCTTCTAAAGAAAAATAATTATATTTAACATCTGACTGTTTTCTTTCAATGTCAAAAATATACAAACCTTTAAATAGCCATGTTGTAGTCTTTCTCTAGTGGATAGAAACAGTGTGGGAGAAGCTGAAAAACAGGTTGGCATCTAATTAAAGGATTACTGGCATGCTTCACGATAACTGGAATCTCTTATCAAACAATCCTCAGTGACTGCTCAGCTCAAGACAACACAAATTACAGAGAGATTTCAAAATATTAACTCCCTTTGCTGAGACAGAATTCTTTCAAAATGACGCCAGGTGAAAGTGTTGGTGCACATATGTTGTGATAATTATGACATTACTGCAGGGTACAGCCGCAGGACCATATAGGGCCTGATTCATCAAGGAACGCAAATGCTGATATGTAACAATAATATACAAAGACATTCAGCGCTATCAGGTTCTCACGAAACACGGAACACAAAACACAAAAGTAAGTGCAGGTGCACTCCACCCTAATCACAATGTAAACTTGTTCAGTCTTTCATTGGCAAATATTGTAAAACAGTTCATATATTCATCCCTGTCTTGCAGAGACGTTAATGATGATCTTTCAACATCATAAGTGGTTTATTTCAAAGGAATAAGCACCTCCCCATCACCTTCGTGGTAGCAATATAAGATGGACTCCTACCAGATTGTAGAATATTGTAGGCTTGTAAGTATTTAGAGGACTTCTCCCAATCTAGAGTTCCTGTATAACAGATATCCCGCTGTTCATCTCCTCTCCAACAAGGATGACATCAGTTCCTTAGTGCAGACAAATCCGTGATTCATGTATTTGGGGCTCAAAGAGGTACCCCAGAAGCCTCCAAATAGCAATCCAATGTCAGAACTCCCCCTCAGCTACTGACACCAACCTCTCAGACAAAAAAAAAAAAAAAAAAAGTCCTCTAAATACTTACAAGCCTACAATATTCTACAATCTGGTGATGGGGGAGGTGCTTATTCCTTTGAAATAAACCACTTATGATGTGAAAAGATCATCATTAACGTCTCTGCAAGACAGGGATGAATATATGAACTGTTTTACAATATTTGCCAATGAAAGACTGAACAAGTTTACATTGTGATTAGGGTGGAGTGCACCTGCACTTACTTTTGTGTTTTGTGTTCCGTGTTTCGTGAGAACCTGATAGCGCTGAATGTCTTGGTATATTATTGTTATTTGATTGTTTTAGGCTGTATAACCCTTTTTTCCAAGATTTTGGCTGCAGTCAGGATCATAAAGCGCTGTATTAGTGGTTACCAAAACTTCCAAATGCTGATATGTGCATATTTAATGTCTAATCGCTCGGTGTATACCCAGAATCCAATCTATACACTCTAGTGTCTGGTCTCGCCTCTATGATGGCTGGCCACAGTACGCAAGGGCATGCAATTCATCTTTGAATGCAAACCACACTTAGGACAGCCTATGAATTAAAGTGCAAAATGGGGGAGGGAAGGGACAGTTGGAATGCCTTTACTGTACTTTGGCTACATTCAAAGCGTATACAGGCGATTGAAGTTCAGGAGCACGCAGAAGTATGCTCCTTTTAAGATGTAAGGTTTGCATCCACTCCAGGTCAAGTGCAATTGATGGATGATAGTGATGACTAAGCACGGCATACACACACACACATTTTTGGCATGATTGGCAATTCACCTACACACCTGATGCCACTCATCTCATAGCATAATATTATGGCAGGTGGGCACCATTGTGTCATTTAGATTCTAAATTGAAAGCATAAGAAAATAAATTGCTGATTGCTTACTTTTTTGAAAACTAAAATGCAGTGTTTTGAAAAAAAAAATGGTTTCCTTGTTTCTTTGTACATTTACAATAATCATTCAATTTTAAATTAACCCAAAGGTACTTACATAAAACGTTTTGTTGAATAATTTAGGTATGTATTCTGATATAAAATTTACCTGGGGGGGATTGTTGTGCAGTTGGGGGGGCTCTTGTCGGTTTTGATGCACCGATTGGTGCAATGCATGCACCCCATGCATTGCACCAATTGATCATCAATCCGCTGCACTCCAGGGAACTGAGGTCTAAGGTCGGTCGCCAAGGGACCACCGTCTGTCACTCCTGCATGTCCCTGCATGTCTGCAGTGTTTTATCAAATTATCCTTTAGGCTATGCTTGAAGTCTTGCCAGCTGTGTGAAATGTTCAAAGTGAAGAAAGCTGCATTGGATACTGGCAAAAACTAGTTTAAAATACTGTTGCATATAAATATAAATGTCTTGGGCCTAAAGGTCACAAAATAATCACAGTCAGCTACACAGTCATAATATTTTTTTTACACTTACAGGTTGCATGTAAGCTTAGAAATATTTAAATTGCTATATTTTTAAAAGGTTTGGGTTTTGATATTCCCATGTCTTGCACAACATATATTTATATTGATAGAAGGTGGCCAGTTTGGAAATGTATGCAGAGCACAATATACTCCAACTAAAAAAAAGGGAGTTTGCGTTCACTATTTTAGTTAGAGCGTAGTGCGTATTATCTCCCATCTTGGTAGCGGTGTCCCTTGTGATCTAGCGAAGACTGGATGCGAGGCAGACTCCAGCCGTCCACATTGCTCTACTGAGTATGTGCAGGCAGGAAGTTTGGCTCTCAGAGGGTCTTTCAGTGACAGCTGAACTGTAAAAAAGTCATAACTGGAGCTGCTGCATAAGCTTCTCATACTCTTTGTCTGTTACTGTCAGTATCAACTGTGAGCAACTGTGTATCTGTATATACCCTCTGTTAAAACAAGTTCTGAAATAAAAACAACCGATTGGTTAAGCTTAAAAGCTTCTTGCAGTTTAACATCTACCCCCCAACGCCACTGACCCCTATTACATATAACAGCACAAGGGCTGTGATAATAGGTTTCTGCCAATAATTTTGAGCTCAGTAACAGACCTCCAAATAAGTATGACAGCTTTGACCTGCTCTGTGATGTCCTCTCAAATGCTTTGCAAAGGCGGTTGACAAGGTGCAGCCTATCTACCACCAGCTGAACTAGGATTTCGGCCTCGCATTGGGTGAAATTCAGTTGCCTCTACTGGTGGAGGTAGATGTACTTTGACCAGCTGTCTTAGCAGACATGTCAAATGTGCCCTGTCTTTGTCCAGCTGCTTGCTACATTAGTAATGAGCAGAAAAATGCAGCCTACAGGGCTGCAAGAGTGGAGCTTCGGCGTAAACTGGGTAGCTGAGACCTGGAGATTAGTTCTCAAATAATTAAAAACAAATTAAAAAAATGAAATAATAGATTACAGTATGATCTATCCTTGTGTAGAAGAGAAAGTATTGTATTTAGTAATGTGGCTTCATTAGACAATGTACATTGCCAGCTATGTAATAATGATGTTTTAGTGTCAGTATGTGACTACATTTACTTTAAGATACTCAATATAGACCTCCAAGATCAAGTCCATATGCAAATGGTGGAGAGGTTTTTTTTTCATTTGGCCAATGATGGTCCATGTGTGCCATTTGATAAATAACATTGAAACCTAACATTTTATATTTGTATATATATATATATATATATATATATATATATATATATATTTATGAGAGAGAGAGAGATAACATTTAATAGAAACTAATGTGTCATATTTCTTCCAATAGAATGCCGATGACACAGCCTCCATTATCAAAAGGAGGCCAAGGATGAGGCATAGGAGGAAGTCCTTTCCCCACCCCTTGAGGAGACCCTTTCACCACACCTTTCCCTGCACCTTCAGGAGCCCTTTCCCACCCCTGAAGGAGGACCTTTAACCACCCCTGGATGAGGCCATTTACCCACACTTTGGAAGGAGGACCATTACCCATCCCTAGGGCCTTTCACAAGCCCTGGAGGAAGACCTGGCAGTGTCCTGTTTTTTGTGATTGGCTTGTAGTGCTTGGGTGGAGGATAAAACAATGACTCTACTGTGAGTAGGGCAACCGGAGTCAGCTAGTTGGCCGGTAACTAGGAAGCCGAACTGTGTCTAGATAGAGTGCGTCACCTGGTGTAATCCAGACAAGAGTCTGCTGTGCGAATTGTGACATAAACTATAAAAAGCAGTTTTTCAAAGCTAGTATATATGTGTGTGTGTGTATATATATATATAATATATATATATATATATATATATATATATATTTCAATAGGATCCACAATTAATACTTAGGCCTTCCTCCAGCCCCAACATTAAAGTAATAGTATTCCCATTTAATAAAACCTATTTCCCTCCCTCCAGACAGCCCCTGCAATAAATTAATTGCATTTACGTATAATAAATATATCCATTTCCCGCAACATTCCCGCAACCATCACTGCCATTAAATAATTCATATTCACATTTAATAAATAGACCTCATGCTCCTCGAACTCAGCCCACATTCAATAGTCCCAAAACCACCCCATTTTTATTTAATAGTTCCCACTATAAAATTAAATTGCCTCACCTTCACCCTACAAACAAAATATCACCCATTATTTAGCCACTACCTACCACACACACATTACATTGCCACAAGCCCGTTGTGCCATCACACACACATTACTGTGCCCCTTAATCACCATGCTGTGCCTCCTTATGATCACACTGCGCCCTCCATGCTGCTTTTGCCCCCCCCTTCTCCTGGTCCCCCTTTATCACCCTGCGCCATGCTGCTTTGGCCCCCCTCCCCACTCTGCCATGCTGTCTTTGTCCCTTTTCACTCTCTGCCATGCTGTCTGTGCTCCCCCTTCACTCTGCCATGCTGTTTGTGCTCCCCTTGCTTTTGTTCATTCACTTACCTTTTCTATCGGCTTCTTTCTTCTCTTCTTCTGTCTTCCCGACTCCTCTCTGCGGCACTCCTCACTGAACGTCGGGCGTGATGACGTCACGCCCGACATTCAGTGAGAACGGAGCAGAGAGAAGTCGAGCGCCGCAATCACGTATTATTTTTTTTCTTCAAGTTTTCCGCTCCCCACACCAATGAAGAGGGGAGCGATCAGGGTCGGGGTCTACCGGGGGATAGCCGATCCCCCGGTGGCCCAGTACGACCGCGCGTGTGTGTGTGTGTGTGTATATATATGTGTGTATATATATATATATATTATATATATATATATATACACACACATATATATACACACACACACACACACACATAGATTAAGCCACAATACTGCGCTAGGTAATATACAATCAAGTGATAAAGTGATAAGATAATCAATAACATACTTAAGCAACAAAACAGGAAGCTCTTTAGTTCAATAACATTTAATTGCAAGTGACAAAGCTGAAAATCAACAACAAAAAAAGAACAGAAGCGCAATAGTGTAGTATGATAACACACACACACACACACACACACACACACACACGCACACACACACACACACAATACATATATATTGCCAAATGGACTGCGATACTAATAATGTGGATAATGTAGTCTTCCTATGCACCTTCTTCAGATTTTCATACCCCACAGATCTGGAACTTAGAAAGCATCATATAGTGTAGTATGTTCCACCATAGGATATAGCAATGGGAATCAGGCTGGTGACTTTAATACAAAAGATTTATTCCAAAAGACTTCAAAGATAAAAGACAAATCAATGCCTGTACATTAAAAAGGTTTACAGCTTATCTGTGGTCCTCCAGGTCAGCAAGGATATTGAATATAGGACACAGCCTTTGCCACAGGCTAGAAATTGTCAAGCAGGTTCAGATGGAACAAATGATCCACAGTCCCCAGCTCATCAGAATCCTGGATGAAGTGCATGTATATTCTCTGAGTGTTTTGTCTGTAAGACTTTTTGAAGGGTTTGTAGCACTCCCAAGCCTGATTAAATCATCTGATCAATTAAAGCTACACCAATCAGCTGCACTATTTCCCTTTCGTTTTACACATACTCATTGTGTGTGTGTCTTAACTAGATCCCTTACGTATTTATCTTTTGTGGGGATATTGTTTCAGAAATTAATCTGCAGTTGGGGTCACTTAAAATAAACTATGTTCAGGTTTAAGAGACTGCAAGACAACATTTTTAGTTTAGCATTAGATATTGTGAGATTTTATTTTTTCTATGGAGTAAAGTTGTAGTGCCAAAAATAGATTAAATAGTTCTATAACTGTGGGTTTCACTCTTTCCTAATGCTAAAACTACACTTCTAAACATAAGTTTTTAAAGATAACCTTTTACATGTCTGTAAGATTAAGATGTTGTCTGTTAGTAATATGGCAGTGCTATTCCATAACAGTACTCAGCATGCCAAACAGAGACGTCGCCATCCAAGGTGATATATAGAAAGCAAATAAAGGAACACCTTCTGGGAGCTCCAAGTGCAGATGACGAATGGAGAAAATTATATACAATCCCTTCCCAATGAATATACCATTAGCTATACTCTCCTAGTAGTTGTAAATTGTAGCAAATGTAAATGGTGACAAACAGTAGATGTATTTCCAAAACAAACTCTCTTTGCCTATTTTAGTTAAGGATAAAGCCCACAAAAATACACTTAACCTTTAAAAGTAATTTCAATGTAAACAGTTTGATATTAGGATATATGTGGCAGCTTCCTAAGGAATAGCTGTTTGCCATGTTTATAGGAGTATATCTTGGGCAATGTGATAGGCTAGACATGGGAGGGCATTTAGGACTAGTTCCAGACAAAATGGGACCATAGTAGGAACCCTACATGGTAAACCAAGGGTTCGTTGCAATGTAAAAATTCCACATGCCTCAGTAACAGCTATATTGCACAACCCAAACGCCCATACCACATTGCCATCTACATTATGCAGACCTCATTAACGACACATTGCACAGAATCCCATGCTTTTTACTTATTCCATCCAAAGCAGTGGAGATGTGTTGCTGCATTTAAAAGGAGATCAGCAGACTTTCTTGATGGTTTATGGGCAGTTCTGTTTGATTTATTGGATCTACATTATGCACTGTACTCTGTGGTAACTGCTATGTTTGTTACATATTCTTTTACTAAAAACTTAATAAAAACCTAATAAAAACCTAAATAAAGGAGATCAGCAGTTTCTGTTGCAGATATACCTTCCTACTAGGTGCAGACTGGACTGGGGGGGGGGGGGGTGGGGGGGGGCATTCAGCAATATACTGTTAATGCAGGCTATGGAAGCACTAATATTCAGTATAAGCAGATCTGGATAAATGTTCCCACAAAATATCTAATATATGGAGAGCCATAGCAGGTTTCTGGAACCAAGGATCATACACACAGCAACACTGGATGCCAAGTCTAATAAATACAGAACCATATTTGGTGCCAATACGAATATGTAGAGCCTTGCCTGGTGCTAGTTATTTGTACATATGCACCTGTTTCCTAGATGAAAACACAATCTGCATCCTCTGCCAGGTACCTACTCAGTGTGGCTATCAGCCTACTGACTAATAGCTCTGTTCTTGCCCACATATGCAAAAAATTAGTTTTCACATTATATAGCAAGATATTACAATGACAGAATGTGCATATTAAAGGCACCCCCCCCCCCCCCCCCCAAAAAAAAAATAAAAAAAAAATATTGTTGTGTACATAAAATGGCCAGATCTTTATAACACCTTGGAGGTGGAATGCCAAATATATAATTGAACTAAATCTCAAGGGTTAAGTTCTTTAGTGTAGGCATAAGAATTTCATTGTTTAGAAAGCTATGAAAAAGCTGTGACCTGCAGGCTTCTGAATTTCTATTTCATAATGGTTCAAGGTAAATGAAACAAGTAAGTTTTTTTCCCTTTATCTTAGATATTCCCGGTTATCAAAAGCATTATTTGTTTAAAGGATGACTTATACATTTTAATGAAGCAAATAGAGATGCCATTGTACACCCAGTACTGGCTGTGGCACCTCACTGTTTGTGTACATCCAGTTTTTAGTTCCCACTGGTGATTTGAAAGTTAACGTCTTTGTTTAAATTTTCTTCCTTTTACAAAGAAAGAATAAAGACGTCTGTTGATGAGTACGAGTCTAGGTCCGCTCGGCTCTAACAGACAAGACACTGCATGATATTTCCAATACATATGTGGAATAGTCACAAAAGAATGCACAGAAAAAAACCCAAAAAGCAAATAATGTCTCTTGCTAATAATATAGTCATTAATGACAAAACATAAAAAAAAGTGTTTTTGTTAAAAAAAATTTCCATAAAATACATTAGGATTTAGTCTACTGTACATAAAATACATTTTTACAGTTGCTCCGAAATGCAAAACACATGTTCTAGCACAAATCTTCACTAATAACACAGGTCTGCAACCAAAAAGCTGTTTTCATAATTTTATCTGATCCTTATGTTTTTTGGTGAGCTGAATTCGAAAATGACCACCGTTTTTTCCTGGGACGTCAGGTTTTTTCACAATCGAAATGTGCCTTGGTCAAACAGGTAGCTGGATACCGCTAAATTTCAAATTCATCATACTTGGTGAAAAAAGACTGAACATGGAAAAACAAATTTATTTTCACTGCCAGTGCTCCCAAAAACATGAAAATACATGTTTATTGGTCCTGATGGTGATCACTGCATTGTTGAGTGTGCTTGCTAGAGGGGTTGATGGCTCAGTTCCACATTCAGTATGATTCTTCTGAATGGAGGCTTTTGATTGACTCTTCCAAAAGAAGCTTAAAAGCAGTTTTACTTCACAATGGTGGCCGTTATGCGTCCATTTCTGTTGCTCATTCGGTGCACTTGAAGGAGACTTATGAGAACTTGGAGTTGGTACTCAAGAAAGTGGGTTATCAAAACCAAAACTGGTTGGTATGTGGGGATTTAAAAGTATTGTGTATACTGCTACACAACAGGCTGGGTACACCAAATACCCTTGTTTTCTATGTTTATGGGACAGTAGAGACCGACAAAATCACTGGAAGCCAAAAAATTGGCCACCAAGTGTCAGGAACCCCTCCAACCAGTACAACACCACCTGGAGTCTACTCTGACAGTCAGCTGTTCACTGGAGCCCCTAGTGGTGGGGACAGACTTGGCTGCAGACTACAGAGGGTCGTGTGGCGTGTACCAGCTGTGGGGAACCCAGGAGCAGAGGGTAATGGCAGACAGCAATTCCAAAGAACAGGCCGAGGTCAGAGGTCACTTGCTAGGAAGAATCGTCAGGAAACACGCCAAGGGTTGAGGTCACGGGCAAATCAGCAGAAACGGTGGTACAGGCCAAATGGTCAAGGGCACTGGCAAAAGGCAAATCCAGGAAACAGGCAGGGGTCATACATGGCAGGCAACAATCCAAAGGTTTAACACCAAGAGTACAGGAGTACAGCAGCAGGCAGCAACACAGGGATCTGGAAGCTATAACCGGCAGGGAGGCTAAGCCCTCCCTGCCTTAAATACAGACATAGACCAATGAGAGCCTGGCTCTCTAATTGCACAAGCTGTCCCATGATAAATTAGCCCGCAGGCTTGCACTATACTTGCGCACGCGCCCGGCTGCCCATAGTGCCTGGACGCTGCGCTGATCAGCAAAAGCGTCCGGCCGCTGCTATGGCAACGGTCGGCTGGCCCCCGAAAGTGATGTCCCGGTCGTCATAGCGACGGCCAGGACGCAGGTAGGAGAGTCGCGGCGGCTGGGCACCGCCGCGGCTCATAACACCAAGAAGTCTAGTTGTTGGTGAGAAGAATGTTCTCAGAGATACATTGGTACCCCCTGAGAAGGTTTTATTACCACCACTCCATATAAAATTCGAATTTATGAAGCAATTTGTTAAGGCACTTCCCAAAGATAGCGAAAGCTTCAAGTACTTGGGATCCAAGTTTCCAGGTTTAACGGAGGCAAAACTGAAAGAGGGGTTTTTTGTTGGCCCGGATATTAGAAAACTCATATCTGACAAAGACTTCATCAGTTCAGTGACTCCAACTCAAAAAGAAGCGTGGGTTGCCTTTATTGTGGTCATAAAAAACTTTTTGGGAAACCAAAAGGACCCAAATTACAAGGAAATGGTGGAAACAATGTTGAAAGCGTTCCACAAGCTTGGTTGCTCCGTGAACTTAAAAGTCCATTTTCTCAACTCACACCTTGACTATTTTCCTGAAAATTTGGGAGCAGTGAGTGAAGAGCAGGGAGAACGTTTCCATCAAGATATAAAAGAAATGGAAAGAAGGTATCAAAGGAAATGGAGTGTTACGATGATGGCTGACTATTGCTGGATGTTGTACAGGGATCTTCCGGAAGCCACCTACAAGAGGAAAAGCTCAAAAAGAAGTTTAGAGTTTAAAAAAAGTCGATTTCACAAGCAATCTACTTGAGTGTGGTGTTAATTTTGTCGTCGCCTGTGCAAATGAGTTAATATTTTTCATGTAAATAAAATAGTTGCGTTAAGAGCTTTTTTAAACGATGACCACCCGTTTGTTTGAAAACCTGACGTTCCAGGACAAAACGGCTGTCATTTTTGGATTCAGCGCACCAAAAAACGTAAGAATCAGTCAACTAAACAAAAACAGCTGTCCAAAAATTTTTTTTTGCAGACCTGTGTAATCGGTACTTACACCTGACCTGTAGCTGATGTAATGGTTACAACTGGAAATCACGTACCTTTGAGATGTCCAAAGCTTGAAATCGTACTTTGCTGCGTGAGCTGGAGCTTGGCACGTCCTTATTGTATATTGACTACATGCATACACCTATTCCCCTCCCTGAAATTGTGGGCTGTAGTTAGGCTCCATTGTGCTTGGAGATGAATTTGACCTTGCTGCATTCTCTGGCATATGCTCCAGTTCTGGACATGCGCAGAGTGTGCGCATTATAGGCAACGTATCGCCATACACTCCTTAATGAATCAGACCCTGCTTGTTTAAACTGAGTTATGTCTAAAATGGAATGCATAGAATACTATATCTCTATCACAAGCAACTCCAACTTTCCTATTGCAGTGGCAACACTTTCTGCTACATATAATAGGCGAGAGGATCCCTTACAGTATATTCTATATAAATATAGTAGTGTTATATTTCTAGTTTACTTACACATCCCCATTAGGAACGGTTTGGGTATATTTAGAACATTATTATTACTACCTTATTATGTACATTATATCAATTGTCTATGTATTGCCCTGTCTATGTATTGATTCCTTAGATAGAAGGTCATAAATTCATGGGAGTGGAACATATTAGACCAGATTGGAGAGGAGGAGATCACATACAAAAAATTGCTAGGTCTGAATCCAGATGAATATTTTATATGAAAACGTGCGCTCCACATGGACTAAATCTGGATTTTGAGCTTAGCCAATTCCTATAAGATTTTATGGGTTTAGTATTGCAACCCTTTTAGATTGATATACTGAATAAGTTTACATTTCATTAAACGAAGTGGTGGTTTTTGAATTGTTTTGTTGTTTTTTTTACATAAATATATTTCCCTTTTTTTTATCTTTTTTCCTCTTTTTTATAACTATATATTTCACTTTTCAGTGGTTTGTGTCAGATATATGACAACATTACCATTTGAATTTTATCTCCACAAGTTTAATAGTTATTTCAATCAAGCAATTAAACAATTAAGAAGAATGAATAAAAAGCCCTTCTAACAATGCAGCAGTATTCTTGACAAAGTCCCCAGTGGATGAACCGCATTGAACTGACTGCATCTTTTTGACCTATCCAGCACATCATAGTAACAAGAACCACCGCCAAGAGAAGCTGCACTAACATCGTCGGATACATACAGGAGACGTGTGCGCTGTTAAGCTCCGGAGGAACAACCTGGACACATCACCTCCTGGCCTCACGGAGACATTGAGAGGTAGGGTAAGCGGTTGTGAGGTTGAGGGAGAGGTTTACTGGACACACGTGCTGGACTGCTCACAATTGCAAAGGAGTGTAAACATTGCCACTTTTGATCTATGTTTTTCTCTCCATTGTTTGTCATTATATCTGCAGCTATTTGCGCTCCTTTTTCTGCCTTTATCTTTGCCATCTAATATAGGAGCTGTAGTGCTATTGGAGAGAGCGCTTACCTTTAACATTTTAATCCATAAGCCTTGCCAAATTTAATTGTTATGTAAATGTCCTAAGCAGAAACGTTTGCTGATATTCGTTTTTTTTAGAGTGACATGCATTCACTATTCAGTGCAATAAAAAAATGTACATCCCTCTATAGAACTTCAGTGTTGTGCTGGTCTAAGCGCAAAAAGTCACACAAACTAGCGTCCAATAAATACTCTAATATAGCCACAAACAATGAAGTGCTATCCGCTGGTGAATCCAATAAAAGTGACTAGCTAATGGTGTCAGTCATCATCACCATCAACATTTATGTATAGATTTTTCTCATTGTTTGTCACTTCACTTTCTGGAACCCAGGGTAAAAGCCTCTACCCCCCCCCCCCCCTTCCCCCTTCCCCACCACACATTCTCTCTAACCTTTGTATTTTCACTGTTTGCCACTTGGGTGATAGAATCATAGAATCATACAGGGGTTTCCATTAAAAGTAATTAAATCAAAATGGCCCTTTAGCAGAAACAAGAGATAATGGCTACTACCAGGCGTATATGTGTATCCGTGCAGGTCCGCCTTTGTCGCAAGTATATGAACACATCCTTACTGTACTCACCTCTTCTGTTCCACCTCTCCAATCATATGTAAGTGCAAGTGTCAGATGCAAACAAATCTGTGAGCATGCACAGTGCAATGTGCGTATTTTTTGCTGCGCAATCGTATGTTTCTCTCTGCATCAGCCCCAATGTGTTTATTCATATGGTATCTTGAATGAATGTGGGCCATGCTGTATATATTGTATGTGGAAACGACTGCATGCATAATGATAGAGGGGAGGTTGGAAGGTGCTATATAAAGAAATCAGGCACGTACTATGCACCTTTCTTTTTATTAAAAAAAAAAAACAACAACACACACGGTATGCAAGTCTGACACAGCAGAGAGCCCTGAAAAAAGTGTTTGGTTCAAAGCATCTTGTATATAAAAGAAAAAAATAGTTTGTTTTTTTTACATGTTCAATAAATTATTCAGCTTTATAACTCTGTGTTCTTCAGCAAATTAGTAACAAACAGATGATATGTTTTGGGCAAGCATTTTGCAACATATCTTTTCTCCAAACTCTATATTCTTGAACACATAATGATCAGAATGTTTGACTGGTAATTTGAATCCAGACTTCACACAACTCAGGCTGGATCATATATATGTGAAATAAGAACGTGTGATATAATCACATACAGACAGTATTATAGGGCTTGCTTGTAGGAGTTTGACACTTCTTTTTCCGGTCAAGAAAAAAAAGCAGAAGAAACTAATCAAACCCTCTTCAAAAATGTATAGATATAGAGAGGCGAAGATTAAAATGTTAGCGTAGGCTCTTGGCAGATTTGATTGCTGGATAGTGGCAGAAGAACTGATGCTGGAGGTGAAACCTTGTGGAGGGCTTTATAGGTGAGAATAGATCTGAACTTGTATCCTGGAGGAAGCAGACATCCAGAAAACTGCAATGTTAATAAAATGATTTTCACATTGCAGGTGAATTGAAAAGTTGGTTAATGTAAGGCCACAGATTTACATTAGACATGAGATATGTACATATATTAGTGTTTTAATATAGTTATTAGCGATGCTAGGATGCACATGGGGATATGTTTGAGGTGGATGTGACATGATTGCAAGGGACAGAATTTTGGAACGACAGTGTGCAAATAAAGATGTTCTCCTGAATATAAAGCTTGTGCTTTGGAAGCAATGTCAAATTTGCTTAAAGATTTCAGCGACGGTGGTGTTCAGGAAGGAACACAAAGAGTTCAGTCTTAGGCAAATTAATTTCCATTTAGAAGAAAGAAGAAACAGCTAGAAGACATTCATCTGTGTTAGCCTATGAAGAGAGTTCACATAAAGTTTAGTGTTTAGTACAATTATTATAGAAATGAAAACCAAACCTGTTGAGTGTTATTTTTCATTACCAAGCTTGCAAAGAAATATAGGGTCAGTGATTTACACTATGGGCACAGATTTTTGCAACTTTTAATGTCTGGGAGATGGCCTCCTACAAAGGTCTCACTGTTATCCTCTGTGATAGTTCCCTGTCCCTCCATAAATTACGATATGTTTGTCAAAATAAAAATTATTAATTTGCTATTTAAAATTATACTGTATTTTGAGAAGATACTATTGAAAATTAGCCTTAATTCAATTAGCTCACCCAAGAAGGAATAGAGACTAAGGCTGGGTACACACTGGAGAGTTTTCAGCAAATCAGCCGATATATAACCATTTGGTCAGATATCATGTTAGTGTGTATACTTACACGATTAACAGTCGTTCCAAAGTATCGATTGTTGTTTCATTTGGTTGGTTGGAATGTTTGATCATCTTGTTCCAATTACCTTCGATCCTGCAGTGTATATATACTCATGATCACGATCTCTATAGAGTTTACAGAATCATGGTCTTTTTCAGCCGATGCCAGAAATGAACACGTCCCGGTGACTAAATGTAAAAAATGCTGTAGATGGAATTTGGTTGTTTGTTCTGAGATGAAATATTTCGTTTCAGATTCATAAGAAGCTAACGGAATTCGTTATGACATATGGAAAGCTCTAACAAGGTGGTTAATAAGTGTGACAGGAATGAATGAATGCACATTGTGCTGTCATTCTCTAAAGACTAGAGGACTAGATGAAGAGCACAGATCTGAAGGTAAATCGTGAGTAGTGTGTATGCATGAATTACCCAACCAGTCGGACCTTCAGTCGTAGGTACAATTGTTGTAGATAACAGATTTGGCTGAAAATTCTCCAGTGTGTACTTAGCCTAAAAGAAAATGTCTACTACTTATCAGGAGTAATTATAGAAAGCTTACTTGTCAGCACAAAACAAATACCCTGTACAATAAGCATCTCAGCTTTACGCAAGAGAAAAACCCACAATATGTATATAGGATAATTTACTATACACAATGAATATTGATATAGCCTACTCCTCATTGAACACAAAATGCATTCTCCTTTACAATTTGCATGTTCACAGCAAAACAGACCCAAATGAAATAATCATTTTGACTTCAACAATTTTTTTCTTGGTATTCCAGTGGTAAATATTCCAATACAAGGCCATTATTTTGTAGTGTTCTGCATCATAGTCAGAAAGTTACTATATGCACCTGAAAATGACAAAACTAATGAAATCTTTCTATTGGTTCCTTGTAATCAGCTCTTCTCTCCACTAATACAGAAGTGACATTTCACACACAGGCTCTCTGTGGCCTTTGTCTAAACGCATTTTCGGCCATGCCCGATAAAGATCCTCTCTCTTTCAAGATGATAATTATTTGGCCCATACATTCTGCTATACTATAGGCACCCATACCCTATTTTACTTCACTGGTCACCTATACACAGTGGATGCAATAATTTTATTTGGGCTGAACCAACATATATAACAATGCTTCCTATAAATGCCCTGTGATTGAGTGGCATCAAATAAGTACTACATCATGGCATTATATAGGATACATTTTTAATATTCAAGAGGCACTATTTGACAAAGACTGGATTGGAGGAGCCTTCTGTAAAACAAGATTGCAGACCCTTAGATTATTGCATACAACAAAATAATTCTAAAAAACACTTTGATGCAAAAAGTAACCATGAAACAAAAATTTTAAAGTTTTAGAAATGTATGTAAAAGCAAGGTGGTTTTGAAAAAAATTACCCCAAAATAAAAATGGTGCGCTATCCCCTATGTTGCTCAATTCTTTATATACTTCACCTAATTCACTCAACCAAGACACCCTCCTTCCCAGAAATACTTTAAGCTTTTCTGGTGATTATAACAAGCAGAAACAGGTGCTCTTTTCATATGAAGAACCAGATGCCTCCTCTATTAAACATAAGTAACTATTTGCCATTAATGTATACAGCAAAGCCTTTGTAATATGAAGTAGAATACTACTAAGAAGAGAAAGCAGAATATTGCCACTAGGAGGCACTCAAAATCCACACTAACTTTTAAAATGCATCAATTTACTAATGCAATATTAAGAGTCATATGTAATTCGGTGTAGCCTAGCAAAATATTAAAATATAAAAAAATATTGTGAAAAAAGTTTGTTAAAAAATATTTCAAATCAACAAGCGTTGCCTGCTTCCAGTTAAGAGAGAACATTTGTTGTATTATGTTTATCATTTGGGTCCAGAATTTATAGATCAATTCATATATTTTTAGTTTCCAAACTATATCCAAAGTGTATATTGATGCTGGGATTAACAATGATATTTTGTTCCGATCTTTTGTATTTACAATTCTTTTCAATTACACTCTGTAAGATCGTCCGAATAGAAAGAATTAAAGTTCAATATTTTGTTCTCGATTACTAGTGCAGAAGATTACATCATATACATTTTATGAACAAAATCTTATGAAATCTAGTGTCAGATTTTTGTTATTTTCCACAGAACATATTTTACCTTCATGGTCCATATCTGAACACTTTTCTTCACCCCATGATCAATGATTCTGTTTGACCCATCTGCTCCCGAACTTCCCACTTAATTCACTACTGCATATACTTGTATAGAATTAATTAATGTTTGAAAAACGCTCTTAAGAAATTCCACAAGTAACTATAATAGTAAATTAAATAGGATACTCAGGAACAGAATATTTTGTACTTTGTGGAATGTGGAGTTGGATAAATCTTCACATGATCTTACATAACTGACATCCTATGTAATCCTGCTATTTAACCACACTACAAGTTTTTGGTTTTTTTATTACATTTAGTTAATATCCTCTAATCTTCTATGAGGTTGATGAGCACTAACTGAAGGAGCACAATTCAACTTTCCTTCCTAGCCAAAATTTACTTACCTTATCCATCCCATCCGCGCGCTGCTCCTCACATATGGGACGACATCTGTCACATGGTGTGCGTCCCATGTGACACCAGGGCTCAGAGAGAGGGGAGAGGGATCGGAGGGAGGGGGAGGGGAGGGGAGGGGGAGGGGAGGGAGAGAAAGAAGGACGGATCGGAAGATCCGTGGTCAATGATAGTAGGTGGCTTGTCCCGGAGGAGGGGCCAGCCACCAAGCAATAGAGACTTGGGCCGGTCATTGAACCGGCCCAAAATAGATTGATTCTGTCCGGCTCAGCCCGCCCCTGGCGCCTCCAGCATTAAACGTTGTATAAATAAATTAAATGAAAAAAGTAACTCAACCCCCCTTCCTTTTCCCAGGTATATTAAGCCTAGTGCTGCCAGCCTAATGTTGGTTGGAGGAAAATAAGGGGGACAAACAGCGCAGGGTCCCCCTGATCTTTATCCAACCAGCCCTAGGCTTTGCCAGCCGGAGCTAATGGCACTATAGTACTGGAACCCACAGCGTGGGGTACCCCTGCCATGAAGACACACAGCCCCATGCTAGTCAAAACAGGGCTGGATTCTCTAGGGAGTTGGGATCCCCAAAAAATAAATATGCAGGCTCCCTCCCTTGGAGTACTCAGCCCTGTGCTGACAGCACTAGGGCTCTTACGACACACTGGGCGGTGGGTGTGGGGTAATAAATGGTTAATAATAGAAGAGATGAATGAAATGCTATTTTACATTGATGAACTACAGGTCCCAGCAAGCTTGGGCTGACATGAACAGTCTGGGCCCTGTAGCACACCAATGCAAAATGTAAATAAAAGACACCACTCGTTGGAACCACAATATTTTATAAAAACAAATAAATTAAAAACTCATTCATACTTACCAACTCTATACGTCATCTGTACGACCCAACCTCCCCCCAAGACAATAAGCTATAATAGTAGGATAGAAATTGAGCATGAAAAGCTTTTGAAGTTATGTGTAAGAAGCCACTGTTGTACTAACATCTTGTGTGACAAGTCTACAGGTCT
Source organism: Mixophyes fleayi (assembly GCF_038048845.1). Lineage (NCBI taxonomy): Eukaryota > Metazoa > Chordata > Amphibia > Anura > Limnodynastidae > Mixophyes > Mixophyes fleayi. The sequence continues at coordinate 150,523,666 of NC_134403.1, read as the reverse complement.
GTTCAGTGACACAGTGTGTAAACTTCGGCCCAAGTTTCCACAGCACCGTACAAACTACAATGCTTAACATGCCATTAGTTATCTAGAATGGAAACAATTACTGATATAGGCCACCGGGTGGCATTGCAGAGAAGAAAATCACTTTACTAGGATAGCATTGAAGGTTGTAAACTTAGAAAGAAACCCCCAAATATATCCCTTTAACAGTGTGAAAAAGGAAACTGATTGTAAAAGAGAAATTGCATAAAACAATTTTAGAACAAATATAGATTTTACTCTCCACGTTCCATCTGACGAAACAAACTTTACACTGTGACAATAAGCAGACATGGTTTACTGTAGTATGGCTGCAAGCCAAATAAAGACATGCCCATTACACTGGAGCTCTCTACCATCCTAGTCACATAGATGCATGTTCATAGCTCTCTTCACCAGGGAAAGCAGGCAATATATGGCATTTCAAATACTGGATAAGTTGTTGTAGTGGAGACAAATGTAGAGTTCATTAAAAAGGGAGTATTTTCACAAACTGGACCATAGAAACTGGAGTAATAAAACAAAACAAATTACAGAATCAAAAATGAGCCAGTAACCTCTGGTTTGGTGATCTAGAATGTACTGAACTGATTTATGGACACAAGTAAAAGCCAACATACAAAAAAGTTTAGAGGAATGATCATCAAAACCCAATAAATCACATCTAAGCATACAAGAGCATCTTTTTATTTTTCACTTTTCTTACCTCACACCCATACACTAATAAAATTAGTCATTTAAAAAAGTCAACAGTATTTACACGTAGGCCCCTATATTCATGTCAGCCATATCAATCCCCAAAATGCAGTAAACCTTGCTTTCCATCCTATACATATGAGATTATTCCCAGGGGAGAAGAAGAATTGCTCAAAAGATGGGCTTAAATCATCATTAACCAAAAATCTGCTTCATGTAAAAAAAAGAAGTCAAAGTTTCAGTAATTCCTCAAAACTAAAAAGATCAGAGAAAGGCTTTGATTGATTTGGGAAGAACAAGAATAACGGTTAAAAGGCTACAAGCAATTCAATCATCATAAGCCCAGTAATGACACAGAAACAAACATTGGTAAATGTGAAAAAAAAAATGGTGGATTCCAATGCATCAACTGGTATTGTTGAAATTAGTGGCTCTTTCAGAATGGTACAATTTGACCAATTAAAACAAGGCTGGATACTGCAACAATGCAAACAAATACAGCAGCTTTTGCAATGTTCTATATATTGTATATTGCCAATTACTTGTAAGATGTCAACAAAAAGCTTTGTTATTCACATTTACTTTTTAGCCCCTACCAGTATTTCCAAATTGGGTGCTCAAAAATCTACACCCACCAATAAAATATAATCAATACAGCAGTGCATCAGATACAGTGCAAGTGGGTTAAGTGCAAAACTCGGCATCAAATAGAACCCACCAATTATATGCAGTCCATAAACTGTAATAAAACTCAGCAGTTCTTTTGTTGCCGTAACCATGTACAGTGGATCTTTGACTTATATATACACAATATACAATACCACATTATTGAAATAAAAATGTTGGTTCTTTATATCCAAAAAGCTTGAAGTCTGCTTCAAATCTATTATAAAGGCGTTTGATGTCTCTCTTGGATAGTTTGGAAAAATAATGTTCCACCTTTGACTGGTTGTATTGTGTGATTCCCTGGGGTATTGAGGGGTAGGACACAAGTCTATCTATACCTGCTTCCTTTAAGATGTATGGAGCATCTTCCTCAAGGGTCTCATGATGTCCAATCACATTATAATTAATTTCACATGGTGCACAAAGTTCCACATACGTTAGCCAGTGGATTATATGATCTCCAAACTGGATATCAAGAAACTTGTGGTTTGGGTCCCCCAAGTATCGTACAAAGTCTTCAAACTGCAGTCCTCCCATGGTTTCTGTGCGATTCTTCCTATATTTGCGGATAATGACTGGAGCAATGTTGTGCTTGTACCAAGGCTCAAAGCGGGGGTTATGTACAAACTTATCCTTATAGGCAGAAATGAGCCTCTCAAATGGGTCTCTGACAATAAAAAACTTGAAATACGAACTCAGCCTGAAAACAAATGTAAAAAAAAATAAAAAAAAATAGTGAGCATTCAATAAGAAAAGCATTTGACAATGCTGATTTGATGTTTTGATAGAAACAATATTTATTAAAAAAAGGAACAACAGAATATTAGAGATTGCAAATATTTTATCAGATCTCTCCACTATAATGCAATATCTGGGTGTTGAGAAATGTGATATGATAAAGAAAATCCAATCTTGTGCTGCTCTCTATATTGCAAAAAGTGTCTATGTCCAAATGGACTCTTCAAGTATACAAGGAGTGCTGGAGCTTGCAAATTGATGCCAACATCATTTTCCACACTACAACCTGCTCTAACACTCCTTGCATGTCCAAGAAAAGACAAAGTCATTTAATTATAATAGTACTTTCAGTAAAACTTTCATTTAGAATTTTTTTTACCATCTTAAATTTTGTGGATCTTTTACATCATATACTCACTGTTTTACATTTAACAACAGATACATATATTTTTTTTCATTAAATATTTGACCAACTAGGGTTAGTGTAGGAATACACATATGTTTTCCACCTAAGCTCTGCCGTCACCCTAAACCACATCTAGAACGATCGGTTTCCTTCCGGCAGAAGGCATCAGCAGTTGCGCTTATTTCTGTGCTGCCACAAAGTATATAGCACCATTTACCCGGATTACTGACCCTTTAACAAAAATATATAGATCATACTCCCCAAACGTTGGCAATGGTGAGCATGACTGCGATGTCTGAGGATGATCATATATGTATTTTTTTAGATTATCTACTGATGTAGGGATTTCTATATTGACTGACGGGGCAATACAGATACAGATGTAAAGGAGAAATATTTACTGTATATTGCTTCAGAATGAAGTCTCAACAACTGCTAGATATGCAGTTCAGCTCATTACCAGCACATACCAAACATTGCTCTAAAAAGGACATTGGGGGAGATGTGTTTCAAGGGAGCTTTATTATAAGTATGTTCTTACCTTAATTTTTATTGCCGTTTGTGACCTTATTTTCAACCCATACTAACTACCTAACCTTACACCCCCCCTCACATGTGCTCATCTTTAGTTAATCATCATGGCTTACGAATAACTGTTACAGTTTCTCATTTATGACCTGTTGTTACCACTTACTCCCTCTGTCACTTAGCAATCCCCTTATTTACAACGGCCCTTCCTCTACCTTTTACCAGTTGATTCAGCTATCCATATCCAATTGTCCCTCAACCTGTACCCTTGGCCCCGTTTCCTCTGAACTCATCCATTCCCTTCCCCTTTGCCTGCACCCACTTCACCTCTTTATCGTGTCCCTCTCCACTGGCAATTTCCCTTACTTCTCTCCTAGATACCATTGTTCAACTCTACCCCTTTCTCAAGCTACTGGACAATTTCTTGTCTCCTCTTTGCTTCCAAATGTCGAACACCTTGTCTACAAACATTTGTTCTCTTTGACAGTACAAAAAGACTGCCTTCACTAAAGTGACTAATGGTCACTTTCCCCTAAGTCATCCCTGCTAGATCTCTCTGCCACTTTTCTCTCTTTATACCTCTTCCCTTTGTGAACCAATATGCTCCTTCGCCATCCGCTAACACCTCTATGCATGAGATACACAAATCTACTTCTCTCCTGACCTATCCCCTTCTCCTTTATCCTGGGTTAACAGCTGCCTCTCTGTCATCTCCTCTTTGATGTTCCAACACTACCTGAAGCTAAACATATCCAAAACGGAGTTCATCTTCCCTCTCCTAGTGTTACTACTCTTCTTCTAGTCTCTCTCACGGTTGACAAAATCACACTAGCTCCCACTAGCTCCTATTGTCTCAACATTGCAATCTCCCCTACAGTCTGTAAGCTCTGAAGAACAGGGCCCTCTCTTCCCTGGTTCATATCTGCTCCTTCATCGGCCTTGTATGTACCTATTCTGTTTTTAGTTGTGATCTGTATTTTGTATGATTTGTGATTCTGACTGTGCCGCCCTACAGAGATTTGTGGTGCCTTACAAATAAATGGATATGTTGATGAGAGCGGTGGGCAGACAGGGAACTGAAACTTGCCTAAGAAAACAATTTCACAAAAGGAGTCCGTATGACATGGTATTAGACACAATGGAAATCCACAAACTACAAATAAATGCATGAACACATGAACATTGTTGAATTCTATTGTACGGGCCATACCGTTCATGTACATCTGATGTACTGTACGAAGATAGTCTTGGAAGACCATTCTTATCATGGTTATGAACCACATGTTCTGGTATCTCCTCGATTGAAGGAAATGCCCCTGCAAAAGAAGTGTCATATTACTGCATATTGTTTCAAACACCACAGCACATGATGTCCTTTTATCACAAAACCACAACCAATGTATGTTCCCACTGATGTTTTTCACAGGACTATAATGTACTGCAGTTAGCCTTTTACGTATATTATAAATATTCACTATTGTCTGTCTTTTTTCTTTATTTTATTTTACAAAGTAAAAAAAATCAAGAACATTTGCAGACGACAGGTAAGGCTTCACCCAGACTGACATCTTTCTTCGATTTTAAAAAAACAAAAAACAAAAACGAGACCATCTCCAAGTAAGTTCTTTCTTTGTAAACAAAGTTTAGTCTACACTGCCCTATTGCACTGATGTACAGCATCTGAGGAAATGCCCCAGACAGAATCATAAAGGTCAATATCAATAGAAATCAGGCAAAGGAGTCCAATACAAAAACCAAATCAGATTTTAACAATCACCGTAAGCTCAACAATATTTGTCATGTTAATTATAAAATCATATAACCAACTGATAGCAATAAAAACAATTAGATTTTTACGGCTTTAATATAGGCATATGCCAACAACTTGAACCAGTCATCAGTATAATAGATGGGTGTATTTGACAGACCCCACTGGCAGACGTTGCTCAATCCTACTCTCCCCAATGGCATCTACGTGACAGCAACTGCAAAAGACCAGCACAGATGCTTTAACATGACATACCTAAGGAAAAGGCTCAAATCGTCTTGAAAGGTTGCAACTGCCTTCTGTTCAGTTATTCTCAAACTTGTATCCCTTTGATGTTCTATAATTTCTCCACTAATTAAAAGCATTGACTTTTAGGTATTGAACATACTTTGTGCTACATGAAAGTTTCTTTTTTGGTTAAAAACATGGGCGTCTTACGCATACCTTGTGAATTCATTAATCTACAACACAGCAAGTCTACATGTGGTTTGTAAAATATTAGAAGAAAGTGCAACTCACAAGAACCAGGCATTGTGAGGAGATATGACCATTATGATGGGACCAGGAGATAGTTTCAGCCATGGGAATCCCAAATTCTGATCACCAGAGGACATGGGATTAAAGAACACAAATTTTTGGGATTTCTTTTTAAAACATTTCAACGAATACGGTTTTAAACCCTTCAGTGCAAAGGACAAGTGGGACTCAACACCACACAGCCGGTTCAAAGAAGTTAAAATTATACCTATCTGTCCCCCACAACTATTTTCTATTAGTGGTCGATGGGGGAATGGCCTAGCTTAATCATCACAATTATGTAATTTACCCCCATCAAATAATACACTGCCTACAGAAAAATAAAGAGCCAGGGAATTGGAAGAGCACTTAATTCCCCCATTCTGGCAACTAGAAACTCAGAGGCACCCTGTTTTGAAAGACGGGGGGTCCACTTTTTCAAATTAGGGGCATTTAATTATCTGGTTATCACCAGCCAATAATACCCTACACTACAGAAATAATGAAGAAAGTCGAGGGATGGGGGAGCAGGAAACAGATCTCCCCCATCCTGGTTTAAAACAAAAACAAAAAAAACCACTTTCATATGATATAACCCTTTAGCAGATATTAGACACTACACTAAAGAAAGTGTTAAAAAGTCCTGAGTAGGTGGGTTATAATGTCCACATCTTCCTCTTCCTGACTTCAAAAAACTCAAGGGTAACCTCAGTTGATGCAGTATTTTTTTTTCAAATTGGTATGCCTTGTTGGGGTACTCCTATTGTTCCTACACATTTTCTCCATGTCATTCAAGACTGCATAAACTAACAAATAATAAAATGAGAAAAATACATTCTCCTTTATAAGTGCAGATGTTATTATGAATAACTATGTAGAATTTCTTGAAAGGATAATGGATGTCAAAACAAGCACCACTAAATAGTAGTTGGTGGCGTTTAGAAACAAAAAAATACTGACATTTGCTTTTAGTTCACTCCAATTTTACTTAAAGAAACATGTTTTTGGGCCTTTTTGGGTATTTCTGCAATGACAGGAGGTATATGCAAATGAATTGTACTCATCAACATCTTCTAAAAATACAAGTTATAATTTGTGTGGGTACCGTACAAACAAGTTAGCGATATTAATATTGGAATGTGACCAAACCAAAAAATGACAAAATAGGCTTTGTAGTGAAGCAGTTAAACAGCACTGTGCTGAAATTGCCACTATGAGTGCTGGTAACATGTCATACTTATTTTTACTACATTAAAACACCAGTCATCATGATGAAGATGATGACTAGCGTGTAAACAGCATGATTATATGTATAATAGTGTGTCATCATACTTTAAACATTCACAAAAAATTACTACGTTCATATGCGGAGTCAAATGGATTTTAAGATCTTGCTTAGCAATGTATAATTTAATTTTGCTTGGCATATTCATAATCACTAATTAATTGTGTGATTTCATTTCAAGTGAAATCGAAAAAACAAAAGATGCTTTATTTAAATGATAAAAATAAAATGCATAAAATAAATAAATGGATTACCATTTAAAACAATGAGCACTTTTTTCCACTGCGTATTTCCTACTTTGGGAGTCTGACAAAACAGGATCTTGTGCTTGTCGGAGACAAAGATTCGGTCTAACACAAACTTGGAGATTACGGAATGTGAGATGTTAGTGAGTGATCCATTTTCGCACACACTTCTGAGCAACTCCCGGCGCTCCTTGTGGATGATATTGATGTGTGCTGTAGTTTTCATAGGGTCTGCGGTCGTCTGAAATAAATGGATATATAGCTAATGTTATCGGATTAAGTTTAAAGAGTTAACGCCACTGAAAGCAAAAATTTGTACTAGGTGAAATTCAAGGAAGCTATACTTAATGATATACTTAAATGATAAACACTTGCTCACAAGGTGGCGTGTTAAAGTGAGGGGAGAACACGCCTACTCTGTTACATAGTAGAAATTAAACTTCAAAAACATTGCAGAATGTTCAGACTTTGATTGAACCCTTTTAAAAGTGGGGGAACGGGCAGGGATATTCTGCATTCCCTTTAACCAGTCACCACGGTAATGATTGAGCAGTATGAATACCAACACTTGTAGCTGGAAACATGTTATTAGATTTAATAAACTGTAGCAAATTTTTATCTTAAGTACTTAACTATATAGTGTGGCAACAAAATTGGCAACACTGAACATAGACAATCAATGGAAACCACTCCTGGATAAAACACAAACATGTACATTTACTTTAAAAACAAAGACACACACACCCTGTTAGATTTCCTGGTTTAATTATCTATCTATCTATCTATCTATCTATCTATCTAGATAAATAGATAGATAGATAGATAGATAGATAGATAGATATTTATTTTGCCCATTTATTTTTGTGTTTATAGAGTACCGCTGCAACCAGACCTTTGTAATAGTCTGACATCCAGTGTGCCGGGTGCATGCTCATAGGGACCTGTGCGAGATCTATAAGGGAGAATTTGGGTATCCTAGTCCAGGAAAAAACTTGATCCAATTGACAAATCCTGCTGTGGGGAAATATTGTGCTCATCAAGAGACTGTTTAAATACCTTATAAAGTCCAGTTGAGATATACTGCTTTGGGTAGTTATTATGTAAATACATTTGAAATCATTTATTCACCTCAGATGACCTGGTGCCCATCACACTCGTCTTCAGTTTTGTGTACCACTTCAGTGGCGCACGCAGGGGGGGTTTCTGAGTCTCTAGAAACTAGGGATGTGCACCGGCTACTTTTGGTGTCTCGTGTTTTGTGTTTTGGATTCGGATTTGCTTGAGGTTTTGGGTCGGATTTGTTTCGCAAAACACCTGACGAAAGGTTTTGGTTCGGATTTAAGGTTTTGGATTCGGATTTATTTTGAAAAAAACATAAAAAGTGCTAAAAAACTGTTTTGTGTTTTTGTTTTCACTCCTAGCTATTATTAACCTCAATAACATTCAATAACAATCATTTTCACTAATTTCCAGTCTATTCTGAACACCTCACAATATTGTTTTTAGGCCAAAAGGTTGCACCGAGGTAGCTTGAGCACATAATGCCAAAAAAAGAGGTACAAGATGGAATTGTTCTGGGCCCTCCCTTCCACCCCTCGCGAGATTAGACGCGAGACTTGGACGACAGAGCCTCGTTTTCAATTTTTTGCCCGCCGGAAATATCCAAACTAATCCGAGCCCGCTCATCTCTACTAGAAACCCCCCCTGCACTAAGTGGCCTCTGTCCTATACAGCAGCAGCGGCGCTGTCAAAGAAGCGTCCGCGGCGGTGCTGTAATGTATACAGCACCTCCGCAGACGCTTCTTAGACAGCGCCGCGGCTGCTGTATAGGACAGCGCTGGCGAAACGGAGCTGCTGCGCATGCGCTGCCAGCTCTCTCTCTGGTTTTTTTTGGGTCGGCGGGGAGAAACCCCCTTCCCCCGGACAATCCTCTGTGCGCCCCTGCACTTCACTTGCCTGGTCTATATTAAAACTGCATGTTTGGGGGATTCTGTTTGTCCACAATAACCTGAGGTAGGCAGGGGAAAAGTGGCAAATTTTAGCCTGGGAACCAAGACTCGACTCTATTAGGAACATTTTGAATGAAAAAAAAAAATGCAGGTGGTCCAGCCCAAGGTAGCCTGCCAGGGGACAGGCGGGTTTATTTTTTCTTTGGCAATACTTAAGGTGTTTTATGTACAGAATTTTCAAAGGCTGTTGCAAATTCCTGACAATAATTACAGCCTGCATTTCTTACATACTATTAACAAGACAGTCTTAATAACCTCTGCTTGCACGTAACAAACCAAGAGATTCATTGCTGCAATACTGAAGCCGATGTCAAAGATCCTTAATTAATACAAATTAGGTTTATGTGTAAATCGATCCAATGGTCTATTTGAATTGACACTTCACTAGCAAAGTTTTGTTAAATATGATTTTTTGTTAAGGCCTCATAAAGCCTTTGTTCAGCCATTTTTGTAACTCGCATAGAAATATTTGCTAAGAGAGATTATTCATTTTTCTGCTGAAATGCAGTTTTGCAAGATGTAAGCCTTGATGTTAAGTTGACAAAGAACTCCTGAAGAATGTATCAAGATATGTGAACAATAGGTAGATTCATTTTCAGCTCGTAGCTTGGGAGCTGTGCCCATGACGTTGGATACGGCAAACAAGAGATAAACCTCCAGCCCCCCTTGAGATAAGAACAACTGACACATCTGTCCTGAGAAGGAGGAGAAAGTTAAACACCTCAAGAATACGTGAGATAGTTAATCAGCAGCGTATTCTATAGACTACTGGATATAAGAATCCTACGTCATAAGCATACAATAGAATATAAAAACTTGTATCTTGATATCAATAAACAGAGAATATTCTTTGTATACTGAACTTGGTCTGTGTCTATTCTCTCCAGCTGATTGAAGCGCTTCCAGATATACTTGACACCACAGGAAAACTTGGATCAGAATGTTAGATCTAACAGTTTCAATATTACTTTATTGTTTTTATGGAGAACTAGTATTAAGATAAGATTTTAATTTGTTAAATAGAATGATTGACTAAAACTATGGATTTTCTTGTAAGATAGTTATATTGAGGCAACAATCCCATATACATACTTTAAAGTTTATTAAAAATGACTAAAAACTAAAGTGTACTTAACACATTTTCGTATACTTTTATGCTTTTCAAGTGCTTGCCATGCAAAGTGCATACCTCCCAACTGTCTGTTCACCGCAGCTCTGCATAGCGTGCTGCTGTGTTTGGAGGGGAAGGGAGATTTGTAATGGGCAGCCTAGTATTTTACAGACCTAGGCAGCTCTCTGGGAATGTGGCCACCACCCCATTGTGGTGTGGCCATGCTCCCTGCCTGGAAGTATGCAGTGGAGGGTATTTAAACATTTTTTAAAAACTTTATTTATATTTAGTTATGTGTTACTTTAACACATAAAAAAGTGAGGAATAAGCATACAGTTACACGCTGTAAAATAGTGCTAAACAAAGAATGCTTAATAGGTCAGAGTTCTTTCAGTAAATTTTAAAAGCAGTGGAAAATAAGCTGTCAGGCTAAAATAAAATCCCCTCTCAACAATTTTATTTTTTATTATTAGTACTTAACTTTCAGTACATCCAAAATGAATCATTAAATGGGTTGCCCCATTAATATAAAATATCCCCCAAACATCTTTAATTTTTAGTTATATTTCACTTGAGCTTATCACCAAAACAAGTACTTAAATTTGCTGTATAAGTACTTACAATACAGCATTAATACTTTCTAGTATTATAGATACACTATATGGACAAAAGTATTTGGATGCTTGACGTTTCCGTCAACAGGGACTGTAATGACATTGTATTCAAATACATATATCTTAATATGGAGTTGGTCTCCCTTTTGCAAGCGATAACAGCTTCCACTCTTCTTGGAAGGCTTTCCAAAAGATATTTGAATGTTTCTGTGGGAATTTGTGCCCATTCATTCTGTAAAGCATTTATGAGGTCAGGCACTGATGTTGGACGAGAAGACCTGGCTCACAATCTCCATTCCAGTTCATCCCAAAGGTATTTGATGGGGTTGAAGTCGGGGCTCTGTGTGACCACATCCTATTTCAGTATGAACTGATCTGCCATTTCATATAGGAGAGAGAATTATCGTTTAGTTGGAAGAATATTGGTATCCAGACGGTGAGTCTTTGTTACATACAGGGGGGGTCGCCCAGATTAGTTGAATGAATATGAACATTCTTCACTTCTTATATCTATTTTTATGGTATTATTGATGCGTTTCTCATACGCATTTTTATACATATATTTTTAGATGGGTTTCTTATATTAAATAAGATTCTGTAGAATCTATATGTTTTAAATAGACTGTGTATATGGATTGTTTTTTTGAAGGGAAAGTTTCAAGAGCGCTACATTTGTGTTGGTTTTGTCTTTTCTGTGCGGGCCAGTCAACTTTTTACCACACCAAACTCATCAACCTTCATGTTGAAAGAGAAAAAGATCCTCCCAAAACTGTTGCCACAATGTTGGAAGCATAGCATTGTCCAAAATGATTTGGTATGCTGAAGCATTAAGATTGCCCTTCACTGGAGATAACGGGCCTAGGCCAAATCCTGAAAAACAGCCCCATACCATTATCCTTCCTCCACCAAACTTCACAGTTGGCATAATGCAGTCATGCAAACCCAGACTCGCCCATCTGACTGCCAGAGAAGCGCAATTCATCACTCTACAGAATAGGTTTCCACTGCTCCACAGTCCAGTGTTGGTGTGCGCTTTACACCACTCCATCCGACTCTTGGCATTGGTTTTGGTGATGTGAGGCTAGCATGCATCTGTCAGCATCTTGACCACATGTCAAAGCTGATGAGGCTAGCTACTCTAGCCTCCACCTCCTCCATTGCCCGGCACAACTTGGATCAATTATTTTTTCCTACTCTCTCATTACCCTAGGTAAACCTCATTCACTCACATCACTCCACCAGGCACCTACTCAATTTACAGTCTCTCCTACTCACTTTCGCCACACTTCTCTCCAAACTCCCTTTCTCTCACCAGAATTTTGTTTCTCCCTCCCTTATTATCATATTCCCTTCACCAGTCCTCGCTAATCTGTACTCATGAACAGCTTGCTTTCTGCACCCACTACGCTCACCATCCTACATAAACAGAAATAAACATTACACCCACCAATCATCCTCATTATGTTCTCTTTTTCACCCTGAAACTTTTCATGGCTGCTAGCGACAACTCGCCCATCTCTGGGCAATCTTTTAAATCTGCTCATACCCCTGTTTTCACCCTGAAACTTTCCATAACCTCCTCCTCACTGGCCTTCCCCGTCTCTCCCCCCCCTCCACTCTATACTCAATGCGGCCGCAAGACTCATCTTCCTCTCACGCCGCTCCTCCTCTGCCTCCCCTCTCTGCCTTGCCTTACACTGGCTCCCCTTCCCCTAAAGAATCCTTTTCAAACTCCTCACCACCACTTACATAGCTCTCTCCAACTCTACTGCCCCTTATATCTCTAACCTCCTCTCCATTCACACTCCTGCCCGCTTCCTGCGCTCGGCCAACGACCGCCGCCTCTCCTCCACCCTTATCACCTCTTCCCACTCCAGAATCCAATTTTTTTCCCGTGCAGCCCCCCTTCTCTGGAACGACCTCCCTCGTTCCATCCGTCTCTCTCCTACTCTGTGCTCCTTCAAACGTGCACTCAAAACTCACCTCTTCCTCAAAGCCTACCAACCATCTACTTAACCCCCATCTCCTCCCTTTAGCTCGTCCTCCCTTCTCTCCTCTTGCCTCAACTGGCTCCTCTTGTGCCTGGTCTGTTTACCCTCCCTTAGGATGTAAGCTCGTATGAGCAGGGCCCCCTCCCCTCCTGTCTCCATACCTGTTCTTCCGCTCCGTCTTTACTGCATATGACTAGCCGGAGTTTCTGAAGTATTGGTACTTTTTGTTCATTGTTCTGTATGGTTTCACCCTGTATAGTCTACTGTTAGCATGTGTGCGGCGCTGCGGATACCTTGTGGCGCCTAACAAATAAATGATATTATTATTATTATTAATAATACTTCCAGTCATTTTCACCTTAACTATATATCTCCACTGCCTTCCCTCCCCTTTTCCTGTGCACTTTGGAACACAAGATCTGTTTGTACCACTCGCATCTATCCATGACCTATTCATTTCATTATCCCTGAACCTCACTGCCATTACAGAAACCTGGCTTATCTCCCCTGAGACTACACCCTTGCAGCTCTCTCCTACAGGTGGTGGAGTAGGCATTGCACCTTCCAAGTCATACATCCCTCTTTTTCACTCCTTTGAAATCCACACTGTCTATTATCTCCTCTCCACCTTTGTGTTGCTGCCATTAATCAACAACCCCCCCCTTCAAATTACTTTGGTCCAGTTTTACAATTCCTTGATAACTTCACTGCTAATTTATTTCCTATTCTTTCACCTGCCTACTCTCATACTAGGCGATTTCAACATTCCATTGACAACCCCACTGTCTCTGCTGTCACAAAGCTTCTTTCACTTACTTCCTCCTTTGGGTAGGAGATGAACTCCACCAGGGAAGACCACAGTGATAGCCACTCCCATGACTATGTCTTCTCCTGTTCTGCACCATTTCTAGTTTCTACAACTTTGCATTTCTGCTGTCCAACCACAACCTCCTTTCCTTCAGCCTCACCTTACTCCCCTGCACCGAAAACCATACATACACAGTGACACCTAAATACTCTCGACCCCCTCCACTTTCCATATTTACTAAAACAACTACTCTCCTATTATTACCTTGTCCTCTGATGATCCAAACATTAACTATGGCACACCAGAATGACCCACTACCTGCAAAAGTGCACTAGGCATAGCTGAGCACTGATGGAGGAGGTATTTTTCCAATGTCGACTTCCCTGAATAAAAATCCTTGAATTGAAATTCACTCTCAACAAGACAATTCACCCTTCTAACAAGACAAAGTCTCTGCAGTCATCTCCCACACTGTGAGACCACTTCAGCACAACTCTTCAACCTGTCTCCCTCCACTGGCACATTTCCATCCTCCTTTAAACATGTGCACATCTCTCCAATCCTAACAAAAAATCTCTAGACCTACCACCCTCTCTAACTCTGGATTTCTCATCTCCTCTTTGGCTCACACTACTTAAGGGGCATGTGTAAAACTGCCTATGTCACATTCACTCCTCTCTGGAATCTGCCTTCTATCCCAAATATTCAACTGAGACAGAAGTCACAAAAGTGATCAATAATGTACTTGATTTCCTCAGTCTCCCAAGCCTGCTTTGATGTCACACTTTACTTCTCACATTCAGTCTCTCTTTCACTCCTGTAACCTCTACCTTACACACATCACCATAACACACCCTTTTCTTACCCAAGATGCTAAATAAAAACTGTTATCCGTCCTCTCATCACCTCTCTCCTTGACTACTGCAACCTACCCCTATCTGGCATACCTCTTACACATCTATCACCACTTCAATCCTTGAATGCTTTAGTAAGACTTATCTTCCTCTTTTGCCTGCTTCTTTCTTTTAAAACCACTGCCCTACTTTGAAAATTCCTCCAATGGCTTCCCATAACCTCCAGAATCCAATTCAAAATTATTTACCCTTATCAAAGCCCTCAACAACTCCACCCTTTCATATATCTCAAAATACTCTCCCTCTGGCCCCCTCAGATCCACCTCTGAGCTACACTTAGTCTTGTCTCTCTCACTTCTCACTCCCACACACAAGACTCACGTGCAGTTATCCACGTATGGAATTCCCTACTGCGCTTGATCAGACTCTCCCACAGCTATGACATCTTTACAACCCATGTCTTTATTACAGCCTACCCCACTCCCACCCACACTATTTACACTGAAGTTTCATTCTTTTGAACCTTTACATTCCGTAGAATTTAAACACAATGAAACCACCTTTTCTAACAATCTAATGCACAGGAGAACAGATGGCTTCTTGTGACTCAGGACCAATATTACCTGCCTCTGGATAGATAACATCTTGTCTTGAGGAAGAGACACTCTCTCAAGCTGGGTGCCGAAAAAGAAGACCCAGGAATACCATCCACTGGGAAGGGATCAAACTGGGTTTCTTGTAATTTATGATCCATCCATTAGCCTCTAACAACTCCGCTGTTATATGTAGATGGTTTTTGAGAAGAAAAGATTTGGCTTTTATAAATAAATCATCAAGGAATCACTGTAATCCCCTTTAATCTCAGAAAGGCTGCCATGACCACAATAATCTTTGTGAATGTCCTGTAAACCGTGGCAAGCCCGAAGGTCAAGCACTGAAATGAAAATGGAGATGCCCTATAGCAAATCTTTAAAGACTTCGATGACCTTCCAAAACTGGGATATGGAGGTATGAATCCTTTACATCCAACAAAGCTAGAAATTCCCTCTGCTCAAAAGAATTGACCACCACCCTGAAGAAATCCATTTTGAATTTGTCTATTCCAAAGCCTGGGATTTAAAGACTTTAGATTTAAAAGATTTAGATTTTCATTACCCACGAATCTGTGGAGGGATGCTTCTACATGTCCCGAAACCACTGAAGACAAGCTCCCACCACAGGTAAACCTGGGTGGAAAGAGGCTTACTCTTACTGTCGGACATAGACGCCTGGATGCCCATGTCTCCCCTTCTGTGAACCCCTTCGTAGGGTACCAGACTGATCCCTTGAGATGTAAGATTGCTTTGAAAGTCATTTCTGTGAAAACGAAAGCACCAAATCCCTGCAGAGTACACTTCTGGTGGCCACAGCAGAAATTTTAAATAAATCCACTAGCTGTTTCATCTAGGTTTCAGATGTGTTTTAAAATGGTCCATCATTGTTAGAGTATCAGAAATCAGGGTGACTGATTGAAGAACCTCAATGACCTGTTCTGACCATTTCTCTTGGTCTTAATAACCCAAGCAGAGGCTAAAGGTCTGAGACCTGCCCCCACCGCCACATAGATTTTAAAATGCCTTCACCATTACGGTATGTACTATCCTTAAGAGAGGCAGACTCTTTAACCGGAATAGTGGCATGTCTAGATAACTGGTCAACCTTATTAGGTGGACCATTCCTCCTTACCATGTCCCCTATTGGAGAAGGCTAGTTTAATGCAAACCTCCCTGGAACCTGCAATTTTTTGTCTTGTTTAACCCAAGGTTCCTCAAACTTCTCAGATAAATGAGAAGAGGAAGGAAAACAGTGAATGCTTCTTCTTTCTTTTAAAACATGAAAAGTACAAAAGTAAATGATCCTCTGCATCCTTGATATTCAGAGTCTGGCAAACAGCCATAACTAAATCTTCCACTCCCTGTCTAATAATCGGTTCTTCATCGAAACTAAAAAGGTCCTCCCAATTTGAATCCCTCAGCAATTCGCCTTCCTCTTGCGAAAATAATTCAGAATCTCAATCCCCTCTAAGAACCTAAGAATGGAAGTGTCTATTACGAGGTCTCTGAAAAGAAGCATCCACCACTTTCCCTTTCACCACTGACCTTTCACGGTCGGGCATGAGATTCACAAGCTGTACATGCTTCCTGAAGTCCACAAGACAATTTTGTCTGATAGGTAAAATAAATAACAGACTTAGGAGCCTTAGCTGTGGAACAAGTCCCTTTTCAGGCATATTAACTATGTAGGGAGGAACCAGAATACAAGCAACACAAAATACACACAAAATAAATAGATATAAACAAAGCTGAAATATACAATGTTGTAGGCGCAAACAAAATATCAAATAAATTCTCAGAAAAACTCAGCCCCTTATTTCAATCCACAAACACAGGGGGAAATAAGGAGAGGAGCCCTTCAGTCATTAAGTATGAAAGGCAAAATGTCATGTTGTGGCGGGCTTTTCATACTCAGACAAAAAATATTACCTCAGCACCTGAAGGTTATGCTCAACTCCAAGTACTTAGAAAAACAACAATTGGAAACTGCATGTAGTGGGGGGGGGGGGGGGGGATGTATATAGAGGGGAGGATACCTTCTTTATTTTTTAATTAACTCCTAAGTGCCCAGCTCGAGTTACCTCTAGATACCCATGGTGAAGCAGGGTCTCCCAGATGAAATGATAGAGAAATTAGTGGAGCTGAAAAACAGATTGCAAAGGAGTCTAATTGCAAGGTTCATAAAGAGCAGAAAAAAAATAAAAAAGATTTTATGATATTGCGTCATTAAATGATAAAATAGAAACATTGTAGAAGAAAGAGGAGAGTTGAGCTTTTATATATGCCCCTTTCCCCACCGGTTTCACACAAGACGAAAGAATATTAGGAAATTGTGCGTGTGTGGAAATAACCTAAGCACACCACTAAATGTTACTTGACTAGTGCTGGTAGAGGTGCACTTACTGCCATGAATATCATGATGGCATTCTCCTGTGTGTGCAAACAAAACCAGATCAGTAATAAAGGGACCCCTATTTCTTATATTTATGGACTCAACTGTAACCGGGTCACAATATTGGTGGTAAGCAGTGGTACCAATAATCAAAAAGGGGGGAGAAAAAAAAAACAAGATATTTTAGACTTGCCAACCTGACTTCTCTTGTGGATAAGTTATTACCTAAGCAATGTATTCTGGAATATAATGTAGAAAACAAAAATTTGATAAAAGTGTCAGCATGGTTTGAGGAAGGACTGATCATATAGAATTACTCTTTATCAGGAGGTACATTTGAAGTTGGATCTTGGTAGTTCAATTGATGTGATACATAATACTATAGTTCAAGGTCTATGAGAAAAAAGGAATGTGGAATGGAATATATTCAAAATAGGCTAAGCCAATCAGGTGTGTATTTGTCTATTTTTGTAATGACCCTGTAGGTGACCTTGAAAGTATGGTGTCAATATCTGCTGATAACACTATGTCATGTATGACAGAACAGGATAGTATATTGTTAAAGAATGATTTAGACAAAATAGCAAACTGGACCACGAAATGGCAATTTAAATTTAATGTAAATAGTTTTAAGGTTATGCACCTAGCCCATGGTAATAGCTGTGCTACACACATGAAATCAAATAAAGCTGGAGAAATCAAAAGTGACTTAGGAATACTAGATAACAAAAAGCAACGTTAAAAAAGTGTGCCCGGCAACAGCTACAAATATTAAATCATTGGATGCATAAAATGTGAAATAACATGATGGAAACATAATATTACCATTATGAGGGTGACTAATCCAGCCAACATAGCAATCCCCGCAACATGTGAAATGAGAAATGAGAAGGAAACTCAGTGCCACTGGGGCAGATGTTTTTTTTGGGTCACAATCACCCAACCCCTTCATAGACTAAGCTCATTTGGGCATAGTCATCTTTAACTTATGTTACAAATCATTGTTTGTAATTTGATTGTGTAATGATCCCATCTCAACCTAAATAAAAGGATAATAAAAATACAGTAAAGTCCCATTTTCACTCCCAAGATTCCTAATAATCTTTTTTTCTTTTTTTTTTTTAAATGTAATGTGTGACCCTTTGGAGGAGCAAGTGGCCTCATAGCAATGGTGAGGTCAAACTTGCATGGTAGGTTGATGGACCCTCTCTCTTTCCTCTAGTTTGCTTCTAAACTACTTGAGTACAAGCACCTAGAGTCCACTTTCTCTTCTCTCAATCCCTCCACGACCCTCTATAATCGGGATTTCACCCTCTGCATTCCACCAAGACAGCCCTCACTAAAATTACCAATGATGTGCTCACAGTTAAATTGAAGGATCACTTCTCCATACTCATCCTCCTTGACCTCTCTGCTGCTTTTTATACAGTCAATCACCCTCTTCATTTCCTTTGCCTTCACAGTCCTGTGCTCTTCTATTCACCTCCTGCATTTCTGAATGCTCCTTCACTGGCAGTTTAGAATGGCAGGCATAAAATAAAGCAAGTGCTCTTCTGAGTGCCGACTCCAATACACCCAGCTGTCATTGACAGCCAGGGTATCCAGAAAAGTCAAAGGAATCATTTCATTCAGTTCCTGCCCCCCTAATCAAACCAATGAGCAATCAAAGTGAACACTATATATAGTTTGCTGTTCTCTAAGGAAGTAATCCTTTGACTTCCTATGTGAACTCTGATGTAAGCACAGATGTAAAATAGGCTGTTTTTCAGAGTAACAACAATACAAATTCATTAACACTACAGTCCATTAACATTAATAACTTCCCCTGCATCACCATCTATAGGCATTCTTAACGCAGTATCCTTAATTGTGTAGTACAAGGGAAAGCATATGAAGGACATCACTTTACACTATTGTTCTGCATAAGGTATTCAAAAACCTTAAAGAATTAGGTCCATAACCTCTTTGCTTACTCAGTCACATTTATGGACTTTTGGTCTATGACAACTCCCCACATTGATATTTCAAGCACCCGATAAGGTCATACCCATAGGTAGGGACTTTAGACTTAGAGATTTCAGAAGTGCATTATACTTGCCAATCAGTTGCACAGATAAACATAAAAGTAATTAACAGCACTTTTTGTAGAAGTGGGGCTTGTCACAGTTATTGATTAACTCAATGCCTGTCATGACAAGCCCTGTCCCTACATCTAGTGCAGATTCTTGCATTCATTTGTCAAGTGTAATAAACAGCCAAATAAAATAGAAGGCAAATATCTCCTTTTAAATATGTGCTGGAAGAAAGGTTATGTTTATGTGTAACGCTTGTTACCTTGAGAGCTGTGGAAGATATTTGCCAACAAACAAACTATAAGATATAATTATATATATATATATATATATATATATATATATATATATATATATATATATATATATATATATATATATATATATATGTCCTTCAAGAAAACATGACAGATTTGAGTAGTTTTTTTTTATACTTAGTAAGTGTTTACAATCTTGTTAAATCGTCTGCAGAGGCATCCATCTGCCAGACAAAATGACCAGATTAAGGCTGATCTTATTTGAAGGAAGATAAAAGAGCCAAATACATCTATGAAAGCTGAACATATTGACAAGCTTCTAAAGATTTGCAGCAGTTGGTAACCCATTATTGCTTCCACATGTTCTTAACCACTGCAATAGCTATTCAACTACTAACCAAAGCCTACTAACTGAATTTCACTGTTAGATTGTAAGCCTGTGTGAGCAGGGCTCTCACTAACTACCATATCTGAATTATTATGTAATGGTCTTATCCAATGAAATGTATTATTTCCTGTACTATGCCATGGAATATGTTGAGTTTAATGGGGAAGTTTAAGTATAATGATAGCATATTACCATACCTCCTAACAGTCACTTTTCATATTAAGTGAAGTGTGAGCGTGCCATCAGGGCATTGGCCTATTTTTTTTTTTTAAAGAAACGCGAGGTCAAATTGAAGGTCTTGTCTATCGTGTTTAACAAGCATTTTATTTTTAAATGCCTGTGTAAACAAAACTATGTATGTGCATATGTACTGGCTGACCTTTGTCTTCAATTGTATGTGATCTGCAATGCTACTGTAATTATAACAGAATAAATAAAAATGTTTACAGAGCAAAATAGGTAGGTAGACAAAGGAATAAGATGAATTCCAGAGCACACTGTAAATGGAAAAAAAGGGTTCAAATGTAACTTTTTTTTGCGTAATTAAAGCTTACAGTTAATCATTTTACCTGAAGGCTGGACATGGCATCTAACTTTGCGTATCACACAAAGACTGCTTAATATATTTTTTTCAGTTTCTGATATATTAATTACAATTACATTGATTTTAAATTATATTTCAATATTAAGGGTGCATCAAAAGTCTTGCAGGGTTATATGGCAGACGTTCCTTTAGTACCAGGCTAACATTTTTAAAATAATTATTATGTAGTGTATTTCAAAGTCACTAAGTGGGAAGAATCGAAAGGTGAGTTGCTAGTATTAAGCAATAACTTTGGAAAAATGCATCACTATTGGTAAATTTCTAGTATTGTAAAGGTTTAGAGGTACTATGGTATACTGAGGATCTACATTCGAAGCAACAAACACAACAAACAGTGAAACCTATTATATTTTTATACTGTTAATCCATACATACATACCTGGCTATCAACCTGCAACTCCTTTGCCTCAGTCATTGTCATTTTCTCGAGTTCAGGCAAAATGGTCAACGATCCTGGCCTCATTCCATAACCTTAGCAATCACAGCAAGAGAAGCCAAATAAATGACATAATTAAAGATAAAACAATACATACCCAAATGCTTTGTAGGCATAAAAAGGAAGTTTTAATAAACTGTATAACTGAATTGCACCAAATTGCTGTGTAATAGTTGCAGATTGTGGCACAGCTCACAAGTCAAGAGGAACAGCTGGATGTAGTGACAAAAATAATAACACATTTATCTTAAAGTAGCAGCCTTTAAAAATGACCAAAATCATATTGGCAAGATTTCAAAAATTAAACAACAACGCAAACCTGACAACCCCTAGTATAAAGCAGATTACAGAAGTCATGTTTTTCACCCGATTAACGTGCCAATTACACGGCAAACTACTGTTAGGTCTGATATTGCATTAGCGTGTACGCCCCCACAATCATGTTTTATTGTACCAAAGCACATCGTATCGTTTCATTTGATTTTTATAACCGGACTAAAAATCACTATAAACGAAGTTGGGCAAATTCTGCAGTGTGTATGCGCTCACAAACAGGAGTATCCATAGATCTCCATAGAGTTTACAAAGTCACAAACTTTTAGGCCGATGGTTACAACAGATGAAGAGCACAGATCTGAAGGTAAATCATGTAAAATCTTGTAAGTGTGTCGGGACATTCAGTCATCGGTAAAATCATTAAAGATATCGCATTGGGAGAAACTTTCTATAGTGTATACCCAGCTTAAGTTCTAAGACAAGGATACTAGACCCAATGCCATGAATGGGACCCAAAATGTGCAACTGCATTCAGATAACCGATAAAAATAGTAAAATGACAGAAATATATTTATATGTATTATATTATGTATAATATTTTATCATAAAGATTTGATTTGCTGATTAAACATGGCTCAAATTTCAGTTAGTAAGTTTGAAAGATAAACAAAAAGCAAACGCATCAAATTTAACCATTCATAAATTATAATTGCGTTGAGCAATAAGCAAAGGTAAAAGCTAAAAGAATGTAAATAGATGAGGCTGTACCTACCCTCAGGGTCCTTTCTGGTTTGCGTGATGAATTTGCTTGCAACCATTAACATGAACAGGACCCAGAAGCATGCAAGAAGTAGCAGCCAACGATGGTGCATGATGTCAAGCGCCAGGCATAAATCCTCTACAGGGCCCTGCAAAATATTGGTATGTCAATTTTACGAACATTTCCATCTTGATAAAAACTCCCAATTGTTTGTTTTACGTAGATTAGTGAAAACCCCTGTTTAATGAGAAGGGTGTATCTGTCCACAAAAGGTAAACCTATTTCTTTTCATAGATGGTGGTTATAGACAGGGGCAGAACCACCATGGTCATAAAAGTCTGTGATAAAAGGCACCGGTTCCTATGTCACACAACCATGTTTTACAGAGTAGTCAGGAATCGTGGCGTTTGTCTCCAGAGTCAGGACTAAAATATAAACAATCTTTACCCACAATCTATTAGTACTTGCAATATCAGTCTCCTGTAAGTATTCAATCATGTCTTTTCTGGTTTTGTCCTAAAATACAACTAAGTTTGGCCTAATTGATGTATTTAATAGAATATGTTTTTTAATTCATACATCCACCTATTTCACCCACATTATGCTGCATCGTCTGCCATCTACATTTTTTTCTCCCAGTTGGTCCTACTGTCTCTCACCACCCCTCCCTTTGGAATGTAAGCCTTCACGGGCAGAGTCCTCTCTACCTATTGTCCCACGTCTGTCTCCTGTCCCTCGTATGTCCTGTCACGTCTTTTTCTGCACTCTGTGCGAGTCCCCATAGCATTACTCACACTCAACTCTGCTACTGACATGTATTACCTCATCTATTTGTTACTTGCATCTGTATCCTGCACTATGAAATCTGTGGCACCTTATAAATAAATAAAATTAGTGAACACTACATTTGGTGAGCATGAGACACCTTGCAGCCATCTCTGTGTGTCAAAAGGATAGAGCTGGACCAAGATCCTGATCCCGAGAAACAATGAAGAAAAATAGATCTCACCAACAAGATCTGCAGCTAGAGACTACTGATAAAGCAAAAAGTATTTTCAAAGTCTCCTGAAGTATGAAGTCTTTATCGTATTCACATCAGATGAGGAAACCTCTCAAGCAGAGAGAAGTGTGTAATTGTTCAGACAAGTACAAGTTTTTATACATTTTAACAGCATCTGTTAGACAATGTGAAGATCTGTACTCTTATTTACAGTATGCTAATATGGTAAAGAAGCTTCTATTAAACATTGTCTACCTTGAGATAAAGAAACCACATAAACCAACATTGTTATAACTGTTGGGATGGTAAATCTTACTTCACTTTATTTAGCTTAACCTCATTGTTCTTTAAACCTATAGGTAAATAAGATTGTCCTTCTGCACTAAGAATACATCTGTTCAGACCATGTCAATCTTTGACCCCTTCCAGCTGAATTCTGAAGAGAACAGAATTGGACACATAAAACATAAGAATATTGTATTGCTTAATTGAAACAATATTAACCATAAACAGTCAATATTGTGTCAATCAGGTTGGCTTCCACATCACTAGAGAGGGATGGGAATATTTAGAAGGATCCAAGGGTCTGTACAAGAATGTGATAACGGAAATCATCTCACATAACCAAAATACTCTGTGTATATATCCTTGCTGAAAGTGCTCAAGACTGATCCATTTGGTGGTATATTCAATCACTGTTTCTAATAAGTAAATATTTTACTGCAGTATGCAATTTCCTACTCCACTATAGATAGTATAATCATTACACTAAGGGGGGAATTCAATTGGCCAAGTTACAGTAAAAAGTAACGTGGCCTGCGCACTATTACCGATATTACGGTAATAGTGCACGTAATTAGCGTTAATACGGTAACATCAACGCCAACTTTTTGGAGCCACGAGCAGAAAGCCGGATTAAATTTACCGTATTAACAGTAATACACTTACAGCACCGGTATTCTGGGGGGAACTGAATTCCCCCTTAATAGTGCACTTTTTTGTTTCTAAACATTAAAATATGTTCTTGTTTATAAGCGCAGTTTGTCTTAATTTATCAACCCCAATTTTTCATATCCCAGCACTTTAATGATTTGCTGAATGATTTTTACATTTGCTTTTGATGAATGTCACCTTTACAACATAATTAACATAAGTAATTATATACAGTATATATTCAGCAACAATAGAATCCAACAGTTTATATTTTCACTAGAGCCCAATTTAGTTTCTGAAACCAAATCTGTTGATTGCAGGTATTTTATATTGATACAAGCAACGTAACCCAGCGTTATGCGGGTCCGATTTGTAATGTGTAGCAGTTTTTATATATTTGCAAATTATTTAGTAAATTGGACAAAAATGCCATTTAGAAAATGTTGGGTTGTAGTTATGTTGTGTTGTCACAAAGTTTCCTTATAGCAGTCAAACAATTGTTAACAACCCAAAAATGATGTTTTCAATATTTGTCGCTCTTTGGCATTGTTGCTATGTGGTCTTAGTTATTTAGTATCAAAAATGTAAACTATGTAAAATTTGGCAGTTTTACCTTGAAAGCTGTGGAAGAGATAGAGAATCTTTTAATTAACTTTCATTGTGTCTATTATTTCTGATACAATGCGGATAGATGTTTTTTTTTTTGTGGGTTTTTTTCCAT
This sequence comes from Mixophyes fleayi, assembly GCF_038048845.1. Lineage (NCBI taxonomy): Eukaryota > Metazoa > Chordata > Amphibia > Anura > Limnodynastidae > Mixophyes > Mixophyes fleayi. The sequence goes on along the minus strand of NC_134403.1, from coordinate 150,498,963 downwards.
TTATATTTCACAACTGTCAAACAAGAATAACCTAATTTAATGAAACAATTTAGTTCCAACACATAAATATTTACAAGATTGTATTTTCTCCTTTCAATCTCTTCTGTAGTTAGGACTATAGACAGTTTAATAAAGACCTGGACAAATTGCTCTAAAACTTAGAGGCCAAGGTGAAATGTTAGAAGCCAACAGAAAAGGTTTGGTCTACATACAAATAGTATTTAGTTGTGGGACTACGCACAATACATCACCTACACAGTATTGTAACAAAGCAGAACCTGTAAACCATGTAGACCATTCAGATATTAACTTCCATTAGTTTTGAAAGGATTAGAATGCTAATCTCTGAATTATTATATATGCAATCTCACCACTCTATATATAAAGTTGAAAACATCCAAAGCATAACTTACCTCATAAAACCTGCCTATCCAGTTCATAACTTGTTTAAATATTATTATCGTTTATTTGTAGGGCGCCACAAGGTTTCCGCAGCGCCGTACATGGTACAAACAGTAGACTATACAGGGTAAAACAGTACAGAACAATAAACACAAAGTACCAGTACAATAATATAATAGCCAAATAATAGCCAAATTGCTGAAACTACTGGATGTGCCTGTGAATTTATCTTGATCACTACTGTAACCAATTACAATAAATGCTCACTTCGTTTTATTAAATCAGTCTTAAAGTTAGAGCAGAGAAAAAAAGCTATTCAATAGCTCACACTGTTGAGCATGTAGGTATATGTAAATGTATGGTCAAAACTGACAGAGATCTGCTTTCTCCATGTTTTGGGAAAGTAAACAGACTGCCCAGTATGCACTTGTGTTTACTTTAAAATCGTTTTACCAGCCTTGATGCAAGACTGTGAAAAAGATGTTGTTTTGTTGTTGTGCTTTTGAATTCTACAACAATAAAAAAAAAAGTTATATTTGTTTCAAAAGAAAACCACATGCAAGAATGTAGACTAATTTTCATTTAAACTCCTATAGAAGACTATTGGGTAGTATTTTAGATGCTGGTGAACAGTGCTTCCTAGCAGTCACCAGCTTTTATCTAGAAACAAATGCATGAAATTCACATTGAAAACTAATCCAACTATTCGTTTCAGGATATTTTCACAGTTGACAGCAGAAGAAAACAGCAATATCTACGGTAGGCTGACTTTCCAGTTAAAATGATGTACTTACTGCTAAATTGTAGCCCGTTCTCATGTAAAGAGCTCACATAACCATACAAATTGTGTTTGTTTTTCTCTCCACAACCCAATCCATTTCTCACCTGCACAATGATTTTCACTCCTCACATCTCATTCGCAACTGCACACTTTGCCACAATTCTATTTCTTTGAAAAAAATATTTGCATACGCATTGCAATATGCAATTTAAAGTAACATAAGCAAACAAGTATGAATAGATTTTATGTGCTGTTTTATGTGGTTATGTGTATACTTAAGAGCGCTTATCTCAGTCATAAAATGCATGACTATGCTTATAACAGATAAAATTGCATGTTTCAGTGTAGTCTCTATAGGTATCTTCCACAAACTTGAAACGGACAGTTACATCGAAATTAAGTGTGAACACACATACACGATATATATATATATATATCTTTTGTACTGGGCCCTTGGAATAAACAAGACCCAAAGACCCTGCATACATAGAGGGGACATTTACTTTGATTTTTAAAAAAAAAAAACAACTTTGTAAAAACTGTGCAGCAGTAAATTAACGCTTTATATTTACAAAATGCACTCACTTTTATTACAAAAAGCTCCCAGAAATGCACAGAAGAAAATGTCCGAGACTGGTTTTGTCAGTTTTCTTGTTGCACTACTAATCTTTATTGACTAGTGCTTGCAACACCAAAAAAAGTCCCCTGAAAAGTCAGATCACTGTCCCAACAATAAGCCCCATCCTTAAATCAAAGCCACGCACTTGGCTTTAACAATATGGCACTGTTTTAAACACAGACATGTATATTTTATTTCGAATATATTTGTAAACATCCTCTCCAGTGACTCCAAAGCATTAAAACAGAAACAGACCTACCTGACACTTTATTTTTGTAACATTGATTACGACATACTATCCTACCAAAATAACACAACCTAGTTTATTTTATATGGTATTTCTCTAAGCAATACAACATTCAAATATGTTTAAAGAATATTTTTAGCTTTCACCATTCTTTTTTAGGAGTTAATATTAGACTTAATAATTCTTAGCAAAATCAAGACCTTTAAGTGTAAAAATGTAATTTGCAATGACTCCCTTTCCCATCTATATTTCTCCAGTTCATGATAAGGGTTGAAAGTATATTGCAGCAATATAAATGTATGGATACATTGCTGACGATAGCTCTCCACAAAACAACATGGCACAAGAGTATATGGAGGTCATCAGTCCCCTGTGTTAATGCCCATTCCTACATGTGTATTAAAGTGTATTAAAGTGCAATACAGAATAGATTATAAACTAACCTTCCCATCTTCCCTCCTTTCTCCATACCTGTTCTTCCACTCCGTCTCTACTGTATCTGCCTGCCTGGAGTTTCTGAAGTACTGGTACTTTGTGTTTATTGTTCTGTCTTACCCTGTATAGTCTACTGTTTGTACCATGTACGGCGCTGCGGAAACCTTGTGGCGCCTTACAAATAAACGATAATAATAATAATAATAATAATAACCTTACAACAAAGCTCAATCACAACCTTATAACGACTAGCGACTATTTTACTAAACCACATTATGCTTAAAGACAAAAAAAACTTTATAAAATGTATCAAGTGTAGTTTAAAAGCCTAATTAACAGGCTTTTAAAGGGACTCAATTCATGCAAACAAATAAGGAAAAAAGATCCCAAAACCATTTCCAGAGACAATTTTATTAGACAGTGAATGGGTTGCATCAACATTAATATTTTTAACTAAAATGTCGGAAACAGGAATTTGGTCATAATCAGGATGCATGTATACTTATTATGGTGCCTGTCAAGCTGGAAATGGAATAAACAAGTGATACATGGAATGTGGCACTTTCTTATGTGAGGACCACATCCATCAGGCGAATAGAGTGTCATCTTCCCTACTGATCCTGCCCTCTCGCCTACCTTGTAGCTGGGCCCAGATGTGACATGCTGAGCCGGCCAGGCAGCAGGCAGCAGCCCCTCAGAGCTGGAGCATGAAGTACGGTAGATGCTACAGTGTTACAGGACGTGGGCTGACCTCACGCTCAGTCGTATCACGTGTGCCTGCATCAATGGGTCATGTGACCGTGCCGTGTACCCGAGGGAGAGGAGGAGGCGGCAGGATTGAATTATCTCTGGTGTCTGGGTTTTTGGAGAAGCTGTGTAATGTGCTGGCAGAGGGGCTGCTGCTCAGGCAAGCAGGAGTAAGTATCAGGGTTTCCTGGAAGAATTCCCTCAAGGCTCACTAGCTGCCCATCATTTCTGGGGACAGTCTCTCAAGATTTTAATGTCGCTATATTTTTGTATTGATCAATTGCATGATAAAAGTCACATTTTTTTTCTGCGTCTTACAGGTAGTTCTTCCCATCGAATATCCTCTATGCTTTAGAAGTGAGCATGTATTGAAGATATGAAATGTAAAGTGCAAAAAGTACACGTTATTTAGTATACAGGACATGATAGTGTGCCAGACAGCATTGCAGGTAACCTGTGTAGATCATTGCATTGATGTACCTGGCGGCTAAGAGACAAAGGATCATGCCTGGCCGCTTTGAATGTGGAAACATACTACCAGGAAAAATGGTGCGTGTGTGTATGTATATATGTGTGTGTATATATTATACAAAAATAGGAAACAATATGCACTCATCCTACACATTGGAATATCTGGTGCCTAAGTCAAAACATAATTAAAGTAAACAAATTGCACTAAGTGAATGCAAAAAGTAAACATAATTGATTTCAAAAGGAACGTTGCATTCCCTGAGTGCCATTTGTTTAGTGTGTGTGTGTGTGTGTGTGTGTATAAGTATGTATATGTGATATATATATATATATATATATATATATATATATATATATATATATATATATATAACACACACATTTTCTTTAAATATTTTGATTATTTAGCCCTGCCCTTTGCTGGTCATGGATTGTTTTCTCTGGATAGTATTCCTACTATGTTCCTACCTCTACCGTGGATATCCTACTAACCAGTGTTCTGTTGCCAATATGTCCTTGTCTTGACTGATTACCTTAATAACCAGCTCAGTTTGTTTGTATTTCCTAGAGTTAAGTTTACTTGTGTCTACATTTTTACTGCTTTGCCTGGGACAGTCTGCTTTTCAGTATTTTGGTTTACTCAGTTTACCTACTATCCAGCCTCACCCAGATTTTTATTTGTTTATCTGCACTGTTTTTTGCTTTAATAAAACATTTTATATTTCACCATACCCCTGACTTCGTAGCTATCTTTACAAGTATCCATTTATCTTAACTAGAGATGGTCACTGACCCCCGTGTTTTTGTTTTGGATTCGGTTTTGGATCTGGATTACCGTCGTGTTTTGGTTTTGGTTTTGGTTTTGCAAAACCGCCATTGCGTGTTTTGGTTTTGGTTTTGGTTTTGTTTGGTTTTGTTTTGCTATTTTGTTGGAAAATACATGTTTTTGTGCCTAAAATAACCCAATTTAGTGCTCCAACTGTTTTAGAGATAAGTAATCTAATTGTTGAGGTAATAAATCATCCAAAAAAACAGTTTAATTCTTCGTTGGTAGGCCTTCATTTATTCTACACACAAAACAGATTGTCTTCCTCTCCATCTATGCATATTGGCAATGCAGCTATAGTCTTTGGATGTATATTACACCCTACACTTATAGTTAAATATGTAAAGAAATGGAAAAAGACAGTTTGCTTTCTGTCTCTATAGGCCCCCCTCCACTTTTTTAAAAAAACAAAAAATTCAGCCATTATAGACTGTACAATATTAATTGACATGGAGAAAGCCAGTTTGGTTTCTGTCTCTCTAGGCCCCCCTCCACTTGTATAAAATACCAAAAAATCCAGCCGTTATGGACTGTACAATATTAATTGACATGGAGAAAGCCAGTTTGGTTTCTGTCTCTCTAGGCCCCCCTCCACTTGTATAAAATACTAATAAATTCAGCCGTTATATACTGTACAATATAAATTGAAATGGACAAAGGCAGTTTGGTATCTGTCTGCATCAGATCCTCTCTCCACTAGGAGTAAAATAGAAAACTATTCAGCCGTTATATAATCTAGAATATAAATAGAAATTGAGAAAGGCAATTTGGTATCTGTCTGCATCATAATCATCAACATCATCATTAGCGCCCTCGTCGCCTACACAAATCTCCCCCTCATCCTCTTCTAATTCCAAAGTGGCATCCTCAATTTGGGTATCACCGGCTACACTCGGGCTATTAAGGCACACATCAGCAGAATGCTCACGATTAGACATCCCACTGTTGGATGGACTCTCCACAGGGATTATTGTCATTTGTGAATCAGAGCAAATATTCTCCTGTAATGCCTCACTGTTATCTTGCAGCTCGGCTTTGACGCGTAACAGTAGTTGTGCACCAATTGTAGGCTGGGTAACTTTTTGGGATCTGCCACTAATACCCAAAGGTGAAGGCCTCATTCTCTCTTTGCCACTGCGCGTGTAGAATGGAATGCTTGCAATTTTTTTTTTATCGTCACTTAACTTTTGCTCAGTTACACTTCTTTTTCGCTTCAATACAGTAAAAAAATTTTTGGTTTTTGTTTTTTGCACTAATTTGGAAACACTCTGTTGTTTGACATCGCCTTGGCCAGATGACGTACTGGGAACACTAACATCAGGACTGGTGACAGAACCTGGTTGCTCATTCAGATCATATGTGGACTGCTTTGAATCCATTCTGAGCGCAAACCACTGGGGAGTGCTAAAAATTATTTAGTAGATTCTGCTGACAGATATGACTTTTGACAGCCAGAAATATTAATGCACAATTAGGGAGGACACCCCAAAAGCACTGAGGTGTGCTAAAAATTATTTAGTAGATACTGCTGACAGATATGACTTTTGACAGCCAGAAATATTAATGCACAATTAGGGAGGACACCCCAAAAGCACTGAGGAGTGCTAAAAATTATTTAGTAGATTCTGCTGACAGTTATGACTTTTGACAGCCAGAAATATTAATGCACAATTAGGGAGGACACCCCAAAAGCACTGAGGAGTGCTACAAATTATTTAGTAGATACTGCTGACAGAAATGACTTTTGACAGCCAGAAATATTAATGCACAATTAGGGAGGACACCCCAAAAGCACTGAGGAGTGCTACAAATTATTTAGTAGATACTGCTGACAGATATGACTTTTGACAGCCAGAAATATTAATGCACAATTAGGGAGGACACCCCAAAAGCACTGAGGTGTGCTACAAATTATTTAGTAGATACTGCTGACAGATATGACTTTTGACAGCCAGAAATATTAATGCACAATTAGGGAGGACACCCCAAAAGCACTGAGGAGTGCTAAAAATTATTTAGTAGATACTGCTGACAGATATGACTTTTGACAGCCAGAAATATTAATGCACAATTAGGGAGGACACCCCAAAAGCACTGAGGAGTGCTACAAATTATTTAGTAAATACTGCTGACAGATATGACTTTTGACAGCCAGAAATATTAATGCACAATTAGGGAGGACACCCCAAAAGCACTGAGGAGTGCTAAAAATTATTTAGTAGATACTGCTGACAGATATGACTTTTGACAGCCAGAAATATTAATGCACAATTAGGGAGGACACCCCAAAAGCACTGAGGAGTGCTACAAATTATTTAGTAGATACTGCTGACAGATATGACTTTTGACAGCCAGAAATATTAATGCACAATTAGGGAGGACACCCCAAAAGCACTGAGGAGTGCTAAAAATTATTTAGTAGATACTGCTGACAGATATGACTTTTGACAGCCAGAAATATTTATGCACAATTATGGGGGACACCCCAAAAGCGCTGGGGAGTGCCAAATATGAAGAAAAAATAATAAACCTCTATCCTCCTCTCTGCACTAGCGATTTTGGTTAGAGCAATTGCAAGAACAATATTGTATTCTCTGTCCCTGCTCTAATTAGCCTATGACTACACCCTGCTCTCTCCCTCTGTCAAATGGCGATGGATTGCTGTGGAGGCGTGTATTTATAAAGTTGAAGTATCGCGAGAACCGAGCCCCGAGATCCGACGACGTCACAATGACGTTCGGCCTCGATTTGGATTCGGAATGGGCGGGAGAGTACCGAGCTGCTCAGCTCGGTACTCGGATACCCAAAGTTCGGGTGGGTTCGGTTCTCGGAGAACCGGACCCGCCCATCTCTAATCTTAACACACGTTTTCATCAATTTCAGACAATATACTTAAACATATGTAAGTGAAAGATTACAGTAAATTTGAAATTTTATATGGACTGAGTTGGATGTTAGGTACAGAACGGTAATACGCTAGGGGGTACATTTATCAAGCTGGGGCTTGAAAAAGGTGAAGATGTTGCCTATAGCAACCAATCAGATTATAGCTGTCATTTTGTAGAATATACCAAATTAATAACTAGAATCTGATTGGTTGCTATTGGGAACATCTCCACTTTTTCAAAACCGCAGTTTAATAAATATACCCCTAAGTGTTTTATTATTTGATCTCCAATAATTTGTAAAAAAAAAAAAAAAAATGGGAAAAGAAGAAATTATTACTACTGTATTAGTTTGTAGAAATAAGTATCCTTACACTGGGGCATTTAAACAGAACACCTGCCTGTTCTTTCTGGTTAATTAATTGATAAATTGTTATTTTTCATTACCGTAAATTTCATGGTGGTCTTCAGTCTGTTTTTATTCTGATTGGAGAAACACTACCCCTCTGATATGGTTGAGTACTCCATTGCAGAATCGGAGAACAAGAGGTCTCCTTGCATACCAAAGGTAATTTTAGATTTACTCACCTGTGAGCCCACACATACAACACCTTCTCTGGCATCACACACACACACACACACACACACATATATATATATATATATATATATATATATTAGTGTGTGTGTGTGTAGAAATATTGGGCACTCTTCTTAGTTTAGATGTCAGTGCCTGTGTCAATATTTAAAGAGAGATCAAAGAAGACCACTCAGGAATGCAAACGGGAAACGTTTATTCCACACAGCAGCAACGTTTTGAGACACTTGTGGTTTCTTTCTCAAACAGGGAAGCACTAAACAACATCTTACTTTTATTCACATAATGACACCAATACCACCTCTATGATGTAACAAGCTAAACAAAGAACAAATATAAAGGTGCAGCTTAAATATGATTAAGCAAGACAAAATAAACATTACAGGTAAAATAGAAAAATAACATGGACCGTCATTATATGAACTGAAATATATCTGCTAAGTAAGCAAAGCGATTAGAATACATTATCCAAAAGGAAAAAAATGGCAAAATTATGCCAATAAGTTGAAAACAAGTTGTATGTAAAGTAAAAAGAAAGTATGTCTGTAATATAAGTGTACTCAAAGAAAATGAATGCAATGCAAAAATGGACGATAAATCTGACAAACTGTGATCGCTAGAGTTTGAAGTAAAGGTAGCCTACATAAATATATACGTGGTTGCTTAGACAGCTAATGAAGGCAACATAAAAGTTACAGACTGAATTGGAAATTGTTAATCCTAGTACAAAACAGAACTTGACAGATTCATGATCGCATAGGAACCAGGACGCTTTTAAGCCGAGGAATTTTTCTTTAAACCTGAAACAAATCTGCAGAGGCTAAAATTGACAATATAAACATAGATAAGCGCAAGTTTAATGCATTTATAATGGGTGATTGCACTGAAACAGAAACACGGGAAGAAACAAAAAAGTAATCTGTATATTCACATGAATGGTATTACAGGATTCCAGTTTGCCAGATTTATAGTTCGATTTTTGCATTGCATTGAGTTTATTTGTATATTTTGCTAGGCAAGACCACATAGCAGATATACTAAATGTAACAAAAGAGTTAGAAACAATTCGAACTAATGAAAACAGAAAATACCTGCCAATTAATGGTTGCTGAGCAACCTGGGCAGGAAAAATAACATGGAGACAAAAGAAATCCTTATTGTAACTGCTGAAGCAGACACTGTTCCGTAAAATGAGTTGACTGTAGGCTAATATTTAACATAAAAAGTAGAAAAACAAAATACACCTTTATTATCATTGTCGCAAACATGCTGCCTCCTACCGTGACTTTGGGGTGTTCACTGTATGAGGTCACACACGATTCCAGGCCGCAGTCTCTCTCCACCTATCACACAGGTTATAGACCTACTGAATCGCCCCCAATCAGCGCTCACACCTCACATACTTCAGGTTTGCAACCACCTATTGAATACGGGCAATAGGACCCCAATATACTGTCCCACACTGGCACACAAGGCTTATAGCTATCCACAGATTAGCAAGACCCACAACAGCAAGCAAGGGGTTAACTCTTCACCCCTCAAGACTGTTACACAAATGTAAATGCAAGCACACACAGCTTGTTAATCAAATGTATCAACAAATCACACACTGGCATTCAAAAATTGTTAACTTGGCCGAGCTATATTCTTCTTAACAGGCTAATGGATTCGTTAGAGTATCAAGGACGCAACGTATTAAATTATAGATGTAATATACAAAAGTACAGGGCATACAGATATAAAAAAATTATTAATAAACAATAGATTGAGATAACATATACAAGCAAAGCAGTTTAAAATAAAAGGGGTTACATTCAGAGTAGCACTTACATGAATTTCCTTTTTTGGACAAGGGAAATTGACTTGGAAGATGGACAGCTTATCAATGTGAATTGATTTCCCAAAAAGTCTGACAATTTGTTGTAACAGTTCCAGTTTTTTAAAGACACTTCCACACCTGTCCCTGCCCCCAGGGGTTGTGTCTGTGATCTTTTTTTCAATCAGCATTTGCATTTTGCCTGATTTACTACCCAAATCTGCTATGTGATCTAACTTTTCTGTCCATCTTTTGATACCAAACACGCCTAAATACAGTGTATTCGCAGAGCTTACACTCATTTACCTAGCTTCTCTGTTGGGCAGAATTCTTAACTTGACGTATGTGCTGCCCTTCATCATGCTATTGAGGAATATGTGGTTGATCCCTACTTTTATTGCTTTTAAGTGGCATATTTTAAAACTGAATTCTTTTTGTCTATATCACATATAGCCTATGTCAGCACATTGCCTCTTTGAGCCAGACAACATGCTGTGCGGTTCCTAAAAGTTTGTTCAGGTGTCACAACTCCATTCCAGGCCAGGCTATATCTCACAGCAGGGGCTCTTTGAAGCTGCCATAGGTGACACTCCTATCTACTCACACTGGAATGTGCAAATACGCATGCAACAGACTTTCTGTCTTCACATTTTACACTTTAGTAGCTGAACTTATTAATGGATTCATTTGATATAACTGCAGTTATGATTTATCCCTTATTCCCCACAATTATGTGATGGGTTAACCCTTATAAATAACTAAGTTCTCAATGCATAAACACTAGTTAATAGGCCAGACAAAAAATAAAGATTAAATTCATGCACTTACCATTAAAAGGGCCCATAAACATTTTGTCAATGTTAAAAAAAATATGGTGATCACTGCAGCACACTGGATCTAGCAACACTAGTTATGTTGGTGTACAGTAATCACCACCACATACCAGATCTGTTACCAGTGTCCTTTTCCTGTCAGGTGACAGTGGATTGCGCTCTCATGTGTTTAGGAATTTGATCACCGCTACATGGCAGATCTGTAACCGGCATTCTTTCCCTGTCAGCTGGCGGCAGTGTAGATCCAATTCACTCACTGCTCTGCCGGCGCCCATGCAACGCCGCGGCCGTCCACCATCTTAGCTGTGCTTCTGCGCATGTGCAGACCGGAGGACTGTTAAAACCTTCTCTCTCTTCTCATTGGTTCACTAATTGCCTCTCCCTATTTAAGGCACCTCTGACCTATTTCCCTTGACTGTTCTTGGTCCTCACACTGCCGAGGTAACCAAGGTGTTCTCACCTCCAGGATCATGTTACCTGTTAGCCGCAGTACACCTCCAGTGTTACCCGCTACCGCACCTGTCATCTGATATCTCGTCTCCATGCCAGTGGTAATACCCGTCAGCCGCAGACATCTCCACGTTACCTGGTCTCGTACCTGCCGCCTGGATAATCTCATCTCCGCATTAGTGGTAATACCTGTCAGCCACAGTACGTCTCCAGCGTTATCTGCTACCGCACCTGTCTGTCAGCCGCAGACATCTCCATGCCAGTGGTAATACCCGTCAGCCGCAGACATCTCCACGTTACCTGGTATCGTACCGGCCGCCTGGATATCTTATCTCCACATCAGTGGTAATACCTGTCAGCCGCAGTACGTCTCCAGCCTTGCCTGCTATTGTACCTGCCGTCTGGATAACCTTGTCTCCACGTCAATGATATACCTACCAGCCGCAGTACATCCCCAGCATTACTTGCTACCGCATCTGTCGTCTGATATCTCATCTCAACGTCGGTGGTAATACCTGTCAGCCACAGTACATCTCCACGCTACCTATTTCTGAACTGCGGTCTGGATTACCTTATCTCGATATCAGTGGCATACTTATCAGCTGTAGTACACCTCCAGTGTTACTTGCTATTGCACCTGTCGTCTGATATATATCCTCTCCACGTCAGTGGTTATACCTGCCATCCTCAGAGCATCCTCGTTATTGTGCTCATCATCTGCTGACCACAGAACAGTCTCCCTTCTCCAGTGACTTTCCTTATAGCTTCAGAGCTTCTCCTACTACCTAACTTGCGATAGCATCTGACCACCCTCTTGTATAGCTATAGTAGTCTGCTAACTCTACCATACTCTCCAGAGGGCCGCAACCTGCACTGTGGAAACCGCTAAAACCCATACTCCCTTGCGGGAGTTCTTGGAGAAGACCAGCCGCTGTGTTAGACTCCGCGCCTCTGGTGGGTAAAGTCAACTATTGGTAGATTCTGGGTCGAGACTCCTAGTGACCGTGACATCTGGATTAGTTAAAGGGACAGGAGGCTGGATCAACTCCTGTCAAGCTAGTGTTCAAAACTGGATTTAAAGAGCCCCGTTTTACACTGAAGTGCATTATACCATTTGTACTTCTGAATATCACTAGTACCTTAAACTAGTGTATGTAACTGTCCTTATTAGGACACTTGAGCTAATAAAACAACACTGCTTCAAGAACCTGATTTGGCGATTACTTACCTGCTGTAATTCCTGTGACCACATAGTAGACCAGTCTAATCCTTTAGCCGGCTGTGGCTGGAACCCTACATCCAGTATTAATGCTCTGCCCACTACCCTGCAGCTTTGGCCAGTGTTATAGGCCAGGAGAAACCATCCACATGAACCCTGATCGGAAGGCCAGAGGGACCAGCCCAGGTGGACCAGCATGGGGGTACACAAGCAGCGAGGGTTACCCAGAAGAATGCTATTCTATGTGCCGCTAAGGAGCCTAGTGGTGGCAACAGCAAAAGCCTCTCCTACTGATGTTAGAGGGCGCATTTGGGAGAAAGAAAAAGGGACGGTGGTAAGGCAGGCCCAGCAGGTCCCCAGAAGCACAACAGACAGAGTGGCATAGGATGTCCATTCTGTCACCCTCCCCTCTCTCCCCCTTTTTTCTCTCCTCCCCTTTCTCCCCCCCACTTTGAGCTTGTTTATATGTACATTTAATAGCCCATTGCACACTTTGCTTCATAATTCATATTTTTATAGTTTACATTTGGCCCTGGACTTCCACGCATGTCATCAGGCTGGCTCCCAAGCAACCTCTTTAAATCGTATTTGTTTACACAAATTATGTTATTATCTTTTATCTCTGTACCCTCTATGGGTTCCTTTGTTTAAGGGTTCTTGCCCAATTGGGCTTCCTCCTCGCCCCCGTTTCCCTCTTCTCTCTTATGGCTACTATTTCCTCTTTTCTGTCCCCCTAATTTTTCCTATATTGAAAGGATTAGCCAGTTCTCTTTTTTCCATTTGTTGTCCACTGCACTCACAACGAAATATCCTGATTTGTTAACATGGCCCTGAAAGTATTTTCTATTAATGTGAGTGGCTTAAACCCACCTCACAGACACGATTGTCCTGGAGGTCCTGCAGGTGGGAAGCGGCAGACGTTGTATTTCTCAAAGAAAACTTACAGGTACCCACACACAACTTCAGGGAAAACAGTTCTTTCAGACCTTTTTTGCCTTAGTGGACTGTAAGAAGCTCAGAGTTGCAAACCTTATTCACAATAAAGTTCCCTTCTTACACACCGCCACTTATGCAGACCCGGAGTGCCGCTTTCTTTTAGTGATTGGCTCGCTCCGCTCCCTCGGCCCCGATTACCTTGGTATCGCTTTTCGCCCCAAATCAAGAACAAGGATCCTATTTCACTAAGCTATTTTGATGCATTGAGTGGCTGGCGCAGGGAAGTTATTGTAGTAGGTGATTTAAATGTAATTCTTGATCCATCTCTAGATTAATCCTCCCCTGCCACCCCAAAAACAGAGAGTCTCACCTCCCAAAGACTCACTGCCTGCCTGCCCTCCTTCAACAGTACAATCTGCATGACTCCTAGCGCCTTAAAAATTCCACAACACGGAACTACACCCATTTTTCAGCTCCATATAAAAAAAAAATCCCAAGCTGATATGAAGCACGTCTTGTTTTCTTAGGCCGATCATGCAGGAGTATATATTTGTCTGGAACTCTTCGTTATTTGTCTGGAACTGATCCGGGCTAACAGGCAGATATCTGGTGTATCAGTGAGTACCACGGAGCACAAAGTGTCTCTATGCGATGATGACCTATTGTTGGCGATTGCAGAACCAGTCACTCCCTTCCCCTTTTTTAGCTGAGTTTGATTTATATGGCCACTTTCCTGGCTATAAAATCAATCCGGACAAACAGGAAGTCATGGATTTCTATATTCCCCACTCAGTCAAATTTATTTTAGAACGGATCTTTCCTTTTAATTAGCTACTACAAAAGATTAAATACTTTTACATCACCAAACATTATCATCAGTTATTCTAAATTAACGTTCCTCGCATTCTTGCCCAATTCAAATTAGATCTAGCCTCGTGGTCCCATCACTTTATATTCTGGATAGGCTGTATTAATGCCATCAAAATGAATATCCTCCCTAGACTTTTATACCTTTTTCAGATCCTTCCCATCCATATCCCCCAATGTTTTCAAATTCTTACAATTTTCCATCTCCATGTTTATTTGGGAGGGCAAACGTCCGTGAGTATGCCTCCGGGTTCTACAATGGTCCTCCTGAGGTGAGTGACTGGGCATTCCTGATTTTAGACGCTATTACCTCTCGGGCCAGCTCGCTCAATGTGTCTTATGGTGCAATTTTGGAACTGCCCGTGTATGGGTACATTTAGAGGCGGAAGGTTTGGGTTTACTCTCCTGCTTCCCTCCCTTGATTTCCACGAGTGGGTCGTTCCAAGTGCTTTGTGTGCCATCCCATTGTCTGCCATTTCCTAGCAATCTGGGACTCCGCTGCCTGAAAATATAGCTTATCTCAAAATCCCTCCCCGGTGATTTAACTCTTTGACTCCCCGCATTGTGTGAGATACTTGAGAGATTTGGCCTGTAATAAGTCATTCCCGTCATTCTCCAAAATTCAGACTAAATTTAACATTCCCACAAAGTCCTTTTACCAATATCTGCAACTAAAAAACTTCCATAATTTGGCCAGGCGCACCCAGTCCGTCCTTTCATTTACCACTTTTGAAACCCTGTGACCTCAGCAGTCATCTTATCTCTACTATCTACCCAGAACTCACCTACTCTGGGTGTGTGAGATCCTCATGAAAGGGCTTGGGAACGAGACCTAAAGGAGACTTTAGATGAAGACGACTGGTCCGAGATACAGGAGAACGCCGCCTCCAGCTTCATATGCGTTAAGATGATAAAAAATGTATATAAGATTCTGTTTCGCTGGTACTATGTCCCAATATTGATTGATTCCTGATTCTTCTGATTGCTGGTGGTGCGGGTTTTCCTTAGAGGGTACATTCCTCTATATATATATATATATATATATTATAATCGGAATGTACAAAACTTGCTCGACTGTGGCTTGATATGAAGACCTTGATTATCACTGTCCTTCAAACTGATGACCCCATGGAGCCCAAATATTTTCTTCTCCCACTGGGTGTCCCTGCAGCCACTCACCACCAATATAAAATGATTAAGCATATAATCTCGGCCACTACTTGCCAAATTGCGATTGACTGGAAACAAATCGACCCAACCCCCCCCCCCCATCCCCATTTCCCTCTATTCTAACCAGAATCTGGTATGTCCATCGGATGGAATATATGACCAGCATACTCAACAACTCCTCTAAATCCTTCAACAATGTATGGGACCCGTTGTTGTCGTCCCTTCACTTAAATGTTCCCACTGTGATCTCTTTCACTTCACCCTTTCTCTCTCCCAATATTGTCCTTCCTCTTGCTCTCTTTCTCTTCTTTGCTCTAGCCACACTGTCTCTTTCCTTTTCCCCCTCTCCTGTCCTCTTCCCATTACATTTCCCCCAAAAATCTGGTTGATCAGTACTAATGTTCCAATGAAAACTTGCTACAGTTTTTTTTCTGTATTGTCATTCATGTGGCTTTCATGCTATGTTTTGTATTGTGATTCAATAATTGATTGTACTGTTCTTGTCACAACTCAGGATGTTTGCTTACTGGTTTTGGCACTACTCACCAAAGAGGCGCGGAGTCTAACGTGTCCCAGGTCTTCACCAGGAACACCCGCAAGGGAGTATGGTCTTAGCTGCGGGAGACACGCAGGTCACGGTTCTCAGAGGGAGTAACCAGTGAAGCTGTAAGATGGAACGGTGTCGGGCAGGCTGGATCCGAATGGAGAATCAGGATATGCCACAAGGAGAATCCAATATCGTAGTCAGGGATAACCGGGTCAGGTGTCAGAAGCGTAGAGAGAGTTGTCAACAAGCCGGGTTTGGTACACAGGGAAGGCAGAGGAAGAATGGTCAGGAACAATCCGGGTAATTCACAAGAGGTAACAGGAACGCTGGAGCTAGGTGAGACCTAATACTCTGGCACTCACCAAGTGCCAGAGTGACCCTTATATACAGGAGACAGTCCAATCATTGGCGGTGGTGGCGCTAAACACCACCGCCGGATTTACTGAGAAACGTCCGGTTGCCTAGCAACGGAATGCGTGACCGCCGACCCGGAAGTACGCCCGGTTGCCTAGCAACCGGGCGCTCGGCAACAGAAGCAGACGTCCGTCTCTGTGCAGCGGACATAGCACAGGGACGGCGTCTGACAGTACCTCCTCCCCTACTTTGTTGGATAGATTTTTGCTCAAGGAACTGTTTCAATAGCCGTGGGGCGTGAAAATCTTCTTTTTGCACCCAGGATCTCTCTTCTGGGCCAAAACCCTTCCAATGTACTAAGAATTGGTGTCGTCCATGGAGGACACGAGAGTCCAGGATGCGACTAACTTCAAATTCTTCCCCATTAGTAGTCCGTACAGGAGCTGGATGATGAGGCAACCGATGAAACTTATTGAGTACGAGTGGTTTGAGAAGAGAGACATGAAAGACATTGTGGATCTTCAGGGAAGGAGGTAACCGGAGTCTATAGGTTACTGAATTAATCACATGTGTTATGGAGAAGGGGCCGATATAACGAGGAGCCAATTTTTGAGAAGGTACTCTCAACTTGAGGTTGCGTGTGGACAACCATACTTTGTCGTGAACCTGTAATAGAGGGACAAATCTCCGATGGCGGTCTGCTGATTGCTTATAGCGTTGAGAAGTCTCTTGGAGTTTGGTTTTGGTAGTTGACCAAATCTGGGAAATAATAATAATAAATCCTCAACAGCGGGAACTGACGAGGAAACCTGACCGGAGAAATCTGGGAGGGTGGGTTGGGCTCCATAAACGATAAAAAATGGAGAGGCACCAGAAGACTGAAGATGATGGAAATTGTGAGAAAATTCTGCCCAAGGTAGGAGATTAGCCCATTCTGTTTGGTTGTCTGAAGAAAAACATCGTAAGAAGACCTCGAGGTCCTGGTTAACTCGTTCCGTTTGGTCATTGGTTTGTGGATGATAGCCGGACACTGACACTGCCGACACTGACAAAAGTGAAAATGCCAAAAATCACAATGGCGGGTCTGACCCACCGGCATTAAGCAGTGATAAAAATAAATAAATGTAACAAAAAAAAAAAATACATGACCACCCCCCCCCCCCCCTCCCAGTGCTGTTTGGAGAAAAATCAGGGGGACAAACAGCCTGGGCTGGTGGCACTATAGCAGAATGGGTCCCCCCTGCCATGATGCCAACCATCCCCAGGCTGGTCAGCAAAAGGCTGCATTCCATATTGACTTGGGCCGCAAAAAAATATCCAACCTTGTGATGATAGTACTAGGGCTCTTCCCACACCCCTGGGCGGTGGGTGTGAGGTAATAAATGGTTAAAAAAAAAAAGGATAAAACACTATTTTACATTGGTGAACTACAGGTCCCAGCAAGCCTGGGCTGCCATGAACAGTCTGGGCATGCTGATGCTTGTAATACTATAAGCACCAACATACCTACAAGTGCCAGCATGCCTTGACACCCAGGGCCTGCTGTGCCCTGTAGTGCAACAAAGCAAAATTAAATTAGACACCCCTCATTCAAACCAACAAATTTAATTACAAATTAAAAGAACTCATTCATACTTACCAACTCTGTTCTTCTTTCTTCAGTATGATCCAGCCTTGTAAGCTTTTAATCCAAATTAATTTATTAAATAAATTCTAAGGGCTAGATTTACTAAGCTGCGGGTTTGAAAAAGTGGGGATGTTGCCTATAGCAACCAATCTGATTCTAGCTATCATTTTGTAGAAGGTACTAAATAAATGAAAGCTAGAATCTGATTGGTTGCTATAGGCAACATCCCCACTTTTTCAAACCCGCAGCTTAGTAAATCTAGCCCTAAGTGTCTTTGCTAAAAATAAAAATGTTGTCTGACAGCTTAAACCCCAAAATAATCCAGCTGGAACATGCTTGGCAAATATTTTTTACCTGTCGGCATTTTAATGTCGGACATATTTCCTTCTGTATTGCTACCATTGGAATTTCGTATTTAGCAAAAACTGAACGCAGTATCCATGTTTGATCCATATGGATGAGCTGATCTCTCACCACACAAGATCTGACAAAAAGTTATTGGCAAGTTCCATTGACTGACAGGGGAAAAGAAAAACAACCTTCTCTGTTCCAGAAAGGGATCTATCTGTATTGGGCCCCAGCAATCTTCCAGCGGGCAATGGATAAGAATCTGAAGCCCACAGCTGCCTATCTGGATGATGTTGTGATTCACAGTACGGACTGGGAGTCTCAGTTAGAGTTCAAGCGGTGTTGGACTCAATCAGAAAGGCAGGGCTAACAGCCACCCCAAAGTAATGTTGCTTAGCGATGGAAGAGGTTAAGTACCTGGGGTTCACCATAGGTAGGGGTTTGGTTAAGTCTCAATTGAATAAAATTGAAGCTATCTAAAATTGGCCCTTTCCTATGAATAAAAAACAGGTGAAAGCCTTTTTTTGGGGATTAAAGGGTATTACTGGTGGTTCAGTCCTAATTTAGCCACCACAGCAGTTCCATTATCAGACCTTACTAAAGGGAGGCATTTTAATAATGTGAAGTGGAACCCTGAGGCAGAATAAGCTTTCTGTCATGAAAGATTGCGTTATATACACAGCAGGGGGTAAATGTATTAATGTCCGGATTCTTCAACTCCGGCGAGTTCAGCGTCTTCAGCGCTTAAATTTAAAGCGGCGCTGCCTTGTAAAGGAAAGTTTCCCTTTACAAAGCAGTGCCGCTTTAAATTTAAGCGCTGAAGACGCCGAACTTGCCCGGAGTTGAAGAATCCGGACATTAATACATTTACCCCCAGGTGTTGATAACGCCAGATTTTTCAAAAGAATTTGTTGTACGGATTAGACGGATGCCTCAGATGTAGGGGTAGCTGCTGTATTGTCCCATTCAATGTGATAGTAATAATTTTATTGCTACTCCCCTTACATGTTTTACATGCAGCGCACATACCGCACCTGTGAAAGCCCTTCGACCTAATTGACTGTCTAGTTTTTTCTGGAAGGTAACTTCTTACAATCATATCCTTAAGGTTAGGCGCTTTTCTATAAAAGATGGCTCCTCTGGAATAAGATTTCCTATTACTGTGTCTCTCTTAAGGATTTCCCAATGTTGTTTGAAAATTCTTTCCACTACTTTATGATTCGCATTAAAGCCTGTAATAAAAGCCCGTTCATATTTATCATTGGCTGTAGACTTTACCTTTCCCTTATGAGATAACAAGGTTTCTCTGGATATTTCTCTGACTCTTTCCACTGACTTATCAAGTAGAGCCCTTTGGTACCCTTTATCACAAAATACTTGTTTGATCTTATTGACTTGTTCATTAAAAATACTTTCCTCTGTGCAATTTCGTCTGATTCTTCTTATCTGTCCCAACGGAATATTGTCTAACCAGGTTTTGTGGTGGTTACTGTTATAATTGATATAACTCACAATGTCAGTGGGTTTATTATAAGTTTTCGTTTGTAAACTCATATCCTTACTGTAAACGGTAACATCTAGGAAGTTAACACTGGACTTACTCCATTCAAATGTTAATTCAATTTTATATTGATTGGTATTCAAATGATGGAAAAAAGATTGTAAGTCTTGTTCGGACCCCCTCCATACAAAGAAAATGTTGTCTATGTAGCGTTACCAGGACACCAGGCTTGCCCCAAAATCATGGCCGGACCAAACGCACTCGGTCTCTCAATGCGCCATGAAAATGTTGGCATAACTTGGGGCAAACCTGGTGCCCATAGCTGTTCCGACATTTTGAATATAATATTCTCCTTGAAACCTGAAATAATTGGGTGTTAACACAAAGTCAATTCTCTCCAGAATGAAATCCTTTTGCTCTTCCGAGTACTCGGTATTGACCAAACTGGATTTGCCCAGATTATGCTCTATTATAGTGTAGAAGGATCTGACTTCTGCTGTAACCATAATCAGATGCTTGTGCCAATGATTTTCAGCTAGATTGCTTAGAAAATTAGTAGTATCCTTAAGGTAGGACTTAGATTTTTTGGCTATAGGTTGTAAAAAATTATCTAGCACTTCAGATAGATTAATCGTTATAGAGCCAGTGCCAGACACGATAGGTCGTCCGGGAGGATTAGTTTTATCCTTGTGGATTTTGGGTAATATGTATATAGTTGGGACCCTTGGATGCTTTATACATATGTATTTAGATGTACCTTCATCTATCGCACCATTATCCCTATGTTTGCTTACAAATATTTCCAGATCTTTACTGATCTGTTTTCATGATCTTTTTTGAGCTTCTTATAGGTTTCATCAGAGTAGAGTTGTCTCAAAATCTCCTCCACATATTTCTCCACATCCATTAACACTATCCCACCCCCTTGTCTGCGGGTTTTATCACAACCTGGTGATTGTCCATAAGTGTTTTGATAGCCTCTCTTTCTTTGAATGTTAGATTAGAAGATCCTCTCTTATTTTATTATGTCGTTGTTTATAGGAAGCCTTCCTGATGTCATCGGCCACCATTTTACTGAAGGTTTCAATGAAACCTCCCCTCACATGAGTTGGAAAAAAGGTGGACTTGGATCTAAATTTCTTTGGATGTTCATCTAAGTTCTCTCTACATACATTTTCTCCAATATCCTTTTGCATATGAAAAACACTTTTGATGGTAATTTTTCTCACAAATTTCTGTAAATCTATGAAAGTGTCGAACGAATCAATGTTATTCGTGGGAGCGAATGGGAGTGAGCGGACATCATTGGTAACATTTATCTGGTTATATCTTGTTACATGCTTGTTTCATCTATGCTCCGGTACGAGTTAAACCTCATGTTTATGCTGATCTTTTAATTAAAGGATAATGTGCTAGATTCTTTATCTGTTTATTTGAGTGTGGACATTCTCTGGGAGAAAAAGAAGGAGATTTCGGGGAATAGCTTTGGAATTATCTTCCTTAAGGCGTGTTATCCACCTAGATCTTGTAAGCATACATCCATAGGGGGTGTAAACAAGTGTGAAGACACCAATGTTTGGAGGGTGCATTTCCTTATCTTAAGACACAGAAGGGCTTATGCTGTATTTCTCTCCGTTTATATAATCTCCTCTTTGTTTGAATATACCACACCATGTTTAGTATTTCTTATTTCAGAATTGTTAGACATTGGTCATATCATGAGATATTTGGTTGGAATAGTATCCAGTACACAAAAAGGAAGCGCTCTATGGGGCGTATTCAATTGTTAGCGTTAACGCTAACAAACGAGCGCTCAAAAAATCTTACTGTTAATACGGTAATTACTCGCGGAATTTCAGCTCGCAGCCCCCTGAGCGGCGAGCTGAAATTCCGCGAGTAAACTACCGTATTAACGCTTTTCGCGTGCAATATTACCGTATAAACGGTAATATTTTTTGAGCGCTCATTTTTCAGCGTTAACGCTGACAATTGAATACCCCCCTTTGTATGTATTATTTTTTGTTGTTGAATTTTGAGAGTGTTGGTGGAAACTTATATACATATTGGGCTGCAGACCAAGTGAAGCGCTTTTTTTCTGCAAACCTTTCTAAATTTTGAATATGGTTTATACCTAGTGTCATGGGCAGAGAGCTATAAACATTCAGAACTATACAGCTATAACACCCTAGCTATAAACATTAAACATTTACAGCATCTGACGTACAAGGACTACAAACTGATCTCTATAACAAGTACTGCACACGTAAGTAGACTGTCAGTATATGAGGTAATCGCCATAAATCCACTACACCTATAAAAAAAAAAACAGCAATAGGCTGATTGGCATTTAATTTTAATAGCCTAACACTTTGAGCATAACCACCTTTAAACCGCATACTTTAACCCATCATAATGTCAATAGATCACCAAATCAGATTGACGATCCCCAACTCCTAGTCCATAAAATGACAACCACTTTAAAGCGGACGGAACGTTACCAATAACACTTACTGTGCCAATAGAGCAGGTAATTGTGTTTTCCTCATTGCATCTAAATAAGCTATTAATTCACCCCTATCACTGTTCTATAAACAGTAGCATAATTTGCATTGCAATGTAATTACAGAAAACATCCCACGTTAAAAAGTCAGCACAAAAACTGTGCCGCATCTAGACCAATCCTGTCTACTAATGAAAATACCACCTACCAAGGACCTTTGTAATCTTTGTAACCTTGAGTAGGAATATTACCCACGGAGAAAATATATATATATATATATATATATGTGTGTGTGTGTGTTTTTAAGTAAATAAATTTCGTCAAATAAAATACTTACCAAGGGTTAGACAATCCTTTGACCTACAGCAGCAACATTATACACTAACAATTGAGAATCCATTTATATTGCAACTAAGGTAGAGACAATTGGGTGGCTCCATATCTCCAGCAGCACACGCAGTGACAAGGCCATTAGTGCGCTCTGACTACTTTTATAAGGATAAAACAGCTAAAATAGACTTAAAGATCTTTCACCATATTGCAGCCTCAGCAGCTTTCAATAGGCTAGAGGAAATGAGGGAGCTGAGAGAAGTCAGCAGATGGAAGAGAGCCCATAAATAGCGGGCATGTACGCGCATGAGAATCAAGATGACTGCATTCTAAAGAGCGGTCAAAGGCCAAGATGAGTGCAGGGCTGATCGAGAGCAATAGAATAATCCGTAATACGACACACAATAGCCCTGATTGGACATATCATTAATGCAGCAAAATGTGTGGTAGTGGCTAATTGGAAGCAAAGCAAACTTCCCGCTTTCACTACAGTAATTAACAGAATATGGCAGATATATTGTTATGAATTTAAAATGAGCTTAATACATTAAAACCACTGACAAGTGAAGTGAGTAACATTGATTATCTTGCTACACTGGCACCTGTCAAGGGGTGGGGATATATTAGGCAGCAAGCAAACAGTCAGTTCTTGGGTGATGTGTTGGAAGCAGGAAAATTGGGCAAGCATAAGGATCTGAGCGTCTTTGATACTGATAGCCCTAGCGACAATGGGTGGAAAGCAGGGTCAATGCCTGAGTTGGAGATTGTCAGGATTCCCAGTATTAAGACCACGGAGAATAGTGTAAATGAAACAGAGTGCCTTTATTTGGAACACAGGTATAAATTAAATGCAGTTAATGGTAAAACATCTAGCAATAGTCCATAGAAACAGCAGGAACAGGATCCCAGGATTACCAGGTTTGGCTGAGGAAGCTAAAAACACTGAACATTAGGCACGATTAGAGAGCTTCCGGTATAGGATACCAGGATCACCAGGTTTAGCTGAGGAAGCAGGAGACACTGGATACCACACATAATTGGAGAAGTACTGATACAGGACACCAGGATTCAGACGTTATGATGAGGAAGCAGGAAACACTGGATGCTACACAGAAGAATCAACCAGGAAAAAGGTCAGGCAAGCCAGGGTGAGAAGCCATGGATCCACAACAGTACCAGGGAGTAAACAGGAGTAAAGTCAAACAAAGCTGAAGTTAGGGTCATAGAAAAGAGTGCAATACGAGAAGACAAACAAGAGTCAGATACCAGGAGACAAATTAGATCGCAGAAGTTTCTAAGAGAGACCAGCAACAGTAACAATTGATGAACTGGCCCAGTTTGCTGGAAAAGACAGTCATAAAGACTAGACACAGGTGATTAGGATCCAAATGCAATGATGAGAACGTATCCCTTTGCAAGCAGGATCTGGTGTAGGCAAGGCAGCATCCACAGAGGAGATGCTGTACTGCAGACAGAAGCAGATTGTGACAGACATAGCGGCACTTATATTGCAGTGGCTCACCCTTTAATAAATCAGTCCCTTAGAACATACAAAATCTAATGGGGTTTTGAGCATGATTAATAATGTCACAACTTTACTATTCAGACACTCATCCTAAAATTATTAAAATCAGAAAATTGTGCTTATCTGCCATTTTTAGATTCAATGATGTGGTGTTGGACACGGTTGTGCCTCTGTTCTTACACATCAATCACATTGGCAGCCACCAGAACTGGTTTTGTCTACCACATCAACTCCAGAGGTGATAAGTGAAAGATGATTATGGAGAAAGAAAGGGACAGGCCTTCATAATGCACAGAGGGGAGATAAGGCACCACGTGGCATATGTGGCAGCTTCACAGGGCCTGGTGGCTGAGGCACTCTGCCACGCCCCCGTCATCTGCTGGGGCCTGTAGCTGCTGCTACTCCTGTTATTCTAGTAGTTACACCCTGTGATGAAACCAGGATATTAAGATAGAAATCCAGAGGAAAGTCCTGGTATCTACGGGTTCAGGATCACACAGGCAAAGAAAAGGTGTGAACACAACTCTATCTTTATTACAGATAACTGCAAACAATAGCTTATCTATCTATATATATATATATATATATATATATATATATATATATATTATATATATATCAAACGATACTTTAAACAACATCCAGTGCTCGCAAATCTTCAGCCATCACCCAGTAACACCCCAGTGTTCTATAACCTCAGATCGTTTTATAAATGTAGTACTGGCGACCCAAGCAGGCTGCACATGCACTTTAAGATAGATCCCCTGCAGGCAGAGAACAGCATCTCCCAGCATGCAGTGAGCAGGAAAAACTTGTGAAGAAGTAGTTAAAAAAGTGTCAGAGATTCTAGGAGTGCAGCAGTTGGAAGAGGAGAAGGAGCATGGGGGAGAGGAAACAGGTTTACTCCATGTTTGAAATTATTTTTGATTAACGCCTTGGACATTCAGAGGTTGTAATCTACCAACTGAGAATTTAAGCAAATTTAATTGATACATTATCAGATACTAGTGGTGAACACAAATATTGTGGCTGATTTATTATTAATACAATATACTGTCTGACTCAGATTAAGAGAGGGTTTGATTGTTTAAGAGATAGAGAAGCACACACAGCATTTTATTTCACTTTAGTCACTAATTTGCACAAATATTTTGCTGTTTTTAAGTTGTAATGGAATTTTAATATTATAATTAAAGTTAAATTATAATGATAATAAAGGGAATTTTCATGCAATTTTGATAACTTTAATATCAGGGACTATATGTGCGCCATTGATAACCAGCAACCAACATCTGTGTCTTGTTGCTTGATGACAGTTCCAGGGAGAACAGTAGCTACTCAAATCAGTTGCTGATTGACTTAATCCTAGTTAAGTAAGAGAGTCTCCCTGTTTCAACCCTCTCTAATCTTTTGTGATGTCAGTGTGGTTCCAGAGGCTGATGACTTCCTGTTTGTAAGAGGAGGGTGCTGCCTTGATCAGGAAACAGTACATCCACCATGTTGTAATCTGATATAATGTTCAGATGAATACATGTAACCAACCAGGCTTTATTTAAAAATAGTATGGGTAAACTTAAGTCCATCTTGATAGGTTTTTAACCACAGTTAGATTGTTTAACAAATGAGGTTAATATATGTAAACAACCCAATGTTCAAGTAAACACAATCATCTTTTCATCCTCAGTGTTTAAAATGACAGATGGAGAAAATTATTGCTCTCAGACCCATCTTTGCACTGTTATCTTGAGTTTGAAAATATGGTTTTTCACTTCTATAAAAAAACACACTTTAATGCACTTAGTTAAAACGGCACAAAGTGGTAAACCACTAAAAGCATACATGTGGTGGCAGTTGTGTTTATACATTCATAAGCCATAAAGACACATTTGGAGGCTAATTTAGGAATATATCTATACATGGGATCCAAAAGATGAAAAATGTGGTTGGAAAGAGAAACTAGGGGTTTTGAGTTCAAAACATGGGCAGCTTGGAAATAATAATAACAATAATAATAATAATAATATTCAATTATAAGGATCTAATCATTATAGATAATATGGCAAAGCTTGATGTTGAAAAAAAGTAGTATACCACAGAATGTAAGCAGCAGTATTCGGTGAGTATATCCAGACCATAATTGAAACATCTGTCACATCCTTCCTATTTTGTGTCAATCGTTAAAGATAGCACAACTCTAGAACTCCTAGCACGGATTTCATCTGTAAGGTTAAATTAAATCTTAAACAAATTGGAATGGCACTGGTAAATATATTGGTAATGTTCTTTGCAATGACACCTAGGGACTCAAACCCAAGAGGAAAACGACCAATTCTAGCAGATAATAAGCTAAATGATTCAGAGATGGGGTGAAATTGAAGCAGAGGGATAGTTAAAAGTGATGTGGAAAGCAAATCTCTTCTGTTTACATTCTCTGGTTTTGTAGCACACGCAGTTCAGTGCTGAATGTATTTCGTCGGAAGGGAACTGAGCAAAAGACAATATTTAGAGCTTAATATATTTCATTTAGGGTTTGGTAACATGCAGAGAACATTATGTAGCCACTCATGTTAATGTCAACCATAAGTACCATTTATTTTGTAATGATAAGCATAGTGTCTTATTTATTTTAATCATTCAATAACATACCAATATAACAGCAGATTAATGCCACTGAAAACTGAAGAGCCAACCATTTTACAATCTCATCCTCTGTAGTTACAATAATGGTAATAGACAAAATAATAAAATATGGCAAGGCCATCTTTACCTTCTGTTTCATGTTGAATTATATATTTGTATCATGATCCCCTCACTGTACAGTGCTAAAGCTGGGTACACACTACAGAAATTTCGACCAACTTTTTATGCCGAGCGATTTTACATGCAATCGATTGTCCGATCGCTCTGTCCATGGACTGCATACACACTAGCCTTGTTTAGGACGATAAAGGGAAGAGCGGACGTCCCTTTAGCGACTTTTTACAGCCATGTTGTCGTGAGCAATGACTGTAATTTCGTACTCACTGTTGTGGATCGGTCGGAAGTTTATACACACTACACAACGGAAACGAGATTGGAACGAAAATATTAAACGGTACAACCAACCAAATGAGGCGACAATTGTCTATTTGGGCAGACTTTCGACCATCGTGTCATTGCACACACTGACCCGACTTTTGAACGAGCGGTAGTATGTCGGCTGATTTAGCCGATTATTGGATGAAAACTGTGTAGTGTGTACCCAGCTTAAGTAATATGTTGCTGCTTTATGAATAAATTTTAATAATTTACCTTAACACAATCGATTTACACCTATTTTTCTGGGCATGTATTGGCTGTTGTGAGTATACTAGAGATCACTGTACATATGTAAAGTGTGCATATGCAATAGTGCTTTATGACATTCATCTGTTGTATTAAAGTAATTCTTTCATTTTCAAATAAGCATTGCCCAAGCGATTGTATTGTGTTTCCGAAGCACAAGCAATTTATTGAGCAAAAGCAATTTGTTTAACAGTTCAATAAATAAGTACAATACAGCCGATACATGATACCTAATAAAGATGTTACATTAAAACAGGAAAGTATAAAACACTGAATACATTACATTTTCCTTACATTTACACCAAGGTCCATGGAACACAGCCATGCTCACATGTAGCCACGTTCAGAGAGAGAGAGAAAGAAAAAAAACGTTGGCTGATCATAAAGCTTGATAGTATCTAGTTTCAGTATAGAAAAAACTACTGAGGATGTCATGGCATGTTTCCATTGGTTCAGGGTTCAGGGCAGTCTAATGTAATGCAGGTCTTAGGTCAAATCAAAGGATTTCTCTGGGAAGAGGGGATCACCTTCCCCCAACAGCTGAAAACATGTGCTTCTCAAGGAAACTGACCCAAACCAGTTCTACACAACTTAAAACACAATGCCATTTTGATCATTCAATCTTTTATCTTCCATAACTATTGATTGCAGGAAGCGATCGCAAAGCCGAAATTATAGGATGAGAGATGGTAATGTGCAGATCAAAATGACACTAAACATGATACGTTTGCTAAATCCTGAGCCTTAGATACTTTTAAAGTGCTTTTAACATAATTATATTTAACTGTAAAATCTGTTACATTTGATTATAAACAACTGTGTGTTGGAACTATTTTAAGGTGAACTATTTACAAGTGAATGTGTAAGTGTATTTGTGCGTTATTTATCGTGCGATTGTGTCATAATATCAATCAATATAGTTTATTTCATCCAATTATTCAACTTTGACAGTTCCACCCTTTGATAGTATAATAAAATATCACCCTAAAGATTTTATATGCAGGATCTCAGTACCACGTTTCATTGCTCTGTAATGTAAGTCCCCCTTGGTGTATGATGACGCTGTCTGTAGATCTAAACATTTATCACAATAGAGAGTCTTAATCCTCTAAACAATTTTTTTCTTTTACTATAGACCATATACCTCTGGAGCTTGGAGATAACCTTTTCTATGCCCATCAAGGGTGCAATAAAACATGTAATGCATTATTTGGAATGGTACAGGGTACAATAGAACATGTATCAACAATACAGAATACTCTACTACAGTTCTTCATGTCTAACAGGTTCATTTGTCCATAGCATGTCTTTTAGCTCAGACAACATTTATATAGTACATGTTCATCAATAACATCATCCTATGTCTATCAATAATGTCATATACAATCTCCTTCAGCTTGCATTAGTATATACACTCTAATAATGTCATCAGTTCTTTTTATCAACACTTGTGGGCGGGCTATTGTCTGTTCGTTCTTCCCAGTCTCCCAATACTCAAGTTTCTTTGTATATGAAACAGTGGTCGGCTTGCCAAATATTGGGAGACTCCAGACTAAGGGACCTAGGTGTCATACTTTTCCCCTAGTGACCTCCCACCCATAATTCGGGTACCTCAGGAATATTTATTGGAAACAGAACTAGTCCTACTAGATATAACCACTGAGGCACATGAGAGCACATTCAGCACTTTATGGTCTACAACCTTACCCACCCAAGAATGATAATCATTCTTAAGGATGCCCACTCAAGTCCGAATATTACTGGACTGGCATCGCTGAATGTACCTCTCTTCAACTATGGGGTCACCGTACTTACGGACGTAATGCTACTCAGACAATAGCCCCTCACACTTTCTCCAAGCTCCAAGGTTTCCAAATTTTCCTTTATCCCTGAATTGAATAGAGTAAATTGCTGGACCGATTGTGCTACTAATTTCTCCTTCATCCCCAATTCCTCAATATCATTACCTGAACCAGCCTCTGTCACCTGTCAATAATCAAAAGAATTGACCGTCCTGAAAAGAGAATGTGATGAGAGAAACACAGAACAGGAAAACTAGAACTTCATGCTGGACAACTGTCTTAGCCTTTGGCTCAGGTGCTACTAACTGCATTTGAGGCCTTCCAGAACAGATTCATGAGTGCACTTGGACCCTTCTCTGACTGTTGGCTCCTCTGCAGTGGGTGAAATGGGTACCAGTGTCTCTGTACTCTTGAAGTCGTGATGCTGGTAGCTTACACTTGGTACCTGTCTGTCAAATAACCTGAGCCTAAGAAATTACTGTTCCACAACTTACTCTCCCGGTCCAACATCCTGACAGTTAGTGTAACTTTTCAGGAAACAGTGTTTTGAACGTTCTTGGTTGCCGTCTCACTGTTTACCTTCCCTCTCAAGGTCTAAACTAGTCTCTCAGTTACAAACTCATCCCAAGAGGGGTCAAGAACATTTCAAAAGTCAACAGGTTAAGAGGCAGCTTAGGAGTGATCTTGATAGCGGGGAAGGACTAGTGGCCAATGATATCAGCCACTTCAATCAAGTTTTAACTCTCATTCTATTCAATTCGTTTTTAACTAGTACCGTTACTTTATGTTCACACTGGTTTGTGGCTAATCAAAAAGTGTGTAATTTGTTACCTCTACTCATACATTATACATTTATTATCAATAACGTGAATACCCCTATCACCTATTATAACTCCAGGGCTATCACATTGAATAACAAAAGCTTTGAGTATGGCATAGTAATACATTATTAGACACATTTCAATACACCTTTACCCAGACATATTTCATTTGTACACCAGTGTATACTTGAGGATCCTGCATGGTGGTAATTGGATGACGTGGATTTGTTTTACCTGGAGAAAAACCCATCTGCAGGAGGGATATGGGATGGCTCTATTGGTATCATCTTCCTGACATTCTCTCAATCAAGACAGGATGTTGCCGTCCTACTAGCTTGAGAAGAAACGTCTGGTGCACCCCAATATACTCTTACCAGCTTACACATACGTTCTGTACCCAGCTGAGCCAGACCATGTGCTGCCTCCACTAGGTCTGGAAGATACACTCTGGGAGCTACTGGTCTACCTTGTCCATCTCTCCAGGGTCCGCCAGACTCCTCACCACATCTCTTCACCTTTCAGACAGTTTATTCTTCAGGTAACACAAATCTTCATATATTAACTAATATGTGTATGTGTGCATGTGTGTGTGTTCACATTTTAAAACAATACAACGAAAAACAAAACAAAACATAGATTTGTCAGCTGTCACATAAAACCCTGCTGTCTATTTGACGGCTATGTTTGCCCTGGTGTGACAGCCATGTGTTGTCGTGTGTGTAAGTGTGGGCTTTACTAGCAGCTACTTCAGTTGGTAACTGTGTCACTGTGTAAAGTCCTCTATGTAGTGTCCTACGCATGTGCTGGTATTGCTATAAAGGATTTCTCAGTCACCTCAACGTCGCCCCCTAGACTAGAAAAATGCTGAAGACCAATGTATATCAATCGATTTTCCCTCTGCCAACTCACATGTCATTTTCAGTACCCCACATTCAGCTACTTGACTAAGTGAGAAGGGCAAAGGGGTCTATCTCTATAACACTTTCTTCAAAATATAACAGTATCCAGTACATGTCTGTCTAACAGTGAAAAAATATAAAACACGAAAACTCTACATTTTCTAGGGTTTCACATTATGTCGTATCTTGTGGTAAAAATGTTCTACACAGATATGCATATCTGTATGCCTAACCTCTAGCGATCTCTCCACCCTTTGTGCATAAATATAAAGGCACACTTTGTACAGGAGGCAAAATGCAGATATGCAATCTAAAAAAAACATGAATCATATTTCCACAACAAAAAACTTTCTGCTTAAAATTAGCCGCTTCTATACACTTAACACCAAACTAGGGGGTATTACGTCTACCGTGCAATCCAGTGTCGTCCGTCGTTAGCTCATATGGAACTCAGTATCTCATGACTATAATGGAGAAGTGCAAAGTTTACCCATTGTGACACATACTTTATATCTCTCATGTGTGTCCTCCTGAAATACATAAAACAACATTAGAGCAAAGTATGTGCACACTTCATTTTAAATAATGAATCTCAACCAAATAAATTATTGTTAATTTGTTTTTCAAGGGAAAGCTTTGTACTTCTTTCGTAATCCCCATAATAACTAAGTATATATACTTCTTTCTTTGTCCTTACCTACAAAAAGAGAAACAAAATAAAGTCAGTTTCAAATAAAAAAACAAACATGATATTTCTTTTTGCTTTCAATCCTTATCATCGACCTGTTACAGG
Source organism: Mixophyes fleayi (assembly GCF_038048845.1). Lineage (NCBI taxonomy): Eukaryota > Metazoa > Chordata > Amphibia > Anura > Limnodynastidae > Mixophyes > Mixophyes fleayi. The sequence continues at coordinate 150,467,290 of NC_134403.1, read as the reverse complement.
AACCTAAACTCAACACAACATAAAACAAACAAACCAAAAAACAAAACTCTCTGTCTCTTCATTCACTGCAGAATAACTCCTTAGCAACCCTATCTCCAGTCTTTTGTGTATTGTTCTAAGGCTATATAGCCTCATTACAGTCAGGGTCAATTAACTAATACCATTTGTCTGGAGACACTGATTTTTTTTTTTTTTTTCTAGGATCTAAACCATTTGCATAGACGCAACAAATTTCTTTGTTACACTTCTTTTCCCTGGCTGTACTTTATGCATGGAATAAAGAGAAAATTAAAGTTTCTTCAGACTGTTTAAAAAAACAAAAACCTGGTCTTTTTTTTTTTTTTCTATTGCAGGGTTATTTTTCTAAATTCAATCACACCCACCATACACAAAAAATAAAAATAAAAATATACATTTAAGTTACTCAGCTTTTAAACCTGAATAGTTACACAGATAGTTACATTTGCTATTTTTTTATACGTTTTGTTTTTTTGAATTATATTCAGTGTTTTATACCTTCCTGCTTTGCGCTTGCTTCTCTTCGCTTGGCAATGCTTACTTCCGCTATGCACGCACTTTTCGCCACTCCTACTTTCGCTGTGCACACGCTGCCTTGCCACGTGTTTCCCCCTATAGTTGCCACAATTTCAAACAATCATCATGTCCAATTCTCATTTTTGTTGATTTAATCAACCACAACTTTTCTTTAACATTATTCAGTACCTCTGAATTAAAACTACCTATGTTTGGCAAAGGTTTCACACACTCCTGGGTCATCTTGACCCATTTGTCGCAGTATGCCGTAGCATACGCACCATATTTATTATACATAACATACTTCGCCGAACCAACCGGCCATTCATTAGGCAACACAACATGAACTATCTCTAGCGTTTGCTTCGCATCCATTGTGAAAACAACCTATTTCTCAACGCTACACATAAAGGGCCTTTTTAACTGTTCTCGTTTCAAACAGAGCCTGCTAGAGATTAACCGTGGACTATTTATTCAGGCTACGCCACCCACCTTCTAACTGTGGACGATTTAATCTGGCTACGCCACCCACCTCCTAACACAGAAATATCACTATAGACAACAGAAATATCAGCTCCTCGATATCCTGGCTCAACACATAAAATCTGTCGAGTATATTACTGAACTGGTAGCATCGGAGTTTACCCGCCTTACCAGCGTAATTCCTCTCGCATCTCCACCCAATTCACAATCACGGTTGCACAATAAACCATGCGGTCCAATCGCACCGCATAGCGATACTAGCTATCGCTAAACTTTGCGATTACTTATTGGGGAGTATGTTTCAAATACTGTGGACGATTTAATCAGGCAACGCCACCCACCTTCTAACTCATACAATTCACAAACACATACACCTTTTCTGCGCAGAAAATAAATTTCCCAAACAATGGCACTATCTTTCCAGAGGTTTTACCAAGTGATTACACTATACATATATAACAGACTATGAACATGATTGTTTGAACACGTGGCAACAATACCGGAAGTACACATATACGCTAAGCAGGAAGTACACATACCCTATGCAATGCAATACCATTTAAAACTCAAAACGACAATAAAAAGACACATTTTTCTTTTTTGTCCCTAGATTCAAGTTAGCGTTCCTTCAGATTATGCAACAGCAGACATTCGGTTTTGCAACACAGAGTGAACAACAGGTTTTGAACACATTGCGTTCTTTCCCGTATGTGACGCGTCAATCCGCCCTTTGTTGAGGAACCGAAATCCGCAAGCGTTGCATACCTTCCGATAACGTAAGATCACCTTCGAGCCCCCAAATTATTAAAGCAATTCTATCGTTTTTAAATAAGCATTGCCCAAGCGATTGTATTGTGTTTCCGAAGCACAAGCAATTTATTTACCAAAAGCAATTTGTTTAGCAGTTCAATAAATAAGTACAATACAGCCGATACATGATACCTATTAAAGATGTTACATTAAAACAGGAAAGTATAAAACACCGAATACATTAAATTTTTCTTATAGAGCTTCACCGAGGTCCATGGAACACAGCCATGCTCACATGTAGCCACGTTCAGAGAGAGAAAGAAAAAAAACTTTGGCTGATCAAAAAGCTTGATAGTATCTAGTTTCAGTATAGAAAAAACTACTGAGGATGTCATGGCATGTTTCCATTGGTTCAGGGTTCAGGACAGTCTAATGTAATACAGGTCTTAGGTCAGTTCAAAGAATTTCTCCGGGAAGAGGGGATCACCTTCCCCCAACAGCTGAAAACATGTGTTTCTCAAGGAAACTGACCCAAACCAGTTCTACACAACTTATAACACAATGCCATTTTGATCATTCAATCTTTTATCTTCAATAACTATTGATTGCAGGAAGCGATCGCAAAGCCGAAATTATAGGATGCGAGATGGTAATGTGCAGATCAAAATGACACTAAACATGATACATTTGCTAAATCCTGAGCCTTAGATACTTTTAAAGTGATTTTAACATTATTATATTTAACTTTAAACTCTATTACATTTGATTATAAACAACTGTGTGTTGGAACTTTTTTAAGGTGAATGTGTAAGTGTATGTGTGCGTTGTTTATCGTGCGATTGTGTCATAACAATATCAATCAATATAGTTTATTTCATCCAATTATTCAACTTTGACAGTTGTAAAAGTATAACTAAATATTATCAGCTTTATTACAGAAAAGGATGGCTTGAGTTACACAGTACTAGTCTCAACTATTTTCACAAGTGAGATAGATGTATAGGTCAACAGAGATTCTTCCACTACAGAGATGAGGTAGGTCAAGGCTCATCTGACTACCTGACCTAAGAAGGCAATAGATAGCCCGATAAACCATCAGGAATTTTTTTAAGAAATAAATAATTGGAGTAGTTGACATATCTGGTCCCTATACAAAATATAAAAATATGCAGTATAAGAAAGGTCAGAATGTGAAGTTATATCAGAAGATGGGTCAGGATTTAAAAAATCATAATCATGTGACATCTGTAGTTAGGAAACTTGCTGAATTAGGTTTTGCAAGTTCTAGAACAGCAACGTCTTATTTAGTAACAGCTAAAATATCTCCAATTATAAAATATTAAATATATTACTATTTCACTGCTAAAAGAAAAATAATTCAAGGAAAATGTAAACATTTATCCAGATGGTTCGCATAAATAAAATAATAAAAAAGCATTATAGACAGAAATAGGTGAGTAGCTATAGCAGTGGGGATATATAAACTATATGTAGATAATGTAGTACAGATATGCAAATAACATAGTACATGAGTCCACAATTCAGAAACTTGGCACCTTATTTAAAATAGTAGAACAGTCATAGTTTTAGTAGGATATTAACACAAAAACCCAAATGACCTTGCTATCTTCCCATGGTCTCTGGCAATTCTGAAATAGCAAATGAGTACCTTGCATCCAGTGTTGAGCACTTTGAAGTGCTTGAGATCTTTAAAAACCTTATAACTTACAATATGCAAATTGTTAAGCAAAGGTATGTTCTGATAATATCTTATGAAGTGTGCATTATAAAGAGTACACTGCAGTTTTGGAATGTGCTGGCCAATCACAGTTGTTCCATTCTGAAGACAAGGCAAATTTGTATCAAATCAATCTTTAACAACTGCAGTACTCCAAAACAATCTTCAGGCAAATACACCTGATGCCGATCTGCATGTTTAAAGGTAAGTTTCTGTTGCTGCTATCATTAAATACAGCATGGTACAATCATAATCTATGACAAAAGTCTCAAAAGTTTGCGGTAGTCTTGATATTTCAAAATCTCCTTTTTCAAAAAGACTTGATGCTTGGCCACATAATAACGTAGTGCGGCGGTTCCCAAACTGTGCGCCGCGGCTCCCAGGGGTGCCGCGGCGCTGTCACTGGGGTGCCGCGGGCCAGACATAAAAAAAAACAAAACACAGAAACTTACCAATCCGTCGGGCGCCGGGACCCAGCAGCCTCCTCTCTCCTGCAGCTGTCACTGAATATCGACGTCAGTAACAAGCTGCAGGAGAGAGGAGGCTGCTGGGTCCCGGCGCCTGACGGATTGGTAAGTTTCTGTGTTTTTTTTTTTTTTATGGCTGGCACGGGGCAGAGTGAGAGGTATCGTGGCAGAGGAGGGGGACAGAGGATGGTGACAGCGGGACAGAGGAGGAGAGCAGAGGATGGTGACAGCGGGACAGAGGTTGGTGACAGGATGGTGACAGCGGGACAGAGGAGGAGAGCAGAGGATGGTGACAGCGGAACAGAGGAGGAGAGCAGAGGATGGTGACAGCGGGACAGAGGAGGAGAGCAGAGGATGGTGACAGCGGGACAGAGGTTGGTGACAGAGGATGGTGACAGCGGGACAGAGGAGGAGAGCAGAGGATGGTGACAGTGGGACAGAGGTTGGTGACAGGATGGTGACAGCGGGACAGAGGAGGAGAGCAGAGGATGGTGACAGTGGGACAGAGGAGGCGAGCAGAGGATGGTGACAGCGGGACAGAGGTTGGTGACAGGATGGTGACAGCGGGACAGAGGAGGAGAGCAGAGGATGGTGACAGCGGGACAGAGGAGGAGAGCAGAGGATGGTGACAGCGGGACAGAGGTTGGTGACAGAGGATGGTGACAGCGGGACAGAGGAGGAGAGCAGAGGATGGTGACAGCGGGACAGAGGAGGAGAGCAGAGGATGGTGACAGCGGGACAGAGGAGGAGAGCAGAGGATGGTGACAGTGGGACAGAGGTTGGTGACAGAGGATGGTGACAGCAGGACAGAGGAGGAGAGCAGAGGATGGTGACAGCGGGACAGAGGTTGGTGACAGGATGGTGACAGCGGGACAGAGGAGGGGGACAGAGGATGGTGACAGCGGGACAGAGGTTGGTGACAGAGGATGGTGACAGTGGGACAGAGGAGGAGAGCAGAGGATGGTGACAGCGGGGTAGAGGAGGAGAGCAGAGGATGGTGACAGCGGGGCAGAGGAGGAGAGCAGAGGATGGTGACAGCGGGACAGAGGAGGAGAGCAGAGGATGGTGACAGCGGGGCAGAGGATGGTGACAGCGGGACAGAGGTTGGTGACAGAGGAGGAGAACAGAAGATGGTGACAGCGGGACAGAGGTTGGTGACAGAGAGCAGAGGATGGGGACAGAGAGCAGAGGATGGGGACAGCGGGGCAGAGAAGGGGGACAGAGAGCAGAGGAGGGGCACAGTGGGGCAGAGGAGGGGCACAGTGGGGCAGAGGAGGGGGACACAGCGTGAGAGGGGCAGTGGAGGGGGAGACAGCGTGAGAGGGCAGAGGAGGGGACAGTGTGTGAGAAGGCAGAGGAGGGGGACATTGTGAGAGGGGAGAGGAGAGGGGACAGCGTGACAGAGCAGAGGAGGGGGGACAGCGTGACAGAGGGCAGAGGGGGCAGTGTGAGAGAGGGCAGTGTGTCTGGATGCAGAGGGGGCAGTGTGTCTGGATGCAGAGGGGGCAGAGTGCCTGGGGGCAGAGTGTCTGGATGCAGAGGGGGCATCTTTGCATACAACTAAATAAGTATTTCTGTCCTGACCTAAATACTTATTACAATTTTTTGACCCAACTACTTCTAAAACAGGACTGCTCAATAATTATTTTGGAGGGGTGCCTTGAAAAAATTTGGAGACTCTAAGGGTGCCGCGAACTGCAAAAGTTTGGGAACCACTGACGTAGTGCCTATTCAAATAGCCAATAAACATAGGACATAGTTATATAACAAGTTTCGGTCCTATTAATTAGTAAGGTGACATTTTCCCAATTAATTTAGTTATGGTGGGTGTTCATATAATATTGTCAGAATTCCTAATGCAATTCTCATGATACTGGGGCACCCTGTGACTATTTTGCCCAGACCAACCAGTATGCCTGAGGGTGGCTGCCTATGATTCCTACACTAGTTTTGTCGTTTGCAGGACTAACTTGCGCTTGTAGCATGGACATGTGACCCCAATTTACATGCAGGCAACTATCCAGTGGGACTTATAACATAGATTTATAAAATAAAGAGGTATTAAAAGTGGAAATGGTAATATTAGGAAAGAAGAATAAATACAAATACAACAATCCTAGCACTCTTAAGCAGAGATTAACTTGAGCATACTACATCAATTGTAACAATATGATACCAGGCATATATGAATAGAACTGTGCAGGTCTATGAGCAAGTGGTAGCAGTAGATCTGAGCTAAAGAGAAAAAGAATCAACATAAGGGACCACGCATCAAAATCTTCATTTAGAGTTTGACGTATGGACTTAACATAACATAATCACAACACTAATGAATGAAGTGCAATCACCTGGAGAGATCAATACGCAAGCAGCCAATCAGAAGTAGCTAAATTGACATCATTAGATATCTTTACACCAGTACACGCAAAAGACACCTCCTAAGAAGTATATTTAGAGATGTGTCAAAGTATAATTAGGTTGGATCTCCTTCATGTGCCAAACAATTCTCAACGATACTAGTAAAAATATCTGTGTTACATAATAGGAACAGATGAAAAGTATTCATCTGTCCAAATAAGAACACATTCCAAAGTTAATTTGGAATTAATATTTTAGGGGAGACACAAGAAACTTGTGAATATCTGTGTATTCTAATGAGAACTTGAGTAAGTGAGGTAGTAATACCTACCTGTACTGAACTAATTAAAAATACATAAGGAATAGGTGCAATGTTTTATTGAATCATTTTGTAATGCTACATAGAAGCTAAACATATAGCATCTGAATTATTAAGGAATGTAATTGCCAATATGTGCCATGTTTAGAGAAAATTGCTCTTGCATGCCAGGAAACAAACTATTCTCCAGAGACCGCAATAACGTCCTATTTATTTTGGAGCGCAAAGGACCCTTACTACAGCCTATGGTTTCAGGGGCGGAATGGGGAGTGGACTTGGCGTATGCACGTAGTCAGTGTACAGTAAGAGAGTTCCAAGATTGAGTGCACACAGCTATGTCCAATTCAATCTTTGGGCGTCTCTAAGGTACGTGATTTTCAGTGGTATCATTTGCACCAGCTACAGGTCTGGTGTAAGTGCTGATTACTAGTGATGACAGCTGTGTATGCATGCTAGAACATGTGTTTGCAATCAGTGGTACTCGGTTTAACGCTGGTGAGAACTCCGACACGGTTGACACCTACAAAAAAATTCTGATTTCACAAAACACCGCATACAATATAAAATGACTTACATGAAAACTGAAGCTCCAGTTTTCCGATGGCACCGGCATGCAGATAGGCAGTCATTCCGAAGACACAGGTCTCCGGCACTTCAGTATGACATCAGTGCGACCTAGATCAATATTAATTTAAAGCGGCAATGTATGGACCACACAGGTTAAGTCTTTAAACACTTAACTGACTATTATTAACAGGTGATTTTACATGAATAGTTTTTTTCTGTGTGCATTCTTTTGCGACTTGATATTCCACATATGCATTGAACATATCCTGCAGTGTCTTGTCTGTTACAGCAGAGCAGACCTAGACCAGTATTCATCAACATGAATATGGTTTTTGCATACATACATTATTTCACAGTTTATATACCGGTACCAATATGACTTATTTTTCTGACTGTCAGATATCATTATACTTGGATTCGGATATTTTGTTGGTCATGTTATAATTACTCTGTCACTATGCAATGATAGTGTGATTATATATTATATTCACTATCTTTATTATGAAGGAACATATTATATAGCTGCACCGGCTTGAGAAGTTATTTATTGTAATTGTATTTCCTTTCATATGTGATACCATGTGTTAAACAACATTTTTGGGTCTCTCTTGGTGGTACCTGCCTATTTTTTAGATCAGCACATATATAGATATGTGTGCTGACTGTGATCACGAGCTGTCACAAATGTGTATTGTATAATCTGTAATTAGTTAATTGATTTTGCAGTGTATTTAAGTCTCTTAGGAGTCTGTAATGATTCTGACCACTCCCTCTGATGAAGTTCCGTTCCGTAATGAAACGCGTTAGGTTAAGAGACAACAGTCTAGTTGTCCTTACACGATTTTCACATACTTGTTGCGGTTTCATTAATCTTTTAATTATATGGCTAATTGCCGGCTTTCTCTACAAGAATTGATACACTCGGATTCATTCGGCATCACATGGATGGCGCTTTGCATTGGATTCTCTCCGTTTTATTGATTCTACTCCCCACCACCCACCCATATCACCACTGTGAAGGGTGTTAGGAGGCTACACAGCTTTGCAAGAATCAAGGCTCCTGTCAGCTTGCATATTCAAGCGTACCGCTCGGACACTCACATAAAAACTACCCGCTACATTCTGAAGGGCTCTGTTTATTATCTATAGGAGATCTCTATCTCTATCATTGAGGATCGTACTCCCATGATCACATTGGATATCTGAGGTGACAGAGGGGATAAATCTCCATTAAGAGCCGTACTTCAAGCGGATATGTGTAGCGGAATACTTTTCCAGCCAAGACAGTAATTTACATCTATTATCTATGCTTGTAGTCCTTTTCTTACATCGGGATACGGAGCGGACTTCATGTGTATTTGGAATAGACTTCACTAAGCAAGTTTGAGCACTGTGCTTACGATTATCTATGTTCTATACAGTGATACACATGGACATTATATGAGTATTATACATTGAGAAGCGATCTATTACCATTGGTGGTTTAACGATTGTGGCAATTATTGGCATTATCCGTTTTTTTGGGGAATGTGTCTAACAAGTTTCTTCTACATGTTCTGACCACAGTATTAGCTACATTGTAGACAGCTGTCATACTACCTATCTAGTAGTCAGGTGGTTTTTTACAACTCTCATGAGCAACGTTTTTATATATATATTTTTTTATCCTACTACGTCACTATGCACGGTGATGCAGTTTATGTTATTGTTATTTTTTTTCCCCTGAGCATGTTTTAGCAACAGTATTAGTAGGTATCTGTTAATTTGTTTATGATTATATTTTATTAAAGTATACCTCATGTGACAACTCGTGATTCTCTTCTATTTATCATATACATATTTAAACGGGTAGACCAGTAGCGCTGCACACATTTCCTTTGGTTCAGTATTCATCAACAGTCTTCAGATCCGCTCCTTGTTGAATACGGACGTGTGTATACCAATATACGTGCAGTTTTTTTTTGTAAAAAAGCACATTACGTTCGTTTTGCGTTTCTTGATGAATGAGGCCCATAAATTCCAAAATAAGGGAAATTTTAGGGGAGGGGGATTCAATTGACCGCAAGTTATTTTTAACTCCACGTTAATTCATTTTAACACGTTTTTTTATAATTTTTCGAGCGGGTTAACTTTACCCACGTTTCAATTCCATTTTTAACGTTCCTTTTTTTTCATCAAATGGTCCTATCGCACTCCAGTAGAAGCTCTATTGAAAGTATAGAGCCCGCAGCGTTAAAAGCTATTCAATTGTTTAACGCGGCGCATTAAACAGGCCAATATGCTGTTTTATCTTGCACCTCTTTGGGGTGTGCTAAAGATAAGAAAACTATTTGAAATCATGTAATAATGAAAAAAAAGATAAACTATGTTTATCAGTAATGCATAACATGAAAAAGTTGATTTTATTTAAAAAAAAAAAAGAAAAATCCCCATAAAAATATGAAAAAAAAATCACTAATTAATTATATTTATGTATGTTTTTTGTACAAATATGTATGTACTAATCTGCTTTTACATGGTATAGATGATTCCATAGTAAAAAATAGTGAAATAAAAAAAATGCTAAAAGAAAGTACTGTATGTAGATATTATCAAATAGAAAGGTTGTGTAATGCATTCTAATGTATGCAAATGTATGCCAATCCTTTTTCTTTATATACATGAATGCATTAAACCCTCCCCTTCACCCCCCTAAAAATTTGCAAGCACCAATGATTAACGCGCAGGGGCAGCGTTACCTCTTTTTCAATTGAATTGCACAAATTTTAACGCTACGTTAACTAGCAAACAGTCAAAATAGCAGTTAAAAACCCGTGCAGGATTATTTATTTTTTTAATGCTGCGAGGAAAAAAACTTGTGATTAATTGAATACCCCCTAGGAGTACAGCACCTATGAATAGAAAATGAATGTTACTCAGCCAAATTTTAAATATTTAACTTGTTTTTAATTAATAAATTGTGTCGGTGTAAAATTAATTTTAATGGATAGAAATAAAATGTATGTTTTAATGATATTAAGTAACCTGATGTCTACAGCAAAACAATAACCATGTTTTCCCATACTTGCCAACTTTCCCGGAATGTCCGGGAGACTCCCGGGTGAGTGTGGCAATCTCCCGAATTCTGCCCACTTCACTAGGAAGTGCCCCACTTCCTAGTGAAGTGGGCAGAATTAGATCCCAAACGCCACGATTCCCGGTTAATCGCAGCGTTTGGCCCCACCCCCCGCTATCAAATGACGCTTTTGCGTCATGATGTCACAGGGAGCGGGGCCAAAATGGCGCGAATTTTGGCTCCCCGCCCCCCTCACGCCCACCTCCACTGGCTGGCTCCCGGAAGAGAGCTGAAGAAAGTTGTTAAGTATGTGTTTTCCCCTACATACAATGTATGTTTGCCTACCCTGTTCCTCTCCAGGTGTAAGCAGCTGCAGGTCTAAGATATGTTGAAATCTAGATGTGGAAGCCTTTTGGTACATATGTGCACTACGGAAATGTGCATGTTTACACTAATAACATTTACGTATGTACAACTCTAAATGAGGCCTAGCATGTATTTAAAGCTTTTAACTTTGTGTTATAAAGACAATGTAGTGTTAATAAATTGTGTATGTAATATTGAATAAAACGATTTACTATCCACAAATATAAGTTAGACATTAAAATCATGTAGTACTATCAATAATTTTAATACAATTATCACATTTTATAGTTTAAGAAGAATTGAACATAACAGGTTAAAATAAAATGTGTTAAAATAACTAATGCAAAAAAAAGTATAATCATACTAATAAAAAAAATGTTTTCCTTCCTTTTCTCTTCTTTTCTTCATTTTCCTTCTCTTATGCTTTTCCCTTTTCTTTTTCTTATAATTCCCCCCTCTTTTCTTACGTCTTTATTCTCCTTTTTTAAACTCATAATACATCTGATCTCCTATGAAGATAGAATAAACAGAGAAAAAAGTATGACGTAACCCATTGTTAGCCCAACGTGTTGAGATTCTGTTAAAATGGTTGTACAACCCTTACTCTCTGTAAATGGCAATCTGCTTTTGACAGTCGTTAGAGGCAGCTCTGTGAAAAAGAGATGGGATATTCATTGCCGTAGATGACAGCATATAATTACCGATCTGCACTGATCTCTGTCCAAAGTAGATATGGACATTTACAGAGAAGAAAGGTGTACAATCTATTTCATTCTTTATTGATTGTTCAAGATAAAACTGCTAAGAACAGGATGTACACATTTCTACTGTAGCTATGTGGGTAAAACGGTTAAAATGTTACACACAGTAACTTCTGTGCGCAAATTAATGAAAATGTTTCTACTTTGTAGACTAATGCTCAGAATAAAATATAAGATACATATTTGCTATATCTCCTTAATGAAATGTTAAATGTTTTGCGTATAGGCAGACACAAATGTTTTGCTAAGATCTCTCATACTGTATCAGTATACCAAGCCCACAGACAATTGGATATTGAACTGGTTAAAAAGTGCTTATACTGGGAGTTTTCATAATAGGTTATCTCATTTGTGATTGTATACAATACATGCAATCAATCCATATTCAGTATACTCAACAAGTTGTTTGTTTCCACTAGATAAATTGTTGTTTTCTGTGTTTTAACACAGTATTATACCTCAACTTGCCTGGCTGGTAATTACTCATATAAAGCCTTTGGCATGAATCACTTTAGGGTATTCCTAAGGTGCTCACCTCACTGAATCAACACACTTATAACATATAAAACATCTGCTCCGATCTGGAAAATTAATCTGCAAATATAGGGTATTTATGACAAAGGAAAAATCTGCTGTATTAAAGGTAATAACACCTTCTTTCTGTGACTAATGACAAAAGTATTGTAAGTCTAGTTTGGAAGACATATAGGGGGTTTAACAAAGCAATAAATAAGGGGAATACAGGGCAAAAGCTAATTGCCCTGTGTGTGACATGGCAGCTTTTGCAGACTCTGCACCTTGTGTTACACCAGTATGTGTGGACTTGCACAGCAGATTGGTATATTTTGAGGATGATGAACAGACCAGGAAGGATTGGGGTTTACAATGTTGTTGCAATTTTTCAATTATCTGTTAGGCCTAAATTGCACTCAAAAAGCCACCCATAAAAAAAATACACAAATATGCTGGGTCATAGGCAACTCAAAATGCGTCCAGTACAATACCTGTAACATATATGTCAGGCTTACATCAGACATACATACAGCCACATATGAATACATACAACCAAGTCATAAGAAAAGGTTGTTAACATTTGTTTTGAAAGAGAAAAACATTTGCTATCTGGCTTATATAATATGTATGAAATTAGAAAAAAAAATATTAAAAAAACCTACAATCAATGCAGAAGCACCTATCTGTTTCAGAGGCGAATACGCAATCGTTCAATCAGAAGTGGTTAACTAGTGCTGGTGACGGTCATTGTCATCAGCCCTCTAGCAAGTTCAAAAGATACGGCTTCTAACAGATGTATATGAATCTCCTTGATGGTCTGCTTCAGGCACATTTGTGTGAACGCGTCTTTACTGCACTCGACCTATGTTAGACCACCTCTTCCTTCCCCTGTCCCGCTTCTCCAGCTGTAAGAAGGTGCAAATTTCAGAAGCGCGCATGTACCTGTGCTCTTTTTATGGACATGCACAGTGTAAATTTTGGTAATTTATTCTACGCAAGTTGAACTTAGCATCTGACAATAATGTTTAATGAGCTTGAAGAAGCGGAGACAGGGCAAAGTGGTAGGGATTACTGGATTTAAGCTTTGTAGTGACTTTAGGGGGGCACTGTTTGGTCATTCTATGCACAGAAAGCACATACATATACTCAGGAAACCAATGTAAATGAGAATACAAAATCAAGAAATATAAAACTGACACAGTGTTAGGCTGCTTGTCTGATAATAAACTTGCAGAACTTGCGGAAGAGGTCTTTGGCTATAGCAGCCGCCTTTCCTGTAGAGCTTTATGCGCCCCCAGGTCTTAACTGTAGATGTAGTGCAAGTTTATTAACAACACCAGACGTAAGCCGAGGTCAGGGGTCCGAAGCAAGCAGAGTAGTTAAATAACACGCCAAAAGGTCACCAGCACGAAAGCAGAGTCCAGAAACAGAGCAACGGGTCACAACAGGAGGTCCAATAGTAGAAGGGCAGAGTAGCCACAGGAACACTGGGACAAGACAGGAACAGGACAGGAGCAGGTCCGCAGCAGACAGTATTCACACTGTTGCCGATAGGGAGGCTAAGCCCTCCCTGCCTTAAATACTCAAGACAGCCAGTCAGGAAGAGAGAATGAAATGGCATAATAACCCCCCATGTGTGGCTTAATTAATGTAATAAATGCTAGTGGCCCGCAGGCTTAGTAGGATTCTATGCGCATGCGCCCGGCTGAGCTGTATTGCCGGGCTGCGAAAAACTGACAGCCCGGCCTTTTCCCTAGCAATGGTCGGGCCGAGAACCGGAAATGACTCCCTTCTGTCCCTGGCGTCCCGGTCGTCATGGAGACGCCCGGGACGCCAGGCACAGAGGGGAATGAGTCGCGGCGGTGCCCGCAGCCGCCACGGCTCATAACACATGGAGCCTGAGTTTGGAGTAGACCTCGAAGCCCCGCTCTAGATAGACTTACCCCCAGAGAGGTGCGAAGTCTAACGGTAGAGAGGTATTAACCAGGGTTCCCCACAAGGGAATATGGATTTAGCTGCTCTCTAGCTGCAGGTCGCGGCCCTCTAAGGGGGATTAGAGCAGGGTGAGATGGAATCATGGACTGGAGCAGGACTGCTGGACGATAAATGCAGAGGTTCAGGTGAACTGCAGTGAACCGAAGCGCTGAGGTCTTTAGAAAGCGAATAGCTGAGAACAGGACTGATTAGAAAGTGTTATATGAGAAACACCAAATGACAAGCTTACATTTAAAATGTTTAAGGACATTATTTTTTACAGTTTAGCTTTTGAAAACTATTGATAATTCTAAGGCCTCATATAATTCAAACAGCTTTTTATCAACTCATTCACTCTGTAGCTACCCACTTGTTTTTCATTAAAACATTGCAGGTGATTAATTAATCAGCATTCAAGAATTATTTCACTCCTGACTAATATCACAATGTACAGAGATCAACAAGACAATCCCAATAAATACATCATTAACTTAAAAGCAATAATTTCTCTGGAGGATTTTCAATTGCACTGTGGCAAACTGGATGAATTAACGTACATAAACTGAGGCTTGTTGATTTGTAAGCAAAATGTTCAAATTACACCGTAAAGAGTTTGCTGAAACTAGTTAATAACAAGTCACTCTTCATGGAGAACAGGCATTCATACTCTTTTACCAGATAATCCAAAAGCAACTTCATGTAAACCAATTTTCATGTTTGATCTCTGAGAGCAAGAATCAGCAAATGTCATAAAATGATAACTGTTAATAAACTCCATGGGAAGCAAAAAACCTATTATATTTCAAAGGGCACGTGTAGTGATATCACATAGTGTTAATCAGCAGCATTTCCTATCCACCACAAAGTCAATGTTAGTTGTAAGATTCCCTATTGTGCAATAATATGGATCCTTTATTCTTCCCTACTTACTCACCCCTTAGCTAATCAGGTAGCATTGATTTGGGGGGGGCAATGCTTCATAAATAAAGGCTCGGCGTGACATTAGGAGAGAAAGCAGGATCCTGCCAGGTGCTGATTGCTTGTACTCCTATGGGATACAGTGTTACATTTAAAGAGATAGAACTGCACTGTGAATAAGTCAGACACAGACTCACAGATCTAACATTCAACAGTCCCTGGCAAGATGCTCAAGTCTTGGAAACACAAACGTAGCATTTCCCTTACAGAGACAAAGAGATATTTGCTTAAAATTAAATCTGTAAAACACCATCCTCCTCTACCAGTCTTGTTTGCCATCTGCTGCCTGAGTGCCCTTCACCTTTCTTCAGGTAAGAGATAAAATACTTTTAATTCGCTGTTTTATAAAAATGCCAAATATATAATTTTTTTGTTATAACAGTTTAATACATAGACATTTAATAGTCTATTGTTGTTAACACAAAGCACACATGGATTGCCACATCTCAATTACACTATTAGTAAATATATTGTCAGTGAGCTATCCATGGTGCTAAAATAAATGCAGTTAGTTGCATCTAGCAATTTGTTAACAAAATTGGTATGCCACAATTAGAAATAATTATTCTTCCTTGAATCGTTCATTTTAATAATTATAAAGTTGATATCGATTATAGCAGAGGTAAAATTTTGTATTTTTAATAATAATTACTAAGTAATGAGCTGATCATAAGGTGAGAATGCAATTCTTAAGTGATATGTAACTAATTATTAAAATTGAATCAATTACACTTTAGTTTCACAGCGTGCTAAGGATTAAACATGAAGTATCAAGAATTTAAGGGGATTAGATGAAGAGTTAAGGCAAAAAATAAAAGTATTATATAAAAAAATATGTGTATGTGTCATTGAGATTGTTCTGCAACAAAGATGTCAGCAAGCAGAAAGCCCAACTTAACGTAAAGAGAGTTTGTTAGAAAAAATATAAGTTTAGCATTACCGCAAATGTGCATTTTAATTAGTTACACTTTATATGCCATATGTATTTCAAAAGAGCAGAATTCTATATTTTAATTTAATATAACATACAGATGGAGAGCTAAACTATTCTAAATTTGTCCAAGGAGCCAAGACTAATTAATCTTGAATATTATTTTTAATCCAGGTAAATTCCAGTTTGATAGTGCCAGTGATAACTCTTTAAAATCATGGTGGGTTATGGAATCCCATTCTATGCAATTTTTCTTTAGACAATCTTACAATATAGACTAATTATGAACTCTTGATTTCTGTGATTAGAAAGTTTTTACTGTACAACAATCACAACTGTTTTTTTTCGGTACATGTAAAGATTTGTTTTAGAAATATACTCAGTTGCTGATTGAGTTTGGGCTGATGAAAACTTCATTGACACTGCAATTCTTACTGGTTTTGTGGCAAGTGTGACTATAATTTTTTAAATAAAGTCAGATTTTTTTATAAATTGGATTTATTGCATTTACTATTACAGGATTCCCTCAATCAGTACCACAATATATGGATGAAGTGGATATTCCGGAAAGTGAGGTATATTTGCTTTCTTATAGAGGCACTTAGCTCGCTTTCCTTATGTAAGTTTCAGAACAATGTATTAATCATATATATGAGGCAGGTGATCCTATAATATATTGACCACACTCTGATCACAACAAATTACCAAAACGGATTACAGCATTAAAGGATTACAGTCAGGAGCATACACAGACATTAGTGTGCTAGTTAACATTGTAGAATTTGGAATGAATGCCATATGCATTGGAGTGTAGATTTAGGTTGTATTTGATGTTATTGGCAAGACAAACAAAACTGTGAAAATTAGTTCAGAGATTTAAGGATATAGAGTGTAATTGCTCACTATAGTCATCCTCACACCAATAAAAACCTAAAAACAAATCTAAAGAGAGTAATGAATGCAGGCACATACAAAATACATAATTAATGTTAGGAACAATGTTGTTTTGACTGCAAGGAATGATTGCAGGGGAAGACTACTATAGGATGTTGTTAATATTTTATTTAAAGAATATAGTCCATTTTTTATTTATTATATAACTGTATTCAACAATCTTAGATATGTTTACTGTCTTAAATGTTTTATTTATAGTATATCCAATATTTAATTTGCATCTCAATTAAAATGGCTTTTGGGAACACAGCTGTTTACCGTGTTTTCATGTGTGGAATTAATAGGAGATTGTTTTTGGGTCCAATACCATTGTATCAATAAGGTGAAATTAAGTGGTCTAAATATTGCACAAATTACCTAAAAAATAATGTAACTAGTTGAGTTGTATTTCTTTGCATTAAAAGGCAGAGCAGTTTGTTTGTCCATATTTGAATACATGTAGCATTCAATGGAATAATATAATACACTTACGCTTTCACCTACTGCAATCTGCTGTGTACCTGGAAAGGGGATTTTGTTCAGATACATGTTTTAGTTGTTCTTTAAATATAATTATGTGCATTTACTAAATGAAATTTACAGTCTTTAAAACAAATGAATACTTCACTCTACTTATACACATAATTCCGTCGTTTACATAATATTTAATGTATTCAATTTCATTATGCTGCAATATCAGGTAACATAATAAAGTCTCAGTATTCATGGTTTAGTGACCTGAGATAAGTAATACAATGTCATTGATACACATTTTGTAAATTTATAGTTTAAATGTAATTACCAGTGTTTAAAATCCTATTGGACATGATGTAACAGGTATTTTACTTCTTTTAAACCTAGAGACTAGCATTCTGCTTCAGCCAATGGACAGCACTGCCAGATCAGCCACAGGTAAAGATCAATGTTTGGAATAACAGGGAAACAGTGTAAACGTTTAGTGCTGTTATGTCATGAATTTTTATTACATGAATGTTTACTTAAGTTTAATTTTCTCATTAATAACATATTTTATCATTAACAGCTTGTGCCAGTATGTAAATTATGAATCTGTTCACAGGGGCTGTTTGGGTCGGGGGGTACCTGCCCCCTGGGCCAGTTCCATAGTAGGCTACCTTTGGCTGAGTCACTAGGTTACCTGCATATTTGTTCCTTTAAAATGGTCCTAAAAGTCCGCTGAGCTGAGTCTCGTCCCCCGTGCTATCATTTTCCAGCCAGTCCCTTTTTGTTTGTATAAGTATGTCTATCTATTATCTCTCTACATAGAACAGTTGTTTTTTGTTTTACAACTTTTAAGCAAATTCACACCACTGCTTTTCATGAGGTTATGCACCATTGTTAACTAGGAGAACCCAGACAGTCACCTAGGGCACCTATGCTAAGTGGGCGCGTAAAACATTGAAAGAGTGACATAATATCACTCATTCAGAGTTTTTAATGATCTCTCAGCACCCTCCACACTGACCCCTGGCCGCCGACATGGAGGAATAGCAGACAATAGTGAGGTATGTGTATTTGCTACATGGTGAAGGGCAGCTTATATTAAGCGTCTTGTCCAAAATTGGACAACCTCTCCAAGAAATTCAAAGTTGCGTTGGATAAATATAAGGCTATTTTGTCAGAACGTAAAACGCAAGCCCCTCTTACACCCGATAAAATTAAATTAAGAATAAAATCTAGGTAATAAAATTGAAACTAAATGGACCAATCAGTTCCTTTCTGCCATCAAATTCTATGCTTCCCTGTAAGGATGAATCATTGATTCTATTCTTCAAATATATATATCAAGAATAAACTACATCACCATATATCATGGTAATGGATGTGTATTGTACAACATATATTTGATGAACAATAAACAGCAGAATTTATGTTTGTTTTCTTTTATGATAAAGTGAATATCACATTAATGAGACCGATTTCAACAGTAGAGCAATTGTCTAAGGAAATCCTATCACTTATCACTATAGCTTTCAAGGAAATAGTTAGCACATCCCCAGAGCATTCCTCCCAGCACTATTGATTTATCCAGGACACTCAATGTGCTAAATCTAAAGACTGAATTCTGGGCTGGCAGTGTTCTAACAGGCACAAGCTTTACCTGCAACATATCACCATATGAAATGATGTGTTTTCCCAAGTAAGCTTTAGATACATAACATAAATATCATCTTCTCTCAGCAAGCATCTGTGGTATAAACATTTTGTTTTTTGTCCGTTGTAAACATTAATTGCTAAGATCTAAATTTAGTTATCCTCGACCGCCTTAGTTTTATTTTATTACGATGGTAATTAAATTCACATTTAATTTTATTCATACTGAGTGAATTCGATTTATTAGCTCTTTGATAAGATTATCATTCAGTCTTTCACAGTACTAGATTGGGCAGACAAGCCAGTCGGAAATCAAGTACAGTTACAATAGTTTTGTTATTGCTTGTGTAATAAATGTTAAAACTGCAAATCAGTTATAATATAAAACATATATTCTATCACAATTCAACAACTTCCATCTATATTTGGTATATTGTGTGATACATGTTAACATATACCACAGTTTATGTATGGACTTTACATTCCAAGGGGGGAATTCAATTTCCCCCAAAGTACCGCTGCGCTAAAACTTTTAACTTAATTATGGTAATAATGCGCATAATTACCGTTATTACGGTAGTTCTAACGCCGGCTTTTTGCTTGCAGCAGAAAGTCAGGTTAATGTTACCATAATAACGGTAATATCTATATTACAGCAGTACTTTGGGGGAATTGAATTCCCCCACAAGATTTGTAAAATGCTGAATAAAAACTGTTGTTATTGGAAAAATGAAAATACCAGTGAGCAGTGCCTTGTGCAAATGATGGCACTGCTTACGTACACTTATATCACTAATATTTTCATCCCTGAAAATTATGTGAATCGCATATTTTTCAGCATCCTTCTTCCTTCATTGCGTCTCCTATTAGCTCTGTAGACAGGTAATTGGAAGCAACATGGAGCACTCAGCTGAAATTATATAAAAGTCTAAAAAAAGAAGTAGCAATTTTACTAAAACATTTTTATTGTTAAAAAGGAAAATGTATTAATATGTAAACTACGGTCACTTGTACTTGTTATTTATCATCATAGATAGTAATTCATTACAGTATGGGGAAATTTACATTGCTCCTCTTTTATTGAGTCTTTAAGAAGAGTAAGGCATAAAAAGGAGTAAATTTTCTCCTGGACAAACCAAGTTACAATTCAAGGAGTGCAAATTAGTTTATTATTTTGCACGTAACATAAATACTGGCTGTTTTTTCATATAACACACAAATACTTGATAGCTTTATTTGTACACTGAAACTTAAAGTTGATGTAGGACATGTTCTATCTCAACTATAAATCTGCCATCGCATTTTAAATGTACATCCTCCCCCAATGCAACATAGTTTTGTCAAGGTGCAAAGTTACTCAATTTTTTTGCTTTACTTTCCTTAAAGAATCTGGTCCCTAGTGTCCCAATTGCTTCAAGTTTCACAGGTCCTATCTCGTCTACACAAACATTGACTCTACTGTAAATTAGAGAAGTGTTTCTTCAAAATGGCTCAATTGCCTTTTCTCAGGTATATTGTCTGTGGCTCTGGTCTACAAATTGACCCAGAAAAAGTTTGTGCCTTCTTGGAATGACCACAACAAATGGGCCTCAAAGCTATCCAACGATTTCTCAGGGTTGCCGATTATTACATACAATTATTCAGGGATGCTCCACTCTAGCTGCTCCCATCATTTCCCTCACTCGTTAAGGTGTGGATGTTAAGAATTGGACCACAGCCATGTCAGAAGATTTTCTTACCCTCAAAGTGGTGTTCTCTACATTTCCTGTCCTCAAACAACAGGACACTTCTATGCCTTTCTTCTTGGAAGTTGATGCTGCCTCATTCGCTGTAGGAGCTGTTGATTCCCAAAGATCTTCTACGGGGAAGTTGCACCCTTGCTGGGTTTTTTCTTGAACATT
Source organism: Mixophyes fleayi (assembly GCF_038048845.1). NCBI lineage: Eukaryota > Metazoa > Chordata > Amphibia > Anura > Limnodynastidae > Mixophyes > Mixophyes fleayi. The sequence continues at coordinate 150,446,550 of NC_134403.1, read as the reverse complement.
CCTCCTATCGAAGAGAAATTATAAAACTGGCGATAAGAAACTTTTGCCCATTCAACTCGCCCTTGCTAAATGGAGATATCTACTTGAAGGTTCTCACTTTCCTGTAACCTATTTTACTGAACATAATAATTGTTACGAGCCGCGGCTCCCCGAAGGGCCGCCGCGACCCACATCCGCCAGCGCCAGGCGTCCCGGCCGTCTCCATGACGACCGGGACGTCACTTCCTCCTCCTACGTCCCGGTTGCCTGGGCAACAACCGGGACGCTGTTACTCTACTGCTGCAGCGCCCGGCCAGCGATCTAACACCCGGGCACATGCAAGCGGGAAAAAATAATGCTGGCTGCATAGTGCTGTAAGACTCTGTTAGAGTCTTTTAGTAGGAAGTCTCTGGGCGCTTTTCTGATATAGGATTCTGTTGTCAGGTAGCAGGGAGGAGTCTCTCTGGTTCACATTCTCATTGGCTCTCCTTGCTATTTAAGGCAGTGAGGACAGAGCCTCATTGCCAGTTATAGCTTCCTGTGTAGCTAGGCTCCTGTTCCTGTTTCCCTGCTCCTGTTCTGTATTCTAGTTTGGATTTCTCGTGTATGACCCCTGACTTGTTTCTGGACCTCGTTGTATTGCCTGTGACCCCTGACCTCGGCTCGTTATCTGGTATCGCTGCCTTCTGCCGGCCCTTGACCTTTTGCTTGGATCTCACACTGCTGTGTTCTACTTCGCTACCTCAGGGTCCTCCCCAGTCAGTGCACATTACACGACCCTCCGTTCGTCTGCAGCCAAGTCTGTCCCCACCACTAGGGGCTCAAGCGAACACCAGACTTCGGAGCAGACTCCGGGTTTTGTCGTGCTGACTGAAGGAGTTCCTAACAATAATCTGCTGTTTCTCCAATCTGCTCAATGTCTGAACCCTCATCAAGCCCGCTGGTCTCTGTTTTTCACTCAATTTGATCTTCATATTACCTTTAGACGAGGGGAAAGCAATAAGAAAGTAGACACCCTCTATCGAGTGTTTGAAGACAATCAAAATCTGGAAAATGATCCTTTACTGTATCCCAAATTCCTCCACTCTGCCTCTGTGCATCTCCCTCAACATAAATTTCTACAATGTGCACATTCTACTCGCTTCACTTGGCATGCATGATTTCTGAAAACTATGAAGATCCTATCAAGGAACTATTGGTGGCCAACACTTTGTCTGGATGCAAGGGAATTTTTCTGTGCCTTTGCAACCTGTGCCTGACACAAGAACCTTCATCAAGCACCCTTCAGTTCTTTACTTCCTTTGCCCATTCCTGTGAGACCATGGACTCACGTTGCCATCAACTTAATCAGTGCTACTTATGTTGGTGCTGAGAAATAGGACCTAGTGGATTAAATATGTGGTCTTATTTAGGTCTGGGGAGTAGCTCCTAAGCCATCAACAATGGGCTCGAGTGTGAGCTTGCGGGTACATGATGGTACAGGATCACTTATTAAAACTGGTCTTGTTGTGCTAAGAGCACTGTCTACTAATAAAATATAGGCACATGGTCTGATTGGTTATAGGCAGGCCGTAGTATGCAGGTGGTCAAAACAGCTGATATCATCCGATGGTGAAACAAAAAGTGTCCAACGTGTCTCCAGGTAGTACACCAGTATGTATTAGCAAGTCAGTGGTGTGGGATACTATCCCAATGACAATCATCATCCTCATTTATTTATATAGCGCCAGCAAATTCCGTAGCGCTTTACAATGGGAACAAACAGTAATAAAACAATACTGGGCAATACATACAGAGAGATAAAGGGGCCCTGCTCACAAGCTTACAATCTATGGGACAACAGCAGCTTGAAACACAAGGCATGTGCTACATCATATTGCACATTGGACCAGCTAGAATGCAAAGGTAAAAAGTATTGAATGGACTCTATGATCAGTCACACAACAAGGGGAAAGGAACAAGAAAGCAGATACCCTCTATCGAGTGTTTAAAGACAATCAAAATCTGGAAGATCTGGAAAATGATCCTTTACTGTATCTCAAATTCCTACTCTCTGCCTCTGTGCATCTCCCTCAACATAAATTTCTACAATGTGCACATTCTACTCGCTTCACTTGGCATGCATGATTTCTGAAAACTATGAAGATCCTATCAAGGAACTATTGGTGGCCAACACTTTGTCTGAATGCAAGGGAATTTTTCTGTGCCTTTGCAACCTGTGCCCGACACAAGAACCTTCATCAAGCACCCTTCAGTTCTTTACTTCCTTTGCCCATTCCTGTGAGACCATGGACTCACGTTGCCATCAACTTAATCAGTGCTACTTATGTTGGTGCTGAGAAATAGGCTCTAGTGGGCTGAATATGTGGTCTTATTTAGGTCTGGGGAGCAGCTCCTAAGCCGTCAACAATCGGCTCGAGTGTGAGCTTGCGGGTACATGGTGGTACAGGATCACTTATTAAAACTGGTCTTGTTGTGCTAAGAGCACGGTCTACTAATAAAATATAGGCACATGGTCTGATTGGTTATAGGCAGGCCGTAGTATGCAGGTGGTCAAAACAGCTGGTATAATCCGATGGTGAAACAAAAAGTGTCCAACGTGTCTCTAGGCAGTACACCAGTATGTATTAGTAAGTCAGTGGTGTGGGATACTATCCCAATGACAATCATCATCATCATTTATTTATCATATTGCACATTGGACCAGCTAGAATGCAAAGGTAAAAAAAATTTGAATGGACTGTATGATCAGTCACACAACAATGTTGGTCAGAGGGTTGTTGTCTTGTGTTAGCTGTGTAGAGGGTGGTAATAGGGTAACCTAGGGAGATTAAAAGATTGTATGGTTTCAAGTCTGATTTTGGAAAGACCAGTAAGGAGGGAATTGCAATAGTTGATGCAGAAGATTATGAGTGCATGAATTAAGGTTTTTGCAGTGTCTTGTGTGAGATATGTGTGTATTCTGGAAATGTTCTTTAGATGTATTTAACATGATTTAGATATAAAGTTGATGTGGGGAGCAAAGGATAGTTGTGAGTCAAGGATTACACCTAGGCAGCAAGCTTGTAGGGTGGGATTTATGGTCATGTTATCAACAGAAAAAGAAATGTCAGGCAGGAAGCTTTGGGTGGGAATATTATTCATTTCGTTTTTGAAAGCTTGAGTTTGAGTTGGCGAGAAGACATCCAAGATGAAATGGCAGAAAGACAGTCAGTAACGCGAGACAACACAGATAGTGAGAGATCAGGAGAGGATAAATAGATTTGTGTATCATCCGCATATAGATGATACTGAAATCCAAAGGAGCTTATTCATTTTCCAAGAGAAGTGGTACATATAGAGAATAGCAGAGGATCTAGGACTGAGCCTTGCGATACTCCAACTGTTAAAGGAAGCGGAGCAGAGAAATTAACACTGAAAGAGCGAATAGATGGGTAGGATGAGAACCAGGATAAGACAGTACCTTCAAGACCTAGGGATTGTAGCATTTGTATGAGGAGAGACTGGTCAACAGTGTCAAATGCGGCAGAGAGATCTAGGAGAATTAGAAGAGAGTTATGGCCTTCAGTTTGTGATCAATAGATTATGGATTCTAGCCTCTGGAGCTGATGTGAGATATATTAATGGCTGAATGCAAAGGTACACAGTTGCATATTATCTAATTGCTAGTGTTATAATTACTAAACTGTGGGTTTGAAAAAGAGGAGATGTTGCCTATAGCAACCAATCAGATTCTAGCTATCATTTATTTAGTGCATTCTGCAAAATGGCAGCTAGAATCTGACTGATTGCTATAGGCAACATCTCCACTTTACCAAACCCGCAGTTTAGTAAATATACCCTTTAGTCTTTTAATGAATTTATAATTATTTTCATTTCTCTATACTTTTTGTGCGTCAATACTTGTTTGCTTTAGTAGATCTGATATCGACCTATATATAGTTGTTTTTATTTATATTCTTTTTCGGATCACTGTTATGACTAAAATTGATTCCAGTATGTTTATTCAAATTGACTAACAACCAAACTATATTTAAATCTTACAAAATCGTTGTCATATTCAACATTCAAGAAGCATCATAACAAACTAATTTGTCTTTCAGATTTCAAATTTTGTCATGAACCTATGTAGCTCTATTTACAATAGAATGAAAGGTAATGAGGTAAGGACAATGCTTGTTATTTTGTTTAAAAAAGTATTTATTTCAAATGCAACATAATGACAACAATAATACACATAGATGCAAGAGGGAACTAAAAACAGACAGGAAAGGCTGGGGGGTTTGGTAATTGGTAGCGGCCAAGATGAGCATCCTTTAGAGGAAGAGAAAAATCAACTATAACACCGTGAAACGTGCCACATGTGAGGAAAGGATTAAAGGGTTCATAGAGTCTTATCGCTCCATCCCACCCTCTTATAACTGGACAGGGTTAAGTCCTTGATATGACATGATAGCCCAATCTAAAATTAGTCTGGCAGGAGAAAAGAGTGCTCCTGACTTGAATCTCGGTGAAACCTCTGCCAGGCCTAGTGCTGTTAACTATGCCTGATCTCCTAGACTCATGATCACTTAAAGCAGTGTTTTCCAAATCCAGTCCTCAGGATCCCTAACAGTGCAGGTTTTCCAGGTCACAACTGAAATAATTATACCACCTGTGGATCTTTCAAAATGTGTCAGTCAGTAATGAATACACCTGGCTCCAGCAAAAAGATATGGAAAACATGCCCTGTTCGGGGTCCCTGAGGACTGGGTTTGGGAAACACTGACTGTCACGAACACGCTCCCAGTTGCCGTGACTTTGGGGTGTTTGCTGTATGACGTCACACACGATTTCAGCCCGCAGTCTCTCTCTACCTATCACACAGGTTATAGACCTACGGAATTGCCCCCAAACACAGCGCTCTCACACCCCCCAGACACTTCAAGGATCAGCCACCACCTATTGGGTACGGGCAATAGGACCCCGATATACTGTCCCACACTGGCACACAGGCTTCTAGTTCCACAAACTAGCAAGACACACACCAGCACACACAGGGTTAACTCTTCACACCTCCAGACTGTTACACAAATGTAAATACAAGCACACACAGCTTGTTAATCAAATGTATCAACAAATCACACACTGGCATTCCATGGGTTAACTTGTTTGAGCAATCTGTCTCTTCTAATAGGCTAATGGATTTGTTAGAGTATCAAAGACGCAACTTATTAAATTATAGATTTAATATACAAAAAATACAGGGCATTCAGATATAAAGAAAAATAATGAATAACAATTAATAGACTGACAGAACAAGCAAAGCAGTTTAAAATAAAAAGGGGTTACATTCAGATTTGCACTTACATGAATTGCATTCTGGCCAAGGGAAATGTGGCTTGGAAGAAGATGGACAGCTTATCAATGTGAATTGATTTCCCAAAAAGTCTGACCCTTTGTTCTTTCAGAACACAGGTTTTTAAGCAAAAAGACATGGGATGGTCTTCACAGGGGCAGTGTTTAATGCTAATAGGGGGCAGGAATGTCCCCTGGATGTCACTATACCATGCTCACAAATATTCCCAAAGTCTTGAACTGTGGGTAATTCCTCACAGATCTATCCCCGAGAAATAACTCCCCGTTCAATAAACTGGTCATAATCTCCCGCACATTTAAATACCAAACATGACGGAATTATGACAATGTGACATAGCTTTTCCAAAGATATGTGATTTTACCTGTTCACGGATACCCCCTGTACTTGTCATTCACAACCCTGGTGTGTTTTCTGCTCCTCAGTATGGAGTACCACCCAGATTTCCCAAAATATGAACTATGACAACATTTTCCTTTTAAAGGTTATATTTCTATATACCTGTATAGGCTTTCACATGCTGCCTACTAGGATCTCCAGCTGTGAACGGCCCCACAAAGTCTATTCAAGTGTCTAAAGCTAACAGTGAGAGATCCTGGAAGCTGCTAAAGGTGGCAGGCTTATCTTCTCACACTGGGATGTGCAAAGCCATCAAACACATTTACATCAGACTCTCTGACTTTTAAATTTTACACTTTAACTTATCAATGGATTCATTTGATACAACCTATTTACACGGCAGGTATGAATTATCCCTTATGAATAACTGCAAGCTCTCTATGTTCATGACACTGACCTAAAGGGTTGTTTGCCTAATTTGCACCTGTTTGCTGTTTCATCTTTGCTGTAACCGGTTTGCTGTGCACATGATGTTGGCAATTCAGGATGTTAGAGACCAATAGCTTATTAAACAAATCCTAAGATGTAACTCCAGTAGTCTTGCATTTTAGAGCACATCTATAACTTACGGAAGAAACATAAAGAGGTATATTTACTAAACTGCAGGTTTAAAAAAGTGGAGATATTGCCTATAGCAACCAATCAGATTCTAGTTACCATTTATTTATCTACAAAATGACAGCTAAAATCTGATTGGTTGCTATAGGCAACATCTCCACTTTTTCAAATCAGGCCCAATATGCTTATCTGTGAGCGACTTCCTTGAAGTCTATCTTCCATTGTTGAATCAAATGTAACCAAGTATCAGTGTCTTGCGCTACCAATAATACACATACCAAAAACGGCAACATGTGTCAACTCTTACAAACAGTTTTTATTCTGAAATACCAATTAAAAACCCTTACAATGGACAGATGTAACAAAGGCTTATCTATGCAGGAGGCTCTGAGTCCAATTATGAAATCTCTTTGACCAGCCAATAATCATGATATACCATGGACGCAAAGCTTTCCCCATCTCAACAGAAAAACAGTAATGTCACCATAAAACTGTGTGGACGACCACCCTATGCGTACCGTTCCTTGAGCTTCATCAGGGATATGGTCGTCCTCACTCCTCACGTTTTATATAGTCTCTGATACACTTACATGCCCAAACAGTCCTGCCCCATATATACACGTGATGTGCAGCAGGTTCCATCAATTAATCAATTAAAGAAAGTGTCTTGCGTTACACATCAAGTGTGATTCATAAATGACCTTCATTGTGTGTAGATAAGATAATGGGTGCATTTTAATAAATACTGCATAATTTTTTTATATACATCATTTTCCAGGAGAATAACCAAGAAATATACAAAAGAGTAAGTATTACAATGCCACATTTACTTTCTGTCTATGTTGAATTGTCTTTTTATAATGCGTTTGTTTATCCCCATAGTTTTTATTTCACTACTCCAGAGCACAAAACCCAGCCCTAAAAACTGGGGTAAGTACATTTATTATTTATTAACAGTTATTTATATAGTGCACACTTATTCTGCAGCACTTTGTAGAGAGCATTTAATCATTCCCTACCACACATGCACACATACACTAGGGCTAATACTGTCAGAAGCCAACTAACCTACCAGTAAATCTTTGGAGTGGGGAGGAAATCTGGAGGAAGTCCACACATAGGTAGAACATACAAACTGCAAACAGATAAGGACATGGTTGGAATCAAAACCATAACCCTGGTGCTGTGAGACAACAATGCTAACCACTGTGCCACCTGTGATTTAATCCATATTATCAAGTAACAAAGTAAGGTATCTATTTCTGAAAGCTAGCATTACATTACCATTAAATGTAAACATAGACCCATTTCAACCAAGCCATATTGGTCAGTTCCTGTAGTTGCACTTGCCACTAACATTTTTGAGTGAACCCGAGTTAAAGAACACCACCAAATACTTAAAATATTATACTGTGTAGATGTTACGAAAACATTTGTAGTTTTACTTCTCTGTTCTGCACCTTTCTTGTGAACCTCCCAGTCTCAGAAGCCTTTAGCAATTCAGCACTGCCCTGCTCCCCTGTGAATTGCTCAGTTCAAATGAATGAAAAGTTCAAATGGAAGGACATCAACAACTCCAGTATCTGTTTGAATAAATTAGCAGCATTAGTATGTGACAGAGTAGTGGTGGACCATTGAAGGTTTTGGGTACATAGGCAGATCAGGCGAATGGTGCACCCATGCAGGTAAAATATTGGATTTATTATCTTAATATAGTGATGTCTACCCAATACAAAATTGCATGTTTGTGGTTATTCTTTAATCTAGTCAATCAGTGGTAAATAAAAGAGCAAATATGTCTTCCATATGTAATGGATCAGTTGATGTTTATATGTAAATCACACAAAATACCTAGATACTGGCATTTAGCCAGGTGTGTATCCTGTGTTGCTTTGCTCTGTATTTTAGACAGAGGGCTGGTCTAGATATGGTTATAACCCTTGTCGCCATTGATTTTCAAGTTTTACAGATGTCCAATGTAAGATCACCTGAAGATTCAGTGTAATTACAGAGACCCCTGTTGAAACTTTTAGTAAACACATTGGGCTTGATTCATTAAGCAAATTTAAGCAAAAGTAAGTAAGTAAGTAAGGTAAAACCATGTTGCATAGGAGCGGGAGTTAAATTTAAAATGTGATGGCAGATTTATATTTGGGATAGGGCATGTCCTAGATTAACTTTAAATTTTAGTGTACAAATAAGCTATCAAGTATTTGTGTACTACATGAAAAAACAGATAGTATTTTCCTTATGTGCAAAATACTAAACTAATTTGCACCCCTTGCATTGCAACATGGTTTTGTCCGGAAAACTTGAGTAAGAAAACTTGCTCAATTTTTTTCTTAACTTTCCTTAATGAATAAGGCCCATTGTCAATACATAAAGATACACCAAAAGAGAACAAAGACTATTCACTACCTTTAATATAGAGTTCAATAATGGCTATTTTTACAACTGCCCAAGACACATTTCCCATGAGTGCAGGGTAGACGCTTGGCAGATTGCTGGCAAGTAGTCACAACAGTGCATGTTTTCCCAGGTGTGCCTATGGAAGAGGTGTTTGTAGTAAAATAGTTGCTCTCCTGCGCAGCATCTTAACCTTAATCAAGAATCACATGGCATCTTTGTTGGATACTGTTCAGGAAACCTGCAACACCAGAGGGAGCCTATGGGAACCGCCTGTCCACATCCTATCTATGACCACAGACACACAAAACAAATAGCGACACTTCAAGCTGGTCTTTAGAAGCCACATCAGCTTGTTTATTTCTAAAGCAAGGGGTCCACTAAATGTTTTAACTTTTATATCAAAAATATACTTTTCAAAAGAAGGTTGCTTTGCAAAATGTATATTAAAGGGTCAAGTGAAATATAAACAGGATTTTTAGTGCAATGAAATTAACACAACATCAATAAATATGAACAATGATTTATATTTATACTATAGAGAGCGTTTTTTTCCCCTGCCTTCTAGGACTTGTTAAGCTAAGAGGTACCTCAGGTCCACTTATTACTATATTCCCCAGCTAAACAATGGTTGTTATTAGAAACTCTAATTAAACATGCAGTATTCAATAACCATACATAAACATAAGCTGTTGACACACTTAAACTCGCTAAAACAGTGCAGTAATACAGTCATAAATGTCCAAATCTTTGGTATCCTGTAGTATAAAAGGTATAAATCCTTGCTCACTTGCTCCAAGACTTAACTGCCTCATCTGCAGCCCTTTTACATGGTGGTCTCCATTTCACCCACACCACAAGACCTGGAGGAAGACAAGGGGGGGGGGGGGGGGGTTGGACTACTTCTTTCCCGACAGTTCAGGTTCACAGTACTCCCAAATGTCCCAACACTCACGTTCACATCTTTTGAAGTACATGCTGTTAGGATTTTTAACCCATTCTCTATGCGTGTTGCTGTCATCTATCGCCCCCCTGGACCACACCAACAATTTCTTGAAAACTTCTCTGCATGACTCCCTCACTTCTTATCTACTGATATCCCCACCAATCCCCACCATCATCATGGGTGATTTCAACATCCCTATTGCTAATCCACTTTCCAATGCTGCATCCAAACTACCATAACATCCTCACTTGACCTCTCCCAGTGGATTGGATCCGCTACTCATCAGAATGGCCACTGTCTTAAGTTTCTGATTTCCTTAACACTCCTTTCCCCCCTCTTGGATCATCACCTTATTAGCTACTCACTCACCCCCAGTTCTTTATCCTCCCCAGTGTCAAACTCTTCCAAGCCTCCTCACAACCGCAGGAATATCAACTCTATTGATCTTCAACAGTTTTCCACATCTCTCCAAAACCTTCTCTCCCCAATTTCTACATTCTCCTCCCCTGATCGAGCAGTACCCCATTTTCACCAAACCCTAGCAACTGCCCTTGTTCAAGTGGCTCCAGCAACACTACATACTCCGCGTAGACTTCATTGCCAACTGTGGCAACATGAACTCTACAAAAACTCTCTCGTAAAGCAGAATGTCACTGACGTAAATCTTGTACCTCTCATGATTCATCACATATACTGGTATCTACCACTAGTCTCTACATTGGTTGCCTGTATTTCAATGAATCCAATATAAAATTATTCTACTAACATACAAGGCCATCAACAAAATTGCACCGACATACATCTCCTCACTTGTCTCAAAATATCTCCCAACTCAACACCTCCGTTGTGCACAAGATCTGCGTCTCTCTTCCACTCAAATCCCATTCCCGGTTACTGGACTTTTTTTGGGCTGCACCCACTTTGTGGAATTCCCTCCCTTGCACAGTAAGACTTTCCTCTAGTCTTCAAACCTTCAAGCGTTCTCTGAAAACCCACCTCTTCAGACAAGCTTATAATATTCCTCAACCAGCATCTTAATCTCCCTAGGTTACCATATTACCACCCTCTACACAGCTAACACAAGACAACAACCCTCTGACCAACATTGCTGTGTGACTGATCATACAGCCCACTTAATATTTTTTACCTTTGCATTTTAGCTGGTCCAATGTGCAATATGATGTAGCATATCACAGGGGCATGTGATGTAGCACATGCCCCTGTGTTTCAAACTCCCATTGTCCCATAGATTGTAAGCTTGCAAGCAGGGCTCTCTTAGCTCTCTGTCTGTATGTATTAGCCAGCATTGTCTTATAAATGTTTGTTCCCAATTGTAAAGTGCTACGGAATTTGCTGGCGCTATATAAATAATGATGATGATGATGATGATGATGATATATGCAATTCAGATGAATAAAGAAATAGCACAGCCGACTTGACTCACTGGGCTTGGCAAAGCATAAAATACAGAAACTTGTGCAAACAAAATGGTGGCTGATCCCTCCTGTTAGCTATAATGATGAAACGTCACCACTTTCTTTATTCTCCCATAGCCCCCACAATATGTCACACATTAAACTTGCAGTTTACCCCATATAATGTGTTTCTCCTTTGCATTTTACAAGCTATTTCTTTTAGATATCTCAGTCCCAGAATCCCAGGCGGTCTCTCCATGTACTATTACTCTTAAAACTAAAACACAGTCCTGCAAAAGACTTTTAAGTCAATATATTCGGGTCTCCCCACTAATTTCATTTCTAACTAAACTGTAGCTGCAAATCTCGGTCCAGCAAATACATATATCAATGAATAATAAGTACTTATTCTACAGTTCGTCTGCTGCCGCTTTCAGCACAGCTTCTCTCAGAATTGGTGTTCTGTCTGTTTGACCCACTATTCTCTAAATGACCATTTCTTCACACTTCTGAAATTCTCCTCTAGTCCCTTCCTCTCCTTGACTGTGCCTCCGAATAATGAACTCTACTCCTGATTCCACAGCACAATTTTCTCCAATTCTCCCTCTCTCAATGACTGGTTTCTTGCTCCCAGCTTCTCACACACACCCTGTTCTCATGGCAGATTGATGAAACAGACACTGCTTGTGAGGCCTCAGGACACGTCCGAGAACCCCTGCTGTAGTGTGCATGCCTAGTTATTGATGTGGAATGTGTCATGTCCCTAAAACACACCACACTACACAAATTGTAATTTATGTTAGTGAAGTTATAAGAAAATATTTGCAAAAATACTGCACCATAATCAAATGAGAAAATATATAATTGAGCTGAATCTTAATGCATTGTTTATAACCTTTCGATAAGGGGCATGGTCAAGTTTGCATTGAAAATAGTTACAAAAACCTAGATGACTGTATTAGTACTTCTTCCAGTAATGATATATGCAACAATATAAGCCATTACATTTACATTCATGATCACTTTTCAGGAATCACATATTACTACAGAAGAGTTTACAAAAAAGGTATGTTTTCATGGTTTATTCTACTGAGTATCACATGGTGATAGGATTTGCAATGAAATTTAAAATAATGGCAACTATTAAATCACCTCTAATTAATGTATATACTACACCATAAAAAAAACAACATATTAATACTTTGTTGTAACTTAAATATATATTGAATGCCTACTTTCGGACATCCTTCTCTGCATAGAAGTCAGATTAAAGGTCTAACCTTAGGATCCCAACACTACCATGATATCACTAGTGGTGAAATACTTGCTAAACAATGAGAGGAGGTTGAGAGACTCATAAGTTAACTACTACTGTGGAAAATATGCAAATGAGGCACATCTACTCAGGAGAAAAGAGTTCTGAGAAAAGTAATTTTAGTGGCAGCCCTTTGGGGGGTATTCAATTGTTAGCGTTAACGGAAAAAAACGAGCGCTCAAAAAATATTACCGTTTATACGGTAATATTGTGCGTGAAAAGCGTTAATACGGTAGTTTACTCACAGAATTTCAGCTAGGGAGCGGCGAGCTAAAATTTCGCAAGTAATTACCGTATTAACGCTAAGATTTTTTGAGCGCTCGTTTTTTCCCGTGAACACTAACAATTGAATACCCCCCTATGAGTTAATGCTTTAAACTAGTTTTTAGAATATGACACACATTTTACTGATCAATAAGTTTTCACCCCTGTCAGGACTAAGTGAATAATATGACTTTTTGCTCAGCACAGTAAAAGATTTAGAGGCATCCTAACTGAAGCCACCAGATAATTAAGGGAGATTTTTAAGCTTTTCTCTAATGACAATATGCAAACACCACTCCAGTTTGGGAGATCAACTTTAGCATTTACATATATAGCCTTTGAGTAGATGCTTTAAACACTTTAATTTTTGAGCATGACATAGACAGGCTGCTTACCATTGGCAATAAAAACTTCAAGTGCAGAACCAACTTAAGGTATGAAGGAAAGTGGATGAAGTTTTCATCCTAATATTAGATTACACATAGAGTAAGTGTTTGATCACTGCTTTATTCTGTATATTATGTGATGCAAATAAAATATGTACAAAAATAATTCCAATTTTGGACTGAATGTAGTGCAGGGAATAACAATGACATTAGAACACTTAACTAGCAGTGCTAGATATGAGCATATTAGGGAGGCAATTTACTAACATCAGTCATCAGTAACCATCACTAAGCTTTGATTTATGTGCTACAAGTTATACTAATGAAGACAAATATCTGTTACAAGTTACTACACATTTGCACCATGTTGGTAAATTGCTCCATATGTGTGTCTCATTACAAGTATGCCAGCTGCTTTTGTAAAATAGCTCAAACAACACTTGTACAAGCACCAAATCATAACCAATGATCTATTATCTACAATAATGCACTCACTTACCATCCTGTATGTGATATATGTATTGTATTTACATATTTAAACACAAACTAGCATTTTGTATTTTTTGTGTCATATGACTATACTATGGGAATTAATTAATTTATGAGAAATTCAGTAATGCTGTTTTGTTGAGCATTGATCTATCACACAAGATGTGATCATTTTATGATTGTTATTTATTTATTTTATCAATGTTCTTGATTTTTATTTTATATCAGTACTGTCATTAATGATATGTTTGCTATAATGTACTTGCTGTTATCTAAATAGTTTTTATATATAGGGGCTCATTTAAACATGGACCCATATGTACCTTTGGTACACATAGAAAAATAAGCACAAAAAAACATAATTGTGTCTGTATGTAGAGTCGGACATATCTTGCAATTCAAATAAAAAAAAAAAAAGGTTACTACTTACGTTATGTGTACCAGTGTGTGTACAGATGACCAAACTGTAGACATGCAAGTGTATGTGTTAGTACTCAATACAGAAATTGCATTACTGTATATGTACACAACCAAATAATGAAAAGAGAACATTTTAATACATTATTTTATTGTGTAACATCTCCCGCTGAACGCCGGATACATTTTTAGACTTCTTCATCTCATCCCTTGTCACAAATCAACAAAAGCTATTTAAAAGATGCAACCCAAGTCCTAAGCCTTTTAAACATAATTACGTGGCAAGACGGCTACACCCTCATGACTTGTGACATCACCTCTCTCTAGTCAGTCAGGGATCACAAAATAGGCTGCGAGTACATCAAATCCACCTTGTTACGGAATAAGATATATCATCCCATCAAATTAAATTAATTCTCCAATCTTAATTTATACTCCAATATAATTACTTCTTGTGTGGAAACCTGTTTGTAGCCCAAAGGGAAAATATAGTAGAATATTGGTTCCAAGGCGCGGCAGGCTGGGCTAGAGTGAAATGTGAAAATCTGTGTGTACCTAGAATGATAATGGACAATATTTAATCTTTAATGACACAATAGTTACATAAAAAAATATTTTTCTGGCCAGAAATAATAACATACCATAAACATTGCACTGAATACATCAATATAGAACAATAAAAAGCAGTATAAACTCAACAGTAAGTATAATAAATCGCAGAGACCACCGTTATATGTAACACAGTGTTAAAGTATCCATGTACAGGTTCATCATATAGTCAATGATTAAAGATAAATGGATTTCCTTTATCAATGTTCCAGTAGCCCAATAGAATGATGATCAATGATGATATCTGTCTAATTGATCAGTCGCCTAACAACTGCTGGGACAGAAGAATCATAGCGAGCCACCGTGAGTAGCGCAGCAGCTCGTAACATATTTTGTACAAATAGGGTAATGCAGTCAGGTACACAAGAGAGAATAATAATAAAAGTGAATGTCACATTTACCACATATAAAAAAATAAATACAATCTCCACATCCGCTTTTTATCCCATTAAAAGTTAAATGCGATCCGACTTTCCTGCAGCAGTTTGTATGGAAATGACACTGTGTATATTTGTACCAGCACTCACAACAAATACACCTTATAAGAGGCGTATTTGTGCCTGTGTCTAATTGAGTTGCAATTATGTTAACACTCGATTACTGTACTGGGCCTACGCTTGGCCATCTCTCCCCTCCCCTGTGCCACCGATTTCAGGCATGAGGAGTTGTATGTCGTAGATATGTAGAAAACTTGATACGTACGTATTCAAATTATTTTCTTTGTGTGCATACCCAGTAGAAAAATGCATATTTGACACTAAATGAGCCCCATAGTATACACAATAGACAGAAAGTAGACAAAAAATAAATGCAATGAAATTGTTAAATAAAAGTCATACAGAAAGTTGCAAAATTGTATTAAAATATTTAATAATATATATACTGTATTATATTTTCCAGGACAGTTCTGGTACAATGGGAAGACCCTTTTTCCTCTTTAGGGTATGCTATAGCCATATATTCTGCATTGCATGCAAGGATATTAAAACTCACTGGAATTGTGCAGTCCAAACGAACTTACAATATAAACTTCAAATGTGATAAAAAATGTTCTTTGTAATTCCCATCTACATCTTAAGACAGTATTACAGTTTGAGCTAAAATAAAACACTGTACTCTTCATATTTATTTGGTGATGAAAGTTTAGGAATAGAAAAAAAAACAGTAAGGGTTTTTATTTATTTTAAGGGCAGGTATGCATCTGCTTTCGATTTGTATTCAAACTTCAGTAAAACTGCATAACATATATAAACTCATTTGACATACGGTTGTTTACTACTGTATTTACTTGAATCCAGGAGGTCACTGAATATCACATTAAACACGTTAAATGTTAGGAATGTTCGGAATACCGTGCCGCAACACTAGCGCAAAACAGATTTCCTAATACCAACTTATCAATTTGTAGCAATGTAATCTGCGGTATCACAATATACATGTTGATTTGCTGTTATAACCTGGATAGATCATTTGATTGTCTATACACAAAGTGCTCATTCCTGAAGTTTGCAACATATTTTTTTTACTTTGTGGTACAGTAGGTAGGCATATTATTGTGTAATTTCATACCTTGGCTTTACATACTAGTTACTATTGAAAATTCCTACTGTACATTTTATCTTCCTACAGCCTAGAAATGGAAGAACGGTTTCCATAGATGAAAACTAACACATTCAGAAAGGTACATATGTACATAATGGTATTGTTATGCATGATATTGTGTAGGATATATTGTACTGTAATTTCTCACACTTTTTGAGCTCTTTGGAAAATCTAGTATCACAACCTGTGTAGTAAAATATCCTAACCACTAGAGATTGTTGTTTGCATACTGTTCTACAAACACAATTTTTGGAAAAACAAAATGTAACAAAAATATTCTGGCATTGTGTAATAGTGCAAGATTTACCTAATTAAAATTATGTATTATCTGTGAGAGAAAGACTTAACAAGGGGAGGTTCAGATGCTTGTCGGCATGTAAAAAGAAATGTGTCAATTTAAAGAGCCCCCTTCCCCTCAACCATAACTCCACAGAGCTTTGGTCTTGAATCTAGGTAACATAACATTGAATCAGAGAGACAGTGTGCATAAAAGAGAAAGGAATAATCCACACCTATTCACTTAAAAAACAAACAACAACTTATAATAATAGCCAAAAGGTAAGTTAAACATGTTCTTTCTTCCAGGGTTTCTTCCAGGGATCGGAATGTAGAACAAGGTATACTCTACCTTACAGACATTTTAATGTTAGAGACACTCTGCCAAAATAATATGCCTTTTCTAAATCACCGTTATATATATATATATATATATATTATATATACATACACAAATTCTTAGAAACAACTTATTTGTTTAATATGACATTCACCAGTATATAAGGTTTTCCTCTACTCCATTTCTGCTAAATAGGTGGGTGCATCCAAATTGCAATGCTACAAATTTGTGTTATTTTTATTTATTTCATAGTTTTATACAGACCTTAAAATAATATTGCACATAGAAGTGATATAGTTTTCATTGCTTATACATACAAACTAATGGCTCGTTTACAAAAGCATGAAAAATATGTTAAATGCGCTAAAATAGCAGTAGTTTGGCAAACACAGGTTACAAAAGAGAACAAAAACAGATAAAAAATGAAAACAACTTAAAATACATTTTGTACATGATTTTAACATAGTTGCTTGTTGTCAATATTAACAGAAATGCTTATGTAATGAGTCCTAACAAGTGAAATATGCAAACACAAAAGGCATAACTGTACAATGGTTTTAAAATAGGCTAAAAATCTCTATGTAAAGTAATTTACTATAGAAAACCTGTAAAACTTACTATTTCTCTTGCAGAATTCACTGAAGATGTTGTACATGGGCTGACCAAGGTGTGACCAAGGCTTCTTTAAAAGTATTTTATGAGCATATGAATTTCCAGTGCACCCAAAGACACCTTCTTTATAACCGCAAATTAAAATTATATTAAAATTATATTTATGACATTATTTTTAAGAGTAAAAAAATTAACCATTTGCTTAAATTGTTGCTTTATGTAACTGTTCCATAATAACTTGCACTTGGAGTGATTAATCATAATGATATTGCTTCATTTTCTGTTTTATGAAGTAAGCTTACTGCATAAATAAGGGCACTTACCCACTGGTGTCACGTTTGCATCAACAATGCAAGTGAAAATGCATATGAACACTATGCATTTGTGTATGCATATGTTAAGCAAAAGATATATAACATGAATTTGCAAAGTGAAAAGGAACCCATATTAAGCAGTACAGAGCTTTTTCCATTCATTTCAATGGCCCGATCATGCATGCAACATGTAGGACCCCCATTTCAATTAATGTGAAAGATCTGGTAATAAACAGATCATTTAAAAATATTGCAGTATACCCTACTCCAAAATCCTTAACCAACTCAAATCCAGACAGCATGGGCTAGTTCCCACTAAAATATGGAGATGAGTGGTTTAGTGCCTCTTTGGGAAGGGGGATACAAAAAAATGCATGCCCCTCCACCCCTGAAAAGCACTAGGGCACTTCTCATCCCCTACCACTGGGGACAAGGTAATGAAGGAGAATCCATTGAGCACAACTTTGTCACCCTAGTGGTCCCAATATAATAGCAAAGTGCCCCTAATACACCTGCCCATTATTCCAAAATAGTAAAAAATTATGTCTGAACACCAGTGTTGTATGTCGCTAAATGATCAAAGCAGGAAGTCCCCAGGCCAATCACAAGTAGTATCCCACAGCAACCTCTTCTAATTAGCTGGCGATAAAGGGGTTTCCTTAGATTTCTTGCTTTGATTCCACATCAACAGAGACATTTATTAAATGAATGGCCATGTTGAAATGAAAAAACAGTAAAAATGCTGATCTTTTTAACTGCTAGTGGGTACATGCACTATGGGAGACAAATGGACTTTTCAAGTGACATGCTTTGAACACACAGAAATGGATCAGGATACATCCAAAAATATGTGCTGCGATGCAATAATAAACTGAAATGGGTATGGACATATAGAATAGGTTTTATTTTCAAATGAGGTTTCATGCATTGCACTTGTGTTAAAAACACAAGTAACGTTCAGCATTTTAACACCAGTGCGTAACGTGCCTAATACTGATAGCAAAATATTTCAAAATATTTTTTTTCTGAAATCACCAGTCACAGCTTATTTTTATTTCTATTTGTTATAAACTATATAGATTTGACAGTGCTGTATTGATTAAAGTAAAATATATTTATGTAATTTCTCTACTGTAGTTGCACATTTTTACTTAATGCACCCTATAATTTATGTACCATATTCTATAAGGTACATGAATATTTCTTGTCTAAATTAATATACATACAATGCATACATAGGTTAACTTCAGTACCACTTCCTCGTCTTGATTTCAAGTTTTATGAAAAGTCCAAAGAATTACATTGATAATTTTGTATATACTTGATATCGATTACCTATATCTACTGTACCTAAAAATGTTTGTGTAGCATTTTCTATCATTAATTTTCTCCAAGATGTCAAAGATTCTATGATCCAAAATATTTCTATCTAATTATCATACCACTCATAATATATTAAATTAACATAAGTTATCAAATAAAGTTTCAAGATTAAAAAGAAATGCCCTTTCTTTTGTTAAATAATTGTGAAAATGTCAGAAAATGTCCTGCTTATGATTTTGTGTAAATTTATAATTAATGTAAAAAACATTGTGATGAATGGTTATGGTCAATATTTAAGTGATTGATTCCTATTTAAATACATACAAAAGAAAAGCAGTAATGTCTAGTGAATTACTGGACAAATGGTTCAGCAAAATTAAATTTTATTATTTTAAAGCAGCAATCCCAATGAAAAATAAGGTTTGTTTTTGAACATTAATCACTGGCACGGTATAAGAAGAGTGTTAGAATTTACCATTTTCCCTTGTTTTGTTTCTTTAGGCTGCTATTAATGATGTATGATTCTGGACTACTATGGCAACCACAGGGACATGACACATGTAGTGAACGGGTTTGGATTGCACCTCTGAGCTCTGTGACATCCTTCTTATCCCCCCTCTGCCATTACATGGCATTCTGAGAGCTGTGAGCATGTATCTGTATAGGAGACTGGTTTTGTCTATGTCTGGCAGACATTTTGTTTGCTAAGCAGACAGCTTTTGTAAAGGAGATAATGATTTGGAGGAAAATAGCTAAATAGTTACATGCTTATAAGGTATTTATTGCTATTTAAAGAAAAATATCTGTGGCATTACTGCTTTAAATTAGAGGATGATTGAAAACATATCCCTGTGTATAATTTTGGAATGTATGGGTAGATAATGCACCTACTTACCTGTACTCTTTTCAATTAGCCTGCTGCAATATCCAATGTACAATAAAAGGATGCCAGGTAATTGATTCAGACAAGGGCCTCTATTTTCTCTTCTCAAAGAGAACCTGGCCATTAGTCCACTTAGCAGCCTCATTCTTTAAATATGTGATGAGACTTTCCTCAATGTCTACAATGAACCAGCTTTAAAATCAAAGCTATTAAAAAGGGAGCATTCTAGAGGATTAAAACCAGGAGCTGTCACTCCATAGAGAACATGGATATAACATACTTCGGGCAAGTTCTTTCCGGGAGAGGGGCGTGACTGGAGTGCGGGGCGCAGCCAAATGCGGCATTTTGGGACAGCAGTAGCGGATGTGGGACATTCCGGGAGAGTTGGCAAGTATGGGATAACAGCCTACTGTGGCATCTCAAGTAAGTGCAAAGACTGTCACAAATGGTAGCCAGCCAGGGTATTCAAACCAGGGTCTCCAATTTCCATGCACCTTGTTACCAACCCTCTGAGCAATCTCATGTAAGTAGAGTGACTTTCCTCAATGTCTTCCATTAGCCTGCTGCAACATCCAATGTACTCAAAATAAATCCAGTCAGAGTGCTCAGACAAGGGCATTCACTATATAAAAACTAGAGATGAGCGCACTCGGATTTTGTGAATCCGAGCCCACTCGAACCTTTCCGATCCGAGACAGATCCGGGTATTGGCGCCAAATGAAAACTTGAAACCGAGGCTCTGAGTCATAATCCCGCTGTTGGATCTCGCGATACTCGGAACCTATAAATTCTCCGCTAGTCGCCGCCATCTTCACTCGGGCATTGATCAGGGTAGAGGGAGGGTGTGTTAGGTGGTCCTCTGTCCTGCTATATCTTGTGCTGTTCAGTTCAGTGCTGTGCTCTGTGTTCTGCTCAGTCCAGTGGTGCTGTGTCCTGTGCTCTGTCCTTCTGAGTTCAGTGGTGCTGCTGGGTCCTGTGCTGTGTCCTGTTCAGTCCAGTGGTGCTGTGTCCTGTGCTCTGTGCTTCTAAGGGCATAGTTATTTCCCCATTATTCCCAAGTTTTTAAAAAATAAAAAAAAAGTTATAAAAACACACTAAAAAAATAAATTCAATAAAAAAATAATTATAACTAAATTTGCAAAACCAATCCAGCAGTATAAGTCCATTGGTACTGTCTGCAATATTACCAAGTTCACACATTCTGCAGTATCTTGTGCTACATATAATGGAGACCAAAAATTTGGAGGATAAAGTAGGGAAAGATTCAGACCCACTTCCTCCTAATGCTGAAGCTGCTGCCACTAGTCATGACATAGACGATGAAATGCCATCAACGTCGTCTTCCAAGCCCGATGCCCAATCTCCTAGTACAGGGCATGTAAAATCCAAAAAGCCCAAGTTCAGTAAAAGTAGCAAAAAGAGAAACTTAAAATCATCTGCGGAGAAACGTAAAGTTGCCAATATGCCATTTACGACACGGAGTGGCAAGGAACGGCTTAGGCCCTGGCCCGTGTTCATGACTAGTGGTTCAGCTTCACCCACGGATCTTAGCCCTCCTCCTCCTCCCCCCCCTACAAAAAATTGAAGAGAGTTATGCTGTCAGCAACAAATCAGCAAACAACTCTGCCTTCTAAAGAGAAATTATCACAAATCCCCAAGGCGAGTCCAAGGGTGTTGGTGGTTGTCAAGCCTGAAAAAAAATATAATGATGTGGTTATTGTAAATGAGGCACCAGGGGGGGAAACAACTGATGTCCATGGGATGAAAAAGCCCATCGTCATGCCTGGTCAGAAGACCAAAATATGCACCTCTTCGGTCTGGAGTTATTTTTATCCAAATCCGGACAACCAATGTATGGCCATATGTAGCTTATGTAAAGCTTAAATAAGCAGGGGTAAGGATCTTGCCCACCTAGGGACATCCTCCCTTATACGTCACCTGAATAACCTTCATAGTTCAGTGGTTAGTTCAGGAACTGGGGCTAGGACCGTCATCGGTACAGGGACACCTAAATCCCGTGGTCCAGTTGGATACACACCAGCAACACCCTCCTCGTCAACTTTCTCCACGATCTCCATCAGATTCAGTCCTGCAGCCCAAGTCAGCAGCCAGACTGAGTCCTCTTCAATATGGGATTCATCCGAGGAATCCTGCAGCGGTACGCCTACTACTGCCACTGCTGCTGTTGCTGCTGTTAGTCGGTCATCTTCCCAGAGGGGAAGTCGTAAGACCGCTAAGTCTTTCACAAAACAATTGACCGTCCAACAGTCGTTTGCCATGACCACAAAATACGATAGTAGTCACCCTATTGCAAAGCGTATAACTGCGGCTGTAACTGCAATGTTGGTGTTAGACGTACGCCCGGTGTCCGCCATCAGTGGAGTGGGATTTAGAGGGTTGATGGAGGTATTGTGTCCCCGGTACCAAATCCCGTTGAGATTCCACTTCACTAGGCAGGCGATACCAAAGATGTACAGAGAAGTACGATCAAGTGTCCTCAGTGCTCTAAAAAATGCGGTTGTACCCACTGTCCACTTAACCACGGACATGTGGACAAGTGGTTCTGGCCAAACGAAGGACTATATGACTGTGACAGCCCACTGGGTAGATGCATCCCCTTCCGCAGCAACAGCAACAGCTGCCTCAGTAGCAGCATCTACAAAATGGCTGCTCGTGCAAAGGCAGGCAACATTGTGTATTACGGGCTTTTATAAGAGGCACAACGCTGACAACATATTATAGAAACTGAGGGAAATGATCTCCCAGTGGCTTACCCCACTTAGACTCTCATGGGGATTTGTGGTGTCAGACAATGCCAGTAACATTGTGCGGGCATTAAATATGTGCAATTTCCAGCACGTCCCATGTTTTGCCCACACCATTAATTTGGTGGTGCAGCATTACCTGAAGAGTGATAGGGGTGTGCAGGAGATGCTTGCGGTGGCGCGCAAAATTGCTGGACACTTTCGGCATTCAGCCAGTGCCTACCGCAGACTAGAGGCACATCAAAAAACCATGAACCTGCCCTGCCATCACCTCAAACAAGAGGTTGTGACGCGCTGGAACTCCACCCTCTATATGCTGCAGAGGATGGAGGAGCAGCAAAAGGCCATTCAGGCCTACACAGCCACCTACGACATAGACAAAGGAGTGGGGATGCGCCTGAGTCAAGCGCAGTGGAGACTGATTTCCGTGTTGTGCAAGGTTCTGCAGCCATTTGAACTTGCCACACGAGAAGTCAGTTCCGACACTGCCAGCTTGAGTCAGGTGATTCCCCTGATCAGGCTGTTGCAGAATCAGCTGGAGAAAGTGAGGGAGGAGATGGTAAACCATTGCGATTACACCAAGCATGTAGCTCTTGTGGATGTAGCCCTTCGTACGCTTTGCCAGGATCCGAGGGTGGTCACTCTTTTAAAGTCAGAGGAATACATTCTGGCCACCGTGCTCGATCCTCGGTTTAAAGCGTATATGTTGTGTCTCTGTTTCCGGCGGACAAGTCTACAGCGGTGCAAAGACCTGCTGGTCAGGAGATTGTCCTCTGAAGAGGACCGTGACATGCCAACAGCTCCACCCTCATTTTCTTCCACATCTATGGCTGCGAGGAAAAAGCTCAGTTTTCCTAAAAGAGGCGCTGGCGGGGATGCTGATAACATCTGGTCCGGACTGAAGGACCTGCCAACCATTGCAGACATGTCTACTGTCGCTGCATTGGATGCTGTCACAATTGAAAAAATGGTGGAGCATTATTTTGCTGACACCATCCAAATAGACATGTCAGACAGTCCATATTGTTACTGGCAGGAAAAAAAGGCAGTTTGGAAGCCCCTGTACAAACTGGCTCTATTTTACCCGAGTTGTCCCCCCTCCAGTGTGTACTCGGAAAGAGTTTTTAGTGCAGCGGGTAACCTGGTCAGTGAGCGGCGAAGGAGGTTGCTTCCTCACAACGTTGAAAAAATTATGTTTATAAAAATGAATAATCAATTCCTCAATGAAGTACAGCACTGCCCTCCAGATAGTACAGAGGGACCTGTGGTTGTGGAGTCCAGCGGGGACGAATTGATAATGTGTGAGGAGGAGGAAGTACACACTGTAGGGGGAGAGGAATCAGAGGTTGAGGATGAGGACGACATCTTGCCTCAGTAGAGCTTGTTTAGTTTGTACAGGGAGAGATGAATAGCTTTTTTGGTGTGGGGGCCCAAACAAACCAATCATTTCAGCCACAGTTGTTTGGTAGGCCCTGTCGCTGAAATGATTGGTTTGTTAAAGTGTGCATGTCCTATTTCAACAACATAAGGGTGGGTGGGAGGGCCCAAGGACAATTCCATCTTGCAACTATTTTTTGGGCATTATGTGACCACTCAACAGTCGTTTGCCATGTTCAAAATGTAAAAGAAAATGCCAACAAATTCAATAAATTAAATCAAAAGTTAAATGCCCTGTCATTATTTAAAACAAGAGGCTTTGACGTGCTAGAATTAGTGTAGTGTTAAGATGTTATAAACACTAGACTTGGAACTTGGAGGAGGTATTGTGGCCCCGGTATCAAATTGGGTACCGGGGCCACCCCACTACGCAGTCCAGATACTTGTTTGGTGGAATTCTGACCAGTTGAGGGTGTATTTATTTTATTGTGGCCCCGGTATCAAATTGGGTACCGGGGCAACCCCACTACGCAGTCCAGATACTTGTTTGGTGGAATTCTGAACAGTTGAGGGTGTATTTATTTTATTGTGGCCCCGGTATCAAATTGGGTACCGGGGCCACCCCACTACGCAGTCCAGATACTTTTATTGGTGCGAATCATACAAGTTCAGGGTTTTTAATTTATATTGTGGTGACCACTCCTCTACGCAGTCCAGATACATTTATTGGTGCGAATGATACAAGTTCAGGGTTTTTAAATTATATTGTGGTGACCACTCCTCTACGCAGTCCAGGTACATTTTTTGGTGCGATTAAGACCAGTTGATGGTTTTCTTATTATATTGTGGGGACCACTCCTCTACGCAGACCAGGTACATTTATTGGTGCGAATCATACAAGTTCAGGGTTTTTAAATTATATTGTGGTGACCACTCCTCTACGCAGTCCAGATACATTTATTGGTGCGAATCATACAAGTTCAGGGTTTTTAATTTATATTGTGGTGACCACTCCTCTACGCAGTCCAGGTACATTATTCGGTGCGATTCAGACCAGTTGATGGTTTTCTTATTATATTGTGGGGACAACTCCACTACGCAGTCCAGAAAGATACCTCGTTGCAACATTTTGGAC
Organism: Mixophyes fleayi; assembly: GCF_038048845.1. Taxonomy (NCBI): domain Eukaryota; kingdom Metazoa; phylum Chordata; class Amphibia; order Anura; family Limnodynastidae; genus Mixophyes; species Mixophyes fleayi. Next base: position 150,421,384 of record NC_134403.1, on the reverse strand, counting down.
TAATAACTATATTGTGAGGTGTTCAGAATACACTGTAAATTAGTGGAAATGATTGTTATTGAATGTTATTGAGGTTAATAATAGCGTAGGAGTTAAAATAAGCCCAAAAACTTGATTTTTGAACTTTTTATGCTTTTTTAAAAAAAAATCCGAATCCAAAACCTTAAATCCGAACCAAAACCTTTCGGCAGGTGCTTTGCAAAACAAATCCGAACCCAAAACATCGCGAAAATCCGAATCCAAAACACAAAACATGAGACACCAAAAGTCGCCGGTGCACATCCCTGGCTAAAATTCTGCAGAGGGAGCTAATTTGTGGATGAAGTCGGGTGCTCAGAATAGGCAGGATGAAGCAAAATGTCTCACCCAAGATGGCAGCCTCCGGTGCAGCAGACAGAAGTCACACTTTTCCCAGGATTTACAATGCTGAACTCTGACAGGAGGGAGATGCATGGTGGTATAATACCGCCAAGTGGCATAAACAGGGCTAAGACCCCGATTCATGACACTAATGCTTCAACGGGGTATAATTAGAGATGCCTATAGCAACCAATCAGATTCTACTTAACATTTATTTAGCACATTCTAAAAAATGACAACGAAAATCTGATTGGTTGCTATAAGCAACATCTCCACTTTTTCAACACACAGTTTATTTAATATACCCCAGGCTTAAAGTGACTTTCCTCAATAACTGTAACCAGCCTGGTCCAAAATCCAAGGTACTTAAAAAATAAGCAATAGAATTTGAACTAGGTCCCCCTCTATCAATTCCTAACAGAGCACCTGGCTACTAGCCCACTCAGACATCTCATGCTTTAAACAAGTGGAGTGACTTTTCTCAATGTCTTCAACCAGCCTGCTACAACATATAAGGTACTAACAAGAGAGTCAGACATGGAATTCAAACCAGAACTTCCAATATCACTGTCCATAGAGGCTACTTGCCCAACTATGCTTTAAGTGGAACTACACCCCTCAATGTCTTCAACCAATGGACAGCAATATCTATGATGCTGATAGGCAGGTAATCAATGTATTCAAATGAGTGCTTCCACTATCACTGTCCTGAACATTTTCTGACTACTAGCACAATGAGCATCTCAAGCTTTAAGTGAGTGGAGAGTCTTTCACAATATTGTGAACCAGTCTGCTGCAACAGGAGTACTTTGGCTATATTCCATCACATTTTAATCCCATATCCTCTCCCCCTCATTCTCCTGAATTTGTTCCTCTTTCCAATCCTCTCTCCACATTCATATTAGTCTACCCCCTGTTACACCTTCCTGCTCTCCATCTCTACCTATTTCTCTGTCCTTTCAATCAGCCTGCTGCAACACCCAAGGTACTAAAAAGTCAGTGGATTTGATCCAGGTCTTCCACTATCAGTGCCCAGAAGTGAACCTGGCCTCTTCTTCACCAAATTTCTCTCTGCACCATTGTTATGAAGTGCGACTGCCACACTTCATGTTTTAAAATAGTGGAACCACTTTTCCTCAACCAGCCTGCTGGAACATTTAAGGAGCTAAAAAAAGAGACAGGAAGGGGACTTGAAGCAAGATCTCCACTACCAATGCCCTGCACACCACCTGGTCACTAGACCCCCAACTCATGTTTTAAATCAATGGTTGCTGGAAGATGGAGCTGGTTGAAGACATTGAATTGAGAAAAGTCTCACAACTTACATTCTGTGGGCTAATGGCCAGGTGTTTGATGGACAAGGACTTTATAGGCCCTGCTTTGAATTTACTAGCTGACTAATTTTTTTGCACCATTGATGTTGCAGCAGACTGCTGGAAGACATTAACGAAAGACTCTCTAGTTCTTTGCAGCTTGAGAAGACTCAGTGGGCTTTACCTCGTGCAGGGTATACAATCCTATCGCAAACCCCTTGTGGTGACATAAAATAATAATAACAGTCTCCATTTTTAGAAAAACACGAAAGTCTATCCACTTTCTTACAGCTTCAGAAGTCTCTATGGCCTAGTAGCTAGTTAATATTAGGTGATATGGGTGACTTAAGGCATTTTAGATAACTGACAGAAAAGTAACAGATTCTCCTCAATGTATTCAACAAATCTGCTGCAACAAGGTACTAAAAATGTAGCCATCCAGTGGTATCAAACCAAGGTATCATCTTTAACTGCAAGCAGAGGTCCTGGCTACTAGCCCATTTAACCAAAAAGGATTTAGGAGTGCCTGTACACAGTAGACTTAGCAATAGTGCTCAAACTCAAGCAGCAGCTGCAAGGACCAATAAAGTATTGGCATGCATAAAATGGGGTATAGATGCAAGGGAACACAGTGTAATTTTGCCACTATATAAATCATTGGTAAGACCTCATCTTGAATATGGAGTAGAGTTCTGCACACCAGTGCCGTAACTAGACATTTCAGTGCTCTGAGCGAGACAGGGCAGCGGCGCCCCCCCATCGAAGTGGGAGTGATATTTGCCAAGTGGGTGTGGCCAACCTAATGTGGGAGTGCGGCTAGCACTTTACTGAAAGAATTCTGCTACACATATTTGCAAATGCATGATATATATATCTATCAGAGCCAGATTTACACCTCATGGGGCTCTAGGCAAGATATTGGTTTGCCCCCCCCCCTTCACACAGTGGCCCCTCACACACACATAATACACACACACAGTGGCCCCTCTCATACACATCATACAGTGGCCCCTCACATAC